>NC_039358.1:144900582-145500582 GCF_003573695.1 Papaver somniferum | reverse complement strand
AAAATTATTTGAGATAAGGGGTTTTTGATATTACTTATGGGTGACCCGTTTTTGTCCTATTAGGTGACGCCCCTCTAATGGAATGTGACGCCCCAATAATAGCCTTCTTTTTTAATAGTAAGGGTGTACAATAATTGTGAGAGCAAGTATTGGCTGCGGCTCGTTTAGGATTTGGAAATAGGCAAGGGCAAGGCCGCAAGGAGATTCGTGGGGAAGGAGCTCGTCAGTCTGGCAAGTTTTTCTCAACCCACAAAATATATCCGGAAATATAGACAACACCATCAAAAATTAAAATTTCCGAAGACTTCCACAAATAAATAACGTTGGGATCAAAGAAAATTATTTATTTTAGTAAATTTATTAAATTATCAAATTAAATTATTAAATTATCAAATTAAAATTTAATTTATACATGCTTAATTGGATCAGAGAATTTTATTATTATAGCGAAGTAATTAAATTATCGGAGTTCTACTGTATAAACACATTGTATGATCAAATGGATCAATGTCGGCAATAAACCAAATGCCAGCAGGCATGTAGGCACATAACCATTCTACTTGGTCGAAAGTTTTATATAAATCCAACTTCATACCCACGGGTATACTCAAGAAACTCCTTTTTTTACTCTTGACGTTTTCATGGGGTAGAGAAGTTGGGCAATAACAATTTTTTCGGTAACCAATCGGCCATGCCGGAAAGCAGACTGCTTTACAGAGATGAATATCTTGAGAAGAGGTTTATGCCCGTTAGCCAAAAGAACTAAAATGAAGATTGTGGACCGTATTATTGAACCTCTGAAATCCCTTTGAAGGTGTATTTCTTAGTTTGGACACTGACAATGGTGTTCCTACTACGAATTTTTTGTATAGAGCTGGAAAAGTGTAATCTCTCAACTATTTGTTGTGCACAAACAATATGGAGACTAATGACCATCTTTTTATGCATTGTGAGTACTCTTTCAAGGTGTGGTCTTACTTTATTAACAGTTTCAAATCGAATTGGGTGTAAGCCGATAAGGTTAAGAGACTGCGTTATGGGAATGGGGGAAGAGTAGAAGAAGGATAAAATAGTTATGGAGTATATTGTCGTTTGTCATCTGGTGAAATCTGCGGAGAGAAAGGAATGATAGAATTTATAATATCGGAAGCCGAGAACTCATATTCAACTTATTATTTCTGTCAAAACTGTATAATTAGTCTTTGAATTCCGACATTAGGCATTCCATTATCAACTATCATTATAAATTGGTATGTTATTACTAGTTAGGGCCAGTGATTCTCTTTTATCATTGTTTCAGTGAACCCTTTTAGTAAAACTTTGTCCATTTCTTTGTCAAATAAAAATAATAATTGCGGACAGTATTGCTGAGGCTAACGGGGCGAGAATCAACAAGAGTTTATGGTGTAACCGAGTTATTTGAGTACAAATCTAGATTTCAAGAAACCAATTACCATAGAAAGTTAGCAACTATGTCTGATCCCACATTATTTCAATGAAATTTGTAGACGCCCATCTTGAAACCATCAGAACCAGGAGCCCTCACAGGTTCGTGTGAGTCAGGATTGAATAAATTCTTGTGAAGTGGAAATTAGTAGAAGGCTATTGTTTTCATAGTATCAAGATACAAAGGTGAATTATATCTGAGAGAAGCTGACAAACACTTGATCGTTGGGAGGCACCTATAAGAAGGATTCGACCGGTAAATAGAATATAGAGTTGTTGTATCTCATACACTCAAAAACCTATTGAATAAAGAAGTTACCGATTGAGTTGATCTTATATCCATTAGAGGTCGTAGTATGGAAATATTTAGCAATCATATCATATACATATTGCGAAAGCTAAATTAACAAAATGTTTTGGAAATTATATCATTTCTGAATTCGGTTTGCAATTTTTTATTGTTTGAAGAAAAACAAAACGGGGAAGTTAGAACACTGCACGATCGAACTCGCAAGTTTTGCTATCTCAAGCTTGTTGTCAATGTTAGATGCACAAATCTATATCTTGATTTATAGTATATTAAATTGAAGTTTCAGACTACGATTACATTATGGTAGTTGAGTATCAGACATCAGTGAATAACCTTCGAAAATCGAAGACTGAAGATCAAACGAAGACATGTGAAAAACTTATCGACAAGGAGGTATGCGAAGACCGAACCATCCTATTTACTCAAAGAATTTACCATTCTATCTTATGACATTATGTCGTATGGTTTTAGTAGTTTAATATTGCAAGAAAATATGTCGAGACAAATTTGTCTTCATAAATCTCTTGAAATATGATTCAAGCAATGGTTGTTCTAGATCCTTGACAATCCTGGTTATGAGCAATTTACTGTTCATGAACTATTTTTGTTCAATTTGATCATTTGGAAATTTCCCAAGCAATGATATTTATTTTAGGATTATATGCAGAAGTAGGCCTGGTCTGGACCCTCACTTTCATTTCTAGGCCACTTTTTTTATTTCTTGCAAAACTAGGCAAGTTAAACGGATTCCATCAACTTTAACCATCTCGGTCAATTTATCACGTTGACTTGTCAATATCTCGCCAAAATATCATATAGGGATATCTCATGGATGTGGTAAGATTACTGAAATAACCTTTTTGTACGTGCGTCACTGCTTTAGTGATTCTCGTCCATTTCTTCCTTCTTCTCTCTAGTTCTCTCTGGTTCTTCTAAATCAATTTTTTCTTCTGCTAAAATCAAGAGATAACTTAGGGTTTTTTTCTAATCAAACCTAATTAACATTAATGGTGGATGTTTATAAGAGATTTAATCGTGGATTTTAGCACCACCAGGAACATTGGTATGTGAAGATTCGCAGGCAGTAATAGTCATTCTACAACAGCAGAATGCCATATGGGTCTACTTTGTAATTTTTACAACTTGAAGGGATCTTTAGGGAAATAAATGTGTGCGGTTGACTGGGAGAAGTGTACAATAATTTTTTTTTGAAGGCTATTATTGGGGCGTCACACTACAATAGAGGGGCTTCACTTGGATTCTTAATGTCCAAAAAAATGGTTATGAGTTATCCTAATACATATACAAAATGTCTAGATTACCCTTTAAGTAGAAGTGATTTTACGTCCAGGTTTGGATTAATTCCAACCGTAGAATTTTATTTGCATGTAATTTTACGTCCAGGTTTCTTTTAATTCCGACCGTAGAATCCGATTTTACGTCCAGTTTTCTTTTAATTCCAACCATAGAAGTGATTTTACGTCCAGGTTTGGATTATTTCCAACCGTAGAAGTGATTTTGCGTCCAGGTTTGGATTAATTCCAACCGTAGAATTTTATTTGCATGTAGTTTTACGTCCAGGTTTGAATTAGTTCCAACCGTAGAAGCTCATTTTACGTCCAGGTTCTTTTTAATTCCAATCGTAGAATCTGATTTTATGTCCAGTTTTATTTTAATTCCAACCGTAGAAGTGATTTTACGTCCAGGTTTGGAATATTTCCAACCGTAAAGTGATTTTACGTCTAGATTTGGATTATTTCCATCCGTAGAAGTTTATTTTACGGCCAGTTTTTCTTCCCACAAAAACTTTGTCCCAGAATTCACCAAGTATACAACAAAATTCATTAGTTTAATTTTTATCTAATTAGATTAAATTAAAATTAACTAAATAAGGGTTGTTTAGTCATTACAAAATTATTTGAGATAAGGGGTTTTTGATATTACTTATGGGTGACCCGTTTTTGTCCTATTAGGTGACGCCCCTCTAATGGAATGTGACGCCCCAATAATAGCCTTCTTTTTTAATAGTAAGGGTGTACAATAATTGTGAGAGCAAGTATTGGCTGCGGCTCGTTTAGGATTTGGAAATAGGCAAGGGCAAGGCCGCAAGGAGATTCGTGGGGAAGGAGCTCGTCAGTCTGGCAAGTTTTTCTCAACCCACAAAATATATCCGGAAATATAGACAACACCATCAAAAATTAAAATTTCCGAAGACTTCCACAAATAAATAACGTTGGGATCAAAGAAAATTATTTATTTTAGTAAATTTATTAAATTATCAAATTAAATTATTAAATTATCAAATTAAAATTTAATTTATACATGCTTAATTGGATCAGAGAATTTTATTATTATAGCGAAGTAATTAAATTATCGGAGTTCTACTGTATAAACACATTGTATGATCAAATGGATCAATGTCGGCAATAAACCAAATGCCAGCAGGCATGTAGGCACATAACCATTCTACTTGGTCGAAAGTTTTATATAAATCCAACTTCATACCCACGGGTATACTCAAGAAACTCCTTTTTTTACTCTTGACGTTTTCATGGGGTAGAGAAGTTGGGCAATAACAATTTTTTCGGTAACCAATCGGCCATGCCGGAAAGCAGACTGCTTTACAGAGATGAATATCTTGAGAAGAGGTTTATGCCCGTTAGCCAAAAGAACTAAAATGAAGATTGTGGACCGTATTATTGAACCTCTGAAATCCCTTTGAAGGTGTATTTCTTAGTTTGGACACTGACAATGGTGTTCCTACTACGAATTTTTTGTATAGAGCTGGAAAAGTGTAATCTCTCAACTATTTGTTGTGCACAAACAATATGGAGACTAATGACCATCTTTTTATGCATTGTGAGTACTCTTTCAAGGTGTGGTCTTACTTTATTAACAGTTTCAAATCGAATTGGGTGTAAGCCGATAAGGTTAAGAGACTGCGTTATGGGAATGGGGGAAGAGTAGAAGAAGGATAAAATAGTTATGGAGTATATTGTCGTTTGTCATCTGGTGAAATCTGCGGAGAGAAAGGAATGATAGAATTTATAATATCGGAAGCCGAGAACTCATATTCAACTTATTATTTCTGTCAAAACTGTATAATTAGTCTTTGAATTCCGACATTAGGCATTCCATTATCAACTATCATTATAAATTGGTATGTTATTACTAGTTAGGGCCAGTGATTCTCTTTTATCATTGTTTCAGTGAACCCTTTTAGTAAAACTTTGTCCATTTCTTTGTCAAATAAAAATAATAATTGCGGACAGTATTGCTGAGGCTAACGGGGCGAGAATCAACAAGAGTTTATGGTGTAACCGAGTTATTTTGAGTACAAATCTAGATTTCAAGAAACCAATTACCATAGAAAGTTAGCAACTATGTCTGATCCCACATTATTTCAATGAAATTTGTAGACGCCCATCTTGAAACCATCAGAACCAGGAGCCCTCACAGGTTCGTGTGAGTCAGGATTGAATAAATTCTTGTGAAGTGGAAATTAGTAGAAGGCTATTGTTTTCATAGTATCAAGATACAAAGGTGAATTATATCTGAGAGAAGCTGACAAACACTTGATCGTTGGGAGGCACCTATAAGAAGGATTCGACCGGTAAATAGAATATAGAGTTGTTGTATCTCATACACTCAAAAACCTATTGAATAAAGAAGTTACCGATTGAGTTGATCTTATATCCATTAGAGGTCGTAGTATGGAAATATTTAGCAATCATATCATATACATATTGCGAAAGCTAAATTAACAAAATGTTTTGGAAATTATATCATTTCTGAATTCGGTTTGCAATTTTTTTATTGTTTGAAGAAAAACAAAACGGGGAAGTTAGAACACTGCACGATCGAACTCGCAAGTTTTGCTATCTCAAGCTTGTTGTCAATGTTAGATGCACAAATCTATATCTTGATTTATAGTATATTAAATTGAAGTTTCAGACTACGATTACATTATGGTAGTTGAGTATCAGACATCAGTGAATAACCTTCGAAAATCGAAGACTGAAGATCAAACGAAGACATGTGAAAAACTTATCGACAAGGAGGTATGCGAAGACCGAACCATCCTATTTACTCAAAGAATTTACCATTCTATCTTATGACATTATGTCGTATGGTTTTAGTAGTTTAATATTGCAAGAAAATATGTCGAGACAAATTTGTCTTCATAAATCTCTTGAAATATGATTCAAGCAATGGTTGTTCTAGATCCTTGACAATCCTGGTTATGAGCAATTTACTGTTCATGAACTATTTTTGTTTCAATTTGATCATTTGGAAATTTCCCAAGCAATGATATTTATTTTAGGATTATATGCAGAAGTAGGCCTGGTCTGGACCCTCACTTTCATTTCTAGGCCACTTTTTTTATTTCTTGCAAAACTAGGCAAGTTAAACGGATTCCATCAACTTTAACCATCTCGGTCAATTTATCACGTTGACTTGTCAATATCTCGCCAAAATATCATATAGGGATATCTCATGGATGTGGTAAGATTACTGAAATAACCTTTTTGTACGTGCGTCACTGCTTTAGTGATTCTCGTCCATTTCTTCCTTCTTCTCTCTAGTTCTCTCTGGTTCTTCTAAATCAATTTTTTCTTCTGCTAAAATCAAGAGATAACTTAGGGTTTTTTTCTAATCAAACCTAATTAACATTAATGGTGGATGTTTATAAGAGATTTAATCGTGGATTTTAGCACCACCAGGAACATTGGTATGTGAAGATTCGCAGGCAGTAATAGTCATTCTACAACAGCAGCATCAGCTGAATTTGGGGGTTCTTAAATGGATCTATTTTGGGGGTTCTTTGATGCAAATCTGTATTTTTCTTGACAATTTGATTCTCATATTAAGAACTGACAGCATCAAGGTTCCACAACGAGATGAAATTCGGTGAGTCGATGGTGTTTACACAACAACATCGATGGGTTTCTGGTTTTGGAGTGCAATTAACAGCAACAAGTTTCTCGTACCATAGAAATTTCACAAGTTTCTCGTTGTAATTTCTTGAAATGTAGACTACAAGTTTCTCTTACCATAGAAATTTCACATCAAAAGCAAATTTGGAACCAAAAAGATGTCGGCTGCCGTACAGGAAAGAACTTGAGCTACCACCATTGATTTGAGGGATGAATGGTGACTGATTAGTGAATGTATGTGTATTTGAGAAGGTACACGAGAATGGGTTTATCTCCAATTCGATTGCAGGTTAAAGGGGAGCTCATACAACAGCAAAATAGCCATCTTTGAGTTCCCAGTTTCACACACACACGGGTGTTCGACAGAAAGCCTGAACGACAGTTCAGGTCTTGAAGTAGTCAGTTCACGTCTCTTCTCTTTGCAACTGCTCTATCCATGGGTTAGATGGCTTGCATCTCCACCAGCATATACCACCTGCAGTTCCACAATATTACCAGCATCCACATGCATACACCACCACCAGTCGCAACTTCATCCACACTTCACAAACTTCATCTGCAGTTCAGGTCCCCCTACAACCATCAGTATACTAATAGCAGCATGGGTTGCACCAATACGTCAATTGGCGGACACCCGTGGCGGTATTGGTGCAACCCAGATAGAAGCACAACATCACCTCCTTCATTGGCTGATGTTACATTTATTCCACCTGCAATGGTGTTTTCACAATAGGGAAATTCTTATACGGAATTGTCGCCAGGAATTATAATTATATGATCCAACAAATGAATCAGTTAGACCAGTGGTGGTTTGTGATATTGCCACCGACAATACTCAAGATATTTATGTTGAGAGCATAGCCTCACTTGAATCTGAAACTTATCTGGAGAAACAGATTACATATGGGATCAGGAAGCATATCAAATGACAATGGTTAAGGTAAAATCATCACATCGTTTTGTATACTTGAGGAATAGATTATGCAGCATCCTGAGCTCCTTTATTGGAAATCCTTAAGCGTTTATGAGTTCGTTAAGTTCGGCCGGGATGGGAACTGATAAAGTGAGCTTCTCCTGATTGATGTTTTTAGGGAGACAACATCTTCATATCGAATGTTGGATATTCTCGTGCGGTGTTAGCAACGACTTCTGACGATGGCACGTTGGTTCCAGTTCAGCTTACAATGGGATTTAAGCCAAACTTACCACGTGAGTATCTCTCTAAGTCTCTGTAGTTTCACCTCATACTCTAGTCCAAGTTTAATTCATTCAATTTCTTCCGTCTTGATATCTAAATTCTCTTCTTCTTTTTTTCTCAGAGGAGGCAGAACGGATAATGCATTGCAACGGAAGGGTGTTTTGCTTAGACGATGAACCAGGTGTGCATAGAGTATGGTTACCAGCTGAGGAAAAACCTGGATTAGCAATGTCAAGAGCCTTGGGAGATTTCTGCGTCAAAGACTTTGGTGTTATTTCATTTCCTGAAGTCACACAAAGGAGTATAACCAGTAAAGACCGGTTCATTATCCTTGCCACCGATGGGGTATGTATAAAAATCATTCTAATTTCATTTCCCTCGTGTTCCTAATTTCACATGAAAAATGGTGCAAATATTCGCATTTTGCTAATGTAAACACTAAACTCTGATCTTATCGACTCAGGTATGGGATGTTATCTCAAATCAAGAAGCAGTTCAAATTGTTTCTTCAACACCGGATAAACGTAAAGCAGCTAAAAGAATAGTCGAATGTGCCGCACGCGCATGGAAACGTAAAAGACGAGGAATAGCTGCAGATGATATTTCTGCTATTTGCCTTTTTTTCCACCCTTATGCGTCCACCGTCTCGAAAGTCTGAAGTCTCAAATATTGTACTAAATTGTAAGCTTTAGGTTAGGCAATTGTCTGGGTTAGGGCCATGTTCCCATTCTATGTCACTATTCATAAGGCAAAAAGGGCCTTCAGTCTCAATGCCATTCCCATTCTTCGGACTTTTCTGTAATGTTTGTTGCATTCATTCCGACCGGTGCAGCGTTGCTTCTTTACTGATGATGTATGCTCAGGAAATTCAATGAGTTCAGCAAGCACTGAATGTTCAATAGATTTGAAGAACTAAAACGTCTTTTTATCTAAGAAGATATGGACACCTGGAAGATAACTGCAGCTAACTTTCCATCCATCACTTTTGGTCAAAACTTGCCTAGTTTAGCAATAAATAAAAAAATGGCCTACATTTGAAAAGCACCAAAAAAACAGGCCTATTTTTGTAAAAAAACCCTTTATTTTATGGCAGTTAGAAATGTTTCAAATTTTTTAAAGAGAATTTTCATAACTCACTGAATTTTTGGGCACAAGGTAGGTTTGTATACCCAGTACGTGTACCCCAATGATCTGAGTTCTGGAATAGGGTAGGTACACATACCAAGTAAGCGTACCCTTAGGTTATGAGTTCGTCAATTGGAGGGATATACGCATACCTAGTACGCGTGCCCCCTAGGGTCTGAGTTTGTGAATGGCTAAGGGTATACATACCCGGTGCACGTACCCCAACAACCTGAGTTTAAGGACTGGTCCATAGGTATGCATACCCCTACAGATACCTACCTAGTATCGAACTAAGCATATGCTCATAAATTATTTTCACAAATACGTTTGGCATTGCTACATCTCTCATAAGAACTTCTAAGATAAAAAAAAACTTACTAAATCACTACGTGTTTGTGAATCATGGTTTAAGTCTTGAGTGTTAATGAACATAACTTATGCTTGGAATTTTAAAAGACATATTTGCCAACACGGACTTTCATTGTACACGGTTCCAGAACCCTGGACTATAGTATATATTCTTTTATGTAATTTCAAGGCGAAATTCTCACATGCTTACATAAAATTCCCAATAAAAATTTCATCTAACTGAGAAATTGTTTGCTTGAATCTCAAGTTATCTTAGCTTGAATTCAAAGCTACCTAGAGCCTTGGAAATCTATAAATAAAGAGACTCATGCAACATGATTCTTAATCCCTGGCACTTCTGTGTCCTAGTTGCTTGTTAGAGTCGTCCTCTATAAACCTAGGTTTCCTCTGAGAAACATAATTAGGTTATTACTTAAAGACTTCACTTAGGGATTTTTGAAGTCCGGTGTGACTATATTTTACATACTTGTTCGTGTATCCAAATCTTTTTTTTAATTGATCTTCGAGGTTCTTATTATCTCAGATCGAAAACGAGATACATAAAAATCACAAAGTTCTTTTCGTCTCAGACTTTGTGATTCCTCGAGATAGATATCTAAACTCTTCTTTGATTTGTTTGGATTTTTCTTGAGAGGTAGTTAGTAATACAGGATTCTCGGTTAACTGAGTGTAAGTGTTTAGGATTCGTGAGGTTCCCCAGACTTTGTTTATTGCAAACAGGTTTCCAAACCTAGATCTAAAGATAAAAAAAAAAATCAAATAGTCTTATCTGTTATAGACACTCTTAGGTTGTAGAAACTCTTATGTTGTAAAGGACGTCAACTAAGGGAATCAATTGCATAGAGTCTTGCGAGGTTCAAGAGACGTAAGAGCACGACCGCAGCTGAATTTCTTTGAGATTAAAATCGGTCTCAACTACATTCCAGTCCGAAGTCTGATAGTAGGCTAATGTATGTAGCGGGTTAATACAGTTTAATATTCAAAGTTGAATTAATTCCCGTTTTTTTTTTTTTTTTTTTTTTTGCAGGTTCAGTTTTCTCCGTCAATAGTCTTGTGTTTTTTCTTTTTATCTTTATAATAGGAATATATAAGTAGTACATAATCAATCTTGGTAGTTTAAGTCTTTATTAATCGTGATTGACTTGTTTTTGTTGAATTTGTATCTTGAAAGACAGATTAAAAGTTTCATAGTTGTCCGAATTCGAGTCCTCTTGACTTGGATACTAGGAAATTGATCTTGGATATTGATTTGTGAGATCGTCCAAGAACTCTTCTACATAATCAGCTTCACGGACTTCTTAGTCTAGACATATTGATTGTGGAAGAGAAAGAGAAAAACTTTTTATACATATTGTTCAAGGATCTTTGGTTTAGATATACATACAATTATATTAGATTTTGTCCATACAAGTTTCCGAACGATTGGTGATGTCCTTTTCAAGTAGCATGCACTATATATTTTTAATTCTATATTGTAAAGAGGTGATTTATCAATGAATACATACAATAGAAATATGCTAATTAATACTCGTGTCTTCCTAAATCCTCATATCATAGCACTTATCGGAAAAAAAAAACATCTAACTTAAAATCAAGGCTTCTAGAAAATGCATGTATCACCGTCCTCATATTGGACGTCGAACAATGTCGCATGCTTATAAATCTTTATGAATTTTCATCTAATTAAAAGCATACACGATACTTAGAGAAAGTCTAGGTTCTTTGAAAACCAATATCAAAAGATTTGTCATAATGCTAATCCTTCACTAATAATTTCGTCCTTTCACTTCCTTTATAATATGGTTAATGGTCTGTTTGCATCATGTAATATAATTCAGTTCTTTGGTTGGAGTTTAAGTCCATAAAAGGATAATAGCCTGGTCTACTAATCTCCTTACAAAAATTGACCAGATACAATGTACAGAGCAATGTAGTTAATATCGGATATCGGTTCATCTCGGCCGGGACCGATACACTGATACGATTTTATATCGGGGATATTATCGTTGAAATATCGATTCTAGATTTAGAGACTATAATTTTATATTAAACATTTTCTCCACACATTTTCGGATAAGATATAATAAATAACATCAATTTTATCAAAAAAACAAAAGAGTAACTTTAGTAGACTTGCTTCGAGAGCTACATGCACCTCTACTACCACCTGGAAGACTTTCTTCGCCAAAATTACCCTTAAACTTTATAAAAAACGACCAATACCGTCTCATATCGGGAAATGTAGGAAAATTTCGTATCGACCGATACGGCCGATATTTGACTGAAACGGCCGATATTCGACCGATACGGCCGATATTATCGGGCGAATATCGTATTCCCGATATCCTTCTTATCGTATCGTTCTGTGCCGATATCCGAAATATCCCCGATATATCGGCCGTATCGGCCGATATTAACTACATTGGTACAGAGCACATAAACCTAGATGAGAATTAGGCCCAGTATACATTCAAACTCATAAAGTAAGAATGAAGCTGACTGGTTGCTAGTCCAAGGATAATTATCCTAAAGAGGGGTATGGACTTGGTTAACTACCAGTCCAGGTATATTAATATTACCCATATACATAACACCAAGTTAATTATCTTGAGATAAGGATGAACCTAGAGAGCAACTAGACTAGGTACATGGTCGAATGAATCTAGATAAATACTGGATCGGATACACTTCCGTTGTAACCTATAGTTAGGGGAGGAGTTCCAGCTAGAAAGGTACACACTCTCTAGTCCCCTCCTCACAAAACCCACATAAAGCTGCAATTATTCAAAAATTAAAATTACTGGAAAGCTAAAGGCACCAAAAAGTTACCAAGTGTGAAATATTATTAATCAAGTATGAATCTCGAAAAATATTGTAATGACATTTATTGACGCGTATTTACATCTGTATGCAAGTAGTATTTGTTTAAAATTAAAAAATATTAGAACGCAATATTTAACTTAACAATCAATGCGTGAACCTGATAATTCAATTACATCGATTAATGTTTTTCAAAAAACTTAATAGGCTATTTCACATATTTTTTCCCATGAATTTTTGTTCCTCGAGTTTATTGATTAAATTTTTTTGCTTACTGTTAAATATGTGCTTTATGTGGTACACTATTGATATTTAAATTTATAAAATTGTTAATTGTGATCAAAGATTGATTTTTGATCTTTCTTCTCTCCTCTCTTCTAAAAACAAAGAAAAAAAACTCTATAACTTCTTTCTTCTTCTTGCTCAGATCTAGTTCTTTTGGGCTAAAATCTGAACAAGGATTTTTAGTTTTTTTATGAATAAAAGTAGTATAATATATAGTTTTGGGTTTTGTTTTTGGTGTTTTTGGTGTCATGGACACATTTCTTCGCTGTGTGGTTGAATTTTCTTCGTCTTTAGGACGATTTTTTCTTCGTTTTAATAGCGATTCTCTCAAATCTCTATGGTGTTTCTTGGTTTGCTATTCTCGACCCATCAAGAACATCAACGATTTTGTTCGGATTCGCTTTAGATTCGTCTTCAACAAGAGGGATTTAGGGCATTCGAATTCATTTGGATCTACAAGATTGTGGGCTAAATACTTCATTTTATTTGGAGCATCTCTTATTGGAGAAGATAATTATTTTAAATGGTCGGAGTTGATTCCGGTTTACACCATCATTCGTTAATACTACTGGTATAAAAATTGGGTATCTTTCTCTTCGCTATGTATTTGCGATTGGTGTCCTTATTTGTATTTAGGTTTTGATTATCTTGTATTTTGGTGTTTTTGATAATCTTGTAAGCAATCAGTTAATCACTATTTTGGTTTGAATAAAATGAAGTGTGATTTCCATCAAAAAAAAATGTTAATTATTAAATACAAATATATTTTTTTCTGGGGTTTTACATAATTTGATATTTTGAATTTATAAAATATTACTTATTAAACACGTAGTGTTTGATAATAAGTTTCCTTTTCTTTCTTCTTTTAGGTTTTACATTATTTTATATCATGTCAGATAATAACGGTGTTTCAGGTGATATCTTTAAAACCTATTTTCACAGGTTTGAATTTCACACCATTTATCCATGATTTATAAAGGAGATACCAGTTTTGGCTGAGTGAACGATTCAATGGTCAGGATCTGTTAAGATTTGTCTGTCTTACATGCATTGGTATCAGCCCGGTAAAACTGATATCCCTTTTATAAATCGTGCATCTATCGGTCAGGAACTTTCTTCTTATCTTAATGTGTGTGGTCCTCCAAAAGAAAGGGCCTTCTGGAAGAGTAGTGGAGAGCCTCGACTCTTGAGGGCCAAGGGAAGCAAATGATTGAGGGCCACTCATTTGTTTCTCGAAGTAAACCGCAGAATGTCCAAACAAGTGGGAAAGATCAATGGACCGCCAAACCACGTCTATATTAGTGCCCGTACAATGCTAATGTTTACATACGTGGCTATGATGTGGGCATGAAAAGGCTATTGTCACACATTTGGCGTATGATGTGGCTAACCACAAGAGGCCCCAACGTTCGTACTCATTCCATTTCTGAAAAAGAATTATTATGACACTTTTTATTTTTAGGTTAAATGGGAAAAACAATACAGTATAACCCTTATAAAATAATAGCATCAGGATCGACAAAATGTATCAATTCATCGCGATATTAACTAATCGCATAAATTAATAATTATTAAATTATATATTAATTTTAAAAATTTATATTTTACAAAAATATTGTTTAACTCTAAGAGAAAACAATCAACAAAATGAACAAATACATTATATTCCGTTGCAAATTATTTTCGTCATTGTATGATTCGTTCAATGGATGACACCGCACCAAAGCATCCAAGTGAAGCGTTAGATAATTGAGGAACTAGAGAGTTGCAAAAATTAATCAATAGATTGAATTATCATATTGAAATGGATGTTGAATTTCTTTTTAACTTCCCTCGAAAGGATATTATTTCAGATTTGTTGACCGACGAAGAAATAATTGAGAGTGTAATGGGAAAAGAAGAAAGTGATGATGTGAAATTCGAAGATGAAAGTGTTTACAGAGCCATTTTCTCGTAATGATGCTATCAAAGCTGCAAAGATATTGAATAGGTTTTCATTGCATCAGGAAACGACAACACCAAAAATTCTTCTAATGTTAAGAAAATTTCAAGATTAAATTCAATGCGACATCAATTTTAAAAAAAACCAAGTCACAATGGAATCATTCTTTACCAAATTAACATAAATGAAAAACAAAATTTATATAAATTGGGGAGTTATTAATTTATATATTCGAAAGGATCTATAGAAAGCTAAAACAAATTATTATTTTATAAATTTAACAAATTATTAATTTAGCACGTTGGTCCCGACTCAGGACCAACAAAATTTTATTAATTTATCGCGGATTAATTTATAAGGGTTCTACTGTAGTACCTATTTTCAGAAACATAGAAAGTATTTCTATAATAGGACAGGGAAGTATTGATTCTCTTTTCTTTCCATGAGATGTCTTTTGGCTTTTTTTTACTCAAAAAGGACAGATTTATTGATAAAAATCAGCACCTCTAAGGTAGTGGGCAGCTGAAAAAAGAAAGAAAAGGGAAAGAACAACAATATCAAACCATACTCAAAAGAGCATAGCCACCAAACAAATCTATGAACCCAAAAATCTGTCGAAGCACAAAAGCTAACTACCTATCTAAGTCATTACACCCTCCCAGTTATTCAAGACAGAGTTAATAGAAATGTCTCCAAATATATCTGTCCCAACACACCAATTTTAAATATTGATCTTCACACTGTTAATCAATTCCTCCCGACTCCTGAGTCTTATATTGTCCATTAAACACTCTTGCATTTTTTCAATCCATATAGCGCACCAAATAGCAAATGGATACCTCCTGAGTCTTATATTGTCCATTAAACACTCTTGCATTTCTTTCAATCCATATAGTCCACCAAATAGCAAATGGATACAAATCCCAAATTTTGCTCTTGATTGAACTGTTCTTGCAATTCTTCTTTCTCCACTCCCATATGTTACTTCTTACTGAATCATGAAAAACCCACTGCAATTTATAAAAATTCAAGAAGTAATACCACACTGACCTTGTAGTTTCACAATGAAGAAAGATATGCTGGTTTGATTCAGGTGACTTCTTGCATGAAAGGCAACCATTAACCAAGATAGTATTCCTATATGAATTTGAGTCTAGAGTTGGAGCAGCATTGTAACACAAAGTCCAAACAAATAATGCAACCTTACGAGGAATTCTTGGGTTCCAAACAGATTTGTAAGGAAACCTCGATAAACCATCATTTTCTAAGGCTTTATAACATTCTGCCCAGAAAAGCCTTTTGTTCCCAATCTTTTGGCTTTTAGGACGGCATTCCTAATCTTGTTTGTGTTCTGATCCCTCCGGGACTGAACTATACTATTAACGAATTCTATTCACCCCATAGAAAAGGGGGAATCTTCATGGACTTGCTTCGAGTCATCGAGGTTTGCACATTTCGGTGAGACCACGTGCAACTTTCTTTGAAGCATCGTCATATGTCTGATTGTTGGTGAGTTTATAGTTGGAACTTGGAAGCAAGAAACAAATATTGGTAGATGGAAATTTGGGTCAGTATAAGACAAATTTTTGATTGTAAGCTTGAATTGTCAGTTTTATCATTTGACTGAAAGCATCCGACGTCCAACCAATGTAACAGGCAACAAAAATAAAACTTGTAAAATAACGATTCCCTCCCGGTTGATCTTAGAAATTTAAATTGCTGAGTGATGTCAATGTCATACATTTCACGTGGGTATTCAATTAGAAGGTATTTGATAATAACGGTACATTCGGGATCTCCTAAGAAGTTAAAGCTGGCCGATGGTGGCTCAGTGTTAACAACCCATGTTTATTGTATAATCCAACAATCTTAACCTAATTAACAAAGTCACCACCAAACCGTCGTCATGAAAAACAAAAGATACAGCAAACGAGTGACGTAAGCCAAACTCAGTAAAACTTTAGAAGTATCTAGAAGGAATATTAGTGGGAACTTTGCCTACTTGGAAACAGATGTTGCTGACGATTGAATTATATGAGTACGTGTACCGGCTTGTCTAGTATCCAGTTATCCCAAAAACAATGATTCTTTACGGACCGAGAAAACACACTACGACAAAACCGCCTGACTCAATTTTGGCGGATCCCGACGGACCATGCGGAGGAGGACAGCATGGGCGCCTGGGCGGTATTTGTGAGAGAATTTGGGGGTGCTTTTTTTTCTTATTTTTTTTTCTCGGTTTATTAATATTTTCTGCCCCAAAAAAGGCTATCCCGCATCAAAACAGCTCCACGTAGACACCGTATAAAAGTAGGAGACATTATCCGTCGACAATGCAACTTGGTTTATATATGCACCAAAGCCTTGTACTTGTTCAGAAGTGTTCCACGACTTCAATGTCAAAAAAAAAGTCACACATGTCAATGACACGATGTGCTATCTACAAAAGAGGGGTGCCAGGTTCATGCCTGATTTGTCTTTGTTTTGCATTGTTTTGTTTCTGTGTGGTGCGGGTGAAATATCAAATCTATTTATAGGGTCCATAATTGCTTTCAGATGATGGTTTCTTTCTTTACGTATCAGTCTAATTTAGAATATTAGACGATGACCAAAGATTTTTATATCCAAACATCTCATATCTGAATGAAAAGTACGGTTGATTTTATTTGTTTTACCCAGCGTTTAGATCCAGCCAGTCGCTTTATACGGAAAACATGGTATCCCTTTGTACACGAATTCACATTCAATTCGTCCAACAATGACTCCCTTGTTATGCATGAATCTATAAGTGTAGTCGGTAGAGTTTCTTCTCCTCCGGTGGCAGTACTCATTGTCATGCAGCGTGCCCCAAAGTCAAGGGTGCATCGTGAATGCAGGTCTTGGAATGCCCACAAGGCTATCACTCTTGACAAGAATCAGCGAATCCTTCTTTCTTTGTTTTTTTATATTTTCTTTGAGACCCCCAGACTTTGGATTTTTTTATAAAAGGAATGTTTCCTTGTTAGAATATGGGCATCCAACTCAAAATTAATTGGCAATGAGTGGAGAGGTCCGAAAGATTATAAATCCCAGGATCTTAGATTTCCAGACTATGTGAAACTAATAATTTCAACACCCAATGACTAATAGGGTTTTTTTTTTGAGACCCCCGGACTCTACACTCACCGAGCATCAGGTCTTGGATACTTCCAACGCTTAGAAAACTTCCCCCACCCCCAGACTGTCAACTCCTCCGTCCGTTATTTTTCCTTACCCCAAAATACCCTCGAGTAATATCCGTTCAGATTATTCCCTTACGGATAATCTTCCCCTCCAAAAATCAGAGTTGTGGATTTGGTGTGTTTCACCTTTAAGACTAAAATTGGTCTTAATTGTTGAATCCAATTTTGTGGCGTTGCTTATCCAGAAACGAATCTTTCAGAATTTTCACGTGTTCAACTGGGGCCGACAATAAAACATGGCAAAATTGTCCAAACCAAAATAGAAATCAAATAAATCATCCAATAGAATAGAAACACGAGAAGATTAAACTCTGTGCCTGACTGCCTGTGGACGGATGGTATAATTATTATCCCTGTACTTTATTTACTAATATATTCGTTGGGAATTTTATACTTTAGATCCGGAGAATCTTAATAATTTGACGGGTATTAGATGAGATTCCATGTACCACCCAAACAATTATACTTAATACCACTAATTAATGTTTTTTGCTTAGCTAATGTCTTTAACTTTATCCTATATTAAAACATGTTTATTAACATTAAAGACTGCATTTTCTGATCTACCGTAAAGCTATTTTGCCAAGTTGATATCCTAGGCCATGTTCGTTAGTGCAGCTGGAATCCTGGAGAACATCGTGACCTGTCCAAGGAAGCCATGAGGGGAGAAAAAAGAAAACCATTATGACAGTCACGGATGGTCTAATTGGTCAGCTATTGGGAATGTTACAGACTTGCAGCACAAAAAAATCAAAGAAACGGAGAAGACGGTTGTGGAGAGATGCATTTTAGCGTCTTGATATGTTTTCGTAATAGCATGTCTAAGAACTTGTAGATACCCGAGTAGCCAATAAAATCTGACTCTCTATTGAATCTAATGGATAAGTAAATGTTTGTCCGTAGACTCCATGGTACTACAGAAAACACGTGAAATTAAAAAGCGCCAGGCCAGATCGTGCTGACGTCCATACAAATCCTCGGATGGCGAAAGCATTTTATTCGTGGGGCTTTGCTACATCCACCACCGAAGGTGGGCACCGGGAGGGATCCGACGATTTCAAATGTCCCTTCTCTGCATTGGGATAGGATAGAGCATGAGTGGGCTCCACCACCCTCTCACACGGTGCACACTCGGTGCATTTCCTTCGGTGCATGTATCATTTTCGTTATTCGTGTATAGAGTACAGCATATATTATTGAAGATGCATATTTTATGGATTAGGAATTATAACTGATTCCAGTCGTATTATTGGATTGATTGGATCTCCTTGACTTGATCCCATTACTCATATTTCCATTATTGATTACTTATTCTTTGTCCGATTTGGGCTTACCAATAATCTTTTAAGTGGAAGAGAGTACGTCGAAAAGTATAATTCTTATTGATCAAGTTAATTTGAATCCTCATAAAAGTAAGGCGAGAAATAAGAGTGGGGAAGCATAAGTGTCGGGCACTTTGATTGTACTTTGTGGGAGAAAAGTTCTTTTAACGAAAATATTTCTTGAAAATAATTGTTATATTTTTGAAAGAATATATTGTCGAATATTTTGGTTATCACAGAAATATCTATTTTGGAGAAATTATAAAAGCTATGCTTTCGTAGTAGTTCATTTCAGATTCGAACTATGGATCTAGATGATGTATCTTCTCCCTCAAAGGTGTTAGATCTGAAAGATTTTTTCTTGGATAAGAATGCACTATCCCTCAATTCGAAGGAACTGAAAGGGAAGATTAAGAAGAAGAGGTGGTTCGATAAGAAGAAAGAATAATGCTTTGAAACGATGGTTAAATTCTGTACTCAAGCCAAAACAGGATTACGGGCTCTTGTTGAGTCATCCACTAAAACTTCACCGATACAAGAAGTTATTGTAAAGCATCAAGGTTTCTTCCGGAAGAAATTTATAAGACCAAGTTTGGTGATACTAATTTATACTGAAAGTATGAAGAAATAAGGTACATCAAAAGATTAATATAAGAGTTTTTAGTTTACAAGATTAGCCTCTCGGACTTATATATAGTTATAAGCGTGTAAATCACGCTAAATGCATGTTTGGTGAGGGACTACTCGTGTCTGCATGAAGATAATGCCACGATCCTCTCAGACTTTACTTTCCTATTAAGTTACCTTCTCGACCTGGACTCTTTATTAGTACTCGATCTCCAGATCTTGACTTCTGACAGCTTTTGGTTTTGTCTTCTCTTCTTGCTCCAGAATTCATGTATTGCACGTGTCACAATATTAGTTATCTGGTCTCGCACATGGTATGTCATTATTTACAGGTCGTGCTCGAGCTGAAGACTTGTTCTCTTTATCTCGACCTGAGCTCTATCTTGGTACTGAGCTCCAGGACCTTACAACTGTCAGTTGTTTGGTAGATGCTATATTTTTTCGTCTACGACCTATTTTCAAAATTATAAATCTATAGTAATAATCTAAAATATATTTATACTTGTTGCATTGATGTTCTTAAAAGAAAAATCCAAGTACATAAAATTTACAAATACTCGTTTTTTTTTTGTTTGTTTAAGAGATCATTTCTGAATTTTATAACATTGTGACTCATAACGATATAAATGGGAATAAAGACACTTAAAATCATCATTTCTTTTTGTTTCATTAAAAATTGTGCAAATATAAAAATAACTCAATTGTTTTAGGACGAAAGGAGTAAATCCTTACATAGCTAACGACATGCTGACGTCTTGGTTTCCCATTGACCTCTGTTCTGGACGTGGAATAAAAAGATGGTTTTTGTTTCCAATTGACACCCACTATATAACAATAGCAATTCATTTGCACTCAAGTAGTCTGATATAACCAAACTAGATTATTTCTTTTTTTTTTTGTCAGGTTCATTCATATAATCCTACAATTGGTTAATGAGAGATCCACTGAGAAATTTCAAACTCGGAAAGGGGTGAAACAGGGCGATCCACTATGACCCTTCATTTTCATAATGGTGGCCGAGGTCGTCCCAAAGCTCATGCTTAAAGCTCAATAATTGGGTAGGTTGCAAGGTTTCATATTTTCTAAATGTGGAGCTCCAGTTATTCATTTACAGTTCGCAAACGATACAATAATCTTTGCAAACACATCCGAGGTTGAGCTCAACAACATTGGTGATATTTTGTTAATTTTTGAAGTGATGTCAGGTTATAAGTTAACTTGGAGAACAGTATATATCTAGTGTAGGTGTTGATGATTCAATCAAAAGGTTATCTCAATTGATGGGATGTGATGTAATGTAGAAGCTCTTCCGATTAAGTATCTATGTCTTCCTCTTGGAGCAACCACTAGACATACATCCATCGAAGATATTTGTTGGAGAGAATGGAAAGGAAGTTAGCCTCATGAAAAAAGAAATTCCTTGAAGAGAGTGGAAGATTATTGCTAATAAGAAGCTGCATTTTAAGCCTGTCAGTATACTATTTATCACTCTTTCTAATCCTTGGTTGCATTGAGAAATAAGTTGTTAAATTGGTAGGATTCTTATGGGGCTCAACAAAGGAAAAATAAATAAATTGGGTGAGATGGAGTATATGCAAAACTCGTTAAGAGGCACGTGGTTTAAAAAATTGAGATATTACAAACAAAGTTCTATCGTCCAAATGGGTGTGGTGCTACGATGAAGAAAAATATGCCTTGTGGGAGAGAATTATTTATCAGAAAATGAACCTTAAACCAAGATGTCATCCTTCCTCAATATTATTGTAAACCACAAGGAACTGGTGTGTGGACGTTTATAAGAAGTATTCCCTATGTAATTCCTACTTGGTGGTGGGAAATATGCAAAACATACTTTTCTAGGCTGGATAATCGGATTGGGAATCAAACTCTCAAAGAAGTATTCCTCATGTTAACCAAAATTGTTAAATTCTAAGAATCATACAATTCCATCTATGGTTAATTCTTCTTCTCAATGGGTTATCAACTTCAATAGAAGCTTATCTAGCTTTGAAGAATGTAAGTTGACTGACTTATTAGTATTTATTGGTTCTCCCCTAATCCTCGCCTCATCTAATGACATCAAAATATATTCACTAACACAAGATGGAAAATTCTCTACAAGGAAGTGCTATAATTATCAAAACCAAGCTGAAGAGTGTGAATTCTCCAAGATCATATGGACTAATCAAACACCCTCAAGGGTAAATATGTTTATTTAATTTATTTTTCTGATGATGTTCAATTTATTTCCAATTTAGGAAGCAGAGATGTGTTCATTCAACACAATTGTCATCTATTCAGTAACAAAGATGAGTCAACATATCATCTGTTTTTGCATTGTGTCACTTCAAGGTCAACTACATTCCAGTCCAAAGTTAACTTGGAGTAGGCTAGTGTCTGTAGCGGATTAATACAGTATGGTGTTCAAATCTGTACTAGATCCCGGGGTTTCTCTGCATTTGCGCTTTCCTCGTTAACAAAATTCGGGTGTCTGTGTTATTTCTTTTCCGCATTATATTTGTTTATATAATTAAAATATCACAAGTTGTGCGTAAGTTTAATCAATTGTGAATCCAACCTTTGGTTGTTGATTACATTGATTGACACTTGGATATTGGTTTTATATACCGTCCAAGTTATTTCTTATATTCAATCGAGGTCACAAATTCCTATTTGTTTGATTGCGGATCGAATTGAGAAATAGAGATATAACTCTTTGATATACTTTTCTTAAGATTGAGTCTGACTGTCTAGTTGATTCTCTTGAAAGTATATTGGAGTTTGTCCATACAGATTGCTAAGCGAAATATTTGGTGTGGTTGTTAGACCCCCGCTGTTTCAGTATCTCCCCTTGAGTTAGTTCATTGATTATGAGTTATTTAGCCCCCAAATTTTTACCGTCCTTTCGACTAGGTTCCAAACTCAGAGGACAAGCAAATCATGTTCCTTCTCGCTCTATTTTCGGCTTGCTCTTTCTTTCCCTTGTTATCCCTAAAGAATATGGCAGTACACGATAAACAACAATCATATCTAAGTACGAAATCCAAGTATAGAATCGGTCGTCACGATACATCTACATAAACCGATTCCTAACAATTTACACAACGAAATCGGTGTATAAAGGTGTGAATATAAACTGACTCTATGCTAAAAATTGTCCAGAAAATTCGGGAGTTTTCTTCAATCAGAATCGGTCGATACAAGCACTTATGTAGACCGATTATAGGCTTGACAATTGAGAAATAATAAACTCTATAATCGCTCTATATGGATATTCACGTAAACCGATTCTATCAAAAATAACCAACAAAAACATTGTTATTTCTTACATACCAGAAACGGTCGATATGATCATGAACATCGACCGATTCTGGTTAGATGTTCTTTAACCAGAAAACACATCCAGACTAATCGGTTGACATGGGGATGAACACCGAACGTTTTATTTTTATGAAGGAATAAGTATAGGTGAATATGATTCGATCTATTTCAATTTTTGAGTGAATACATGTTGTTAAAACCTAATCTAGAGGATTGGTTGATGGAAAAGTATCTTATTCAGTCTATTTCTTCTGCTTGTGTTGTGCGCAGAGTTTGTTCGTCTTCAGTAACCATTTTCTTCTTTGATTTTTTTATTTAGAATTGCTTGAGCATTTCGTTGATCATTACCACTAGGATAAGTAACTTCACTGGATTTTTTAAATCTTGATGACTTCGACATTATATAGAAAAACAAAATGATTAATGGTCAACAAGACGATGTTTTAGTTTGAAAATGAGAAGAAAAAAAAAGGTAAAAAGAGAAGCATAATCACTGGATGAACGAAATGTGTATGTACACCTTTCATCATCCACCACGTGTACAGAAAGAGACACGTGGAAGGCATGCAAAACAAGATATCAAAACATGATAGCAAGCATCTCATCAGAAGATGCCACCGGTCAGCAGATCTGACGGTCAGGGACAGAGGATCACAGAGGTATGATGGCTCAGAGGAGCACCAGATAATACCCCTTGGGTGTTAATACACCCAATCCCGAGGAAGATCCCAGATCAACGGCTGAGAGGAAGTTTGACTGACACAGATGTGACCAGACAAAGAGACACTTGTCTGACACGAGCAGACATCCATCTACCCGCATTAAATACCAAAGATATATACACGTGTCAATCAGCTCGTGGAAGAGGCGAGGATAACCCTTCGTATTCAAGCTCAGGCCGCAGCATATGCCGAAGACCTCTGCGTAATGGGCACAAAGTACAAGAAGATCCCAGATCAACGGCTGAGAGGAAGTTTGACTGACACAGATGTGACCAGACAAAGAGACACTTGTCTGACACGAGCATACATCCATCTACCCGCATTAAATACCAAAGAGATATACACGTGTCAATCATCTCGTGGAAGAGGCGAGGATAATCCTTCGTATTCAAGCTCAGTCCGCAGCATATGCCGAAGACCTCTGCGTAATGGGCACAAAGCAAAAGAAGATAAGATTACAACGGCACCTCAGAAGTAGGACCCACGTTCCAACCCTATAAATACCCCTCTCCACTAAGAGAGAAGGGTTCGACCAATCCAGGGCAATTATAGGAGAATATAGGAGAGAGAAATAGGAAGAGTAAGTAATCCTCCTACTTCCGCAGACCTATGTATACTCTAAAGTCATTCGACTATCTTTGTAATCATTCAATACATAACGAAACACCAGCCCGTGGATGTAGGCCTTAGTGCCGAACCACGTAAATCTTTGTCTTATTTACATTTCAGCACCTTACATTCAGCGTTGAACTACATGTGCTTTACATTTGTACTTGATTCTATGTTTATTCCTTTATACGAACATTATTTATGATAATATTCGACTAGACAATGACAAGCTCGAAGGCTTCGAGTCGATGAATCGATATAATCATCCCCTTTACACATACAACGTACAATTCTAGAATTAGACTGTATGCGAATATTGTTTGTGAACACGTGGATGGCTTCGTGATTTATGTGTTCACAATCTGGCGCTAGAAACAGGGACTTTGTCCCGGTAAAAGATTTATCTTATCCTGTGATTTTACCTTAAATGCGCATTATGGTTGTGCCATATTCTGGGTTCAGCGTGCTTTCAAAACCTTTTTTATTCTGGGTTCAGCGTGCTTTCAAAACCTTTTTTATTCTGGGTTCAGCGTGCTTTCAAAACCTTTTTTATTCTGGGTTCATGGTCTTCATTTTCACAAACACCATTCCAAAGCAGACAAATCCACGGCTATCTATCACAGATTTGCACGTGAGGCGTTTTTCTTTTAAAACTAAGACTTAATAATCCAGATTCATGAGTTCTCGCGACGGATCTTCCTTTTCAAGAGTTTTCCTTTCCAAAAGTAGTCTGAAAACAAGGTCCATGATTGTTTATTAGAGGATTTGTATTGCGAAAACTAGACCGATGGAGTCTTTATGTTTCTCTTTTATTAAGGCCCTTGGGCAGCTCATTTCCTTCTATTCCAATAATTTTGCGGATACGAATGGCACTAACCCGATCCTCGTGGATATCTTTGGTTCTCTTTATTTATTCCCCTATGCAGAAAAAGACTAAAAATGGAAAAGATACTAGAGGCAGGAAAAACCAAAGCCTCATCAAAGGAGACACCGAGGATTACCCCGGTCATGACCCGAAGCAAGCAGAAAGGAGACAAAGCTAAAACAACTACTCAGAGGCAGGATGCTGCGGAAATCACCTCATCTATGAACACTAACTCCATTGCAGCCGCGACTCTCAAAGCAGCAGCCATAAAGAACAACGCAACTGTTGCGTCCCTCCAGGCTACAGAAGCTAACAAGACTTTGGTTTCAAACCAAATCCATCAACAAAGAGAAGGGGTGGCAGAATCTATGACACATCGTCCCGCACATCCACCAGTCTACGGAATGCCGTCAACCAACGGTCAGAATCAAACCATACCAGTGGTTTTAGTACCGCGGGTGGAAGCTCAACCGAGGGGACCAAACTTGGAGATACCAACAATTGAAGCCGATCCTCTGCCACCCTTAATACACACAGTAGACTAAGAGGGAACTATGGCCGTAGGGGTACAAGCCGGAACTCCCAATCAGGGATCAGACCAATCCCACCGACTGATGGTAGAGCTCGAAGAATTGAAAAAGATCCAGCAGGTCTACGCAGATGTCGTAGCTCTGCTGGCCAGGGAGAACCAAGACTTGAAAGATAGGATTGCCCAAAGCACGAAGACTAGCCAACAACTGAACGAAGCAAATTCTAAAGCACCAGAGCCTAACCGAGACCGAAGAATCATCCTAGCAAATGCCGCTAGGGGAAGTAGTGCATCCGATCCGGAATATGCCGCCGAAGACTTAGACTATTATGACAGTGAAGTTTGAAGAAAGAAACGCTCAACTGAGCATGAGAACGTGGGATATTGCCGCGCAATGGAGGAGCTGCATGATGAGATGATGGCTGAGATCAGGCAGTTAAAAACCATACAAGGCGGAGGAAGGCTTGAAGAGGTGATGAAAGAAGCTAACTCCACACCCCTAACTCATCGCCTGGCAAATACCCCCATTCCGTTAAAGTGCCCTGTCCCAACTTTTGAATGCTATGACGGATCCAGTGATCCCGCGGCACATATCCGATATTATAATCGTATCTTAGACTGATGGAGTCAAAACGACGCCGTCCTCTGTAGGTGTTTCCCATCCAGTCTGAAGGGATCGGCTTTGTCTTGGTTTGACAACCCGCCACCTGATTCCATCAACTCCTACGATCAACTCGCAGAGAAATTCTTGAGAACCTACATGTACAACAAAGCTGTCAACACCGGAATGTATAATTTTTTTCTCTGGCAATTGGTTACAAGGAGAACACGAGGGAATACACCAACATATGGCACAAGATCTGCTAAGCCATAGGGAGTGTGGATCCCGTAGTAAGCATCAACTGCTACAAGTGGGGATTAGACCGAATGAGTCCACTATTTGTTGAGATCCACAGAAGCGTACCTAAGACAGAAAGAGATCTTCGAATAATTATTGAGAAGTATGCTCGTCTTGAAGAAATCCAGCGTGAGAACCCGAGGGCACAAACGCATAGGTCTCACCGTACCAATTCCGCAGAACAAACCAGTGGGGCCAAAAGAAATAACTCAGTGGAACGACCGCACGAAGATAGGAAGGAACGAAGAGATGAACGACGAAAAGACGATCGAAAATTCGAAGATCAGGTTTACACAAAGCTCAATGCTAGCTACGCTCGGATCTTGCGAGATATCAAAGGAAGGGAAAATTTGGAGTGGCCGTGGTCTAAGGGAAAACAGCCCCCAGGGACCGAGAAGTCTAAAGATTACTGTGAGTATCATTGCTTCAATGGACACCATACCGAGAAATGCAAAAACCTCAAAATAATGATCCAAAAATTGATTGATGCTGGCGAACTCAAGCAATACATACGAAAGTAGCTCACCGAGGACAGATCCAAACGAACCAAGCAAGTCCAACTTCCAGAGGGAAACCGCACAATCAACACCATCTCGTGTTCCGAAGCCGCAGGGCCCTCACTTACAGTGCAGATAGGAAAGAGGCTACGAAAGCAATTCGAAGACCACTGCGAATTGTATAAGATTGATGGCGTAGAGGTGGACGAGCACGAAGAGTGGATGGACGCACCTATCATCTTCGATACTGAAGATATCGAAGAAGATATGAAAGACCATAACGATCCCTTGGTCCTCAGACTACCAGTGGCCGGATGTAACCTCAGAAAGATCCTCATCGACGGGGGAAGCTCAGTGAACGTTCTATTTTACGACGCCTTCAAACGGATGAAGCTCCATGATGAACATCTGATGACCTCTTATTACACCATCTACGGGTTCAATGGAGCGCCCATAAATCCATTGGGAGATATCGTGTTGCAGGTGAACGCAGGGCCCATGAAAGTAGAAACAAGATTCAGCGTGGTAGACGCCCCATCCCCCTATAACGCCATTATTGGACGAAAGTGGGTACATAAACTCAAGGGAGTGGCAGCAACTTACTACCAATATCTCAGGTTCCCTACACCCGAGGGAGTAATGGAAATCAAGGGAGATTGGGTCTCTGCAAAAGAGTGCCAGGCCACTCAGGATCGTATCAACAACGAACAGGAAGAGCAGCGAAAAACCCGAAGGATCAAAAATAAAGAAGCTGCGAAAGAAAAGGCCATA
The DNA here is from genome assembly GCF_003573695.1 of Papaver somniferum. Lineage (NCBI taxonomy): Eukaryota > Viridiplantae > Streptophyta > Magnoliopsida > Ranunculales > Papaveraceae > Papaver > Papaver somniferum. The sequence continues at coordinate 145,472,768 of NC_039358.1, read as the reverse complement.
GACCTGTTCCTCAAGAAAACCCCATGGAAGGGCTTGACAAAGGATGATAATGTCCTTAACACAGAAGCAAGTACTTCAACATCCAACGAAGGGCAGAAACATACCAAATAGCAATTAAAGAACGTCCCAGTCCTTGGGGACCCGAAGCCGGTGTTCACACCAGTGGAGCCCGTAAAAGAAATCAACATAGGAACGAAAGAAAACCCGAAGATGATCAAAGTAGGGTCCATAATGGACGAAAAAAGAGAAGATTCCTTAACCAAATTACTTAAAGAATACGCGGATGTATTCGCCTGGAAGTTAGGAGACATGCCGGGGATTGATCCGAAAATAATCCAACACGAGCTGCGCATCAAACCAGGCACGCCACCTTTCAGGCAGAAAATAAGAAAAGTTGCACCAGAGTATCATAAGGCGGTACAAAAAGAACTTCGGAAACTACTAGAAGTAGGCTTCATCAAGGAAGTCAAATACCCTACATGGATCTCCAACATGGTCGTCGTTCCTAAGAAGAATGGAGGGGTTAGGATATGCATCGACTTTACTAAACTCAACAAGGCATGTCCAAAAGACAACTATCCCCTACCGATCATAGATCAACTGGTTGAAGCAGTGGAAGGGTACGAAGAGCTGTCATTCATGGACGGATATTCTGGTTACAACCAAGTAGCCCTGGCAGAAGAAGATCAACTACACACAGCATTCTACACCCCGCATGGCCTTTATTGCTACACTAGAATGCCCTTTGTACTTTGAAACGCAGGGGCAACTTACCAGAGAATGGTCGATGCTATCTTCAGGCCATGGATTGGTAGTACCCTAGAAGTCTACGTAAATGACATGCTCGTCAAAAGTAGGCTGCGCAAAGATCACCACCAGGACCTGAGAGATATTTTCGAAGCAATGAGGAAACATCACATGAAAGTAATTCCAGAAAAATGCACCTTCGGTGTCACCTCAGGGAAATTCCTCGGATATCTGGTAACAAAAAGGGGTATTGAGGTAGACCCCGCAAAGATTCAGGCCATAGTGGAAATGCCATCTCCGAAGAATTTAAAAGAAGTGCAAAATCTCAATGGGTCCATAGAAGCCTTGGGCAGATTTATTGCCCGATCCTCGGACAAATGCAAACATTTTTTCAATATTCTCAAAAAATGGAGTAAGTTTGAATGGACCGCAGAATGCGAAGAATCCTTCCAAAGAATCAAGGAACACCTGGCTTCAATTCCAATCCTTCAGAAGCCTGATCCTGATGAGGTTTTGGCATTGTACATAGCAGCAACAGAAGACGCAGTTAGCGCAGTGTTGGTCAAAACCAATACGAAGATAGAACAACCTATCTATTATGTCAGCAAGACCCTCAATTCTGCGGAAAGGAATTACACGAAGATCGAACAACTCATCCTGGCATTAGTATGGGCTACTCAAAAGCTGAGAACCTATTTCCTAACTCACTTCATCCGCGTCCCATGCAAAGCACCACTGGAAGGAGTCCTCAAAAGCGCGGGAAAAGTAGGTAGAATAGCCAAGTGGAACACCCACCTGGACCAGTTCAACATCATTCATGAAATTCAACATTCCCAAAAATCCCAAGTTTTGGAGGATTTCTTAGCAGACCTCCCACTGGACAACGTGGAATAGATTAGGGGAATACCAGAAGCCGACGAGGAAAGCAAGGATCCAGTTGATGTCCTCGAACCCGCGAGTCAAAGACAATGGGAAGTCTTCGTCGATGGTTCCAAAAATAAGGAAGGGGCAGGAATAGGCATTGTCATCACCACCCCAACTGGAGAAAGGATCGTACAGGCACTCAGGTTAGAATTCAAAGAGCATACTAACAACATCCTCGAATACGAGGCAGTCGTACATGCCCTCCGCTTAATAATAGAGATGGGGGTAACTGATGTAAGACTGACAAGTGATTCGCAGCTTGTCATACGGAAAATAAGGCTCGAATACAATGTGTATGACGACACCCTCTCAGCTTACATGGCCTTGGTCCAAACATTGGCATCACAAATTCCTAACATCAAGTTCCGGCACTTATGCAGAAGGGATCTCAGGCACGCGGATGCCCTAGCATATATATCATCCATGCTGAAGGACAAGAGTATCGAAGCTATCAAAATAACAAGGGTATACGAGCCTTCGATTGCATCACAATTTTCCTTTGCTACAAATCAAGATACAGTGGAAGAAAATATTGAAGATCAGGTGGGAGAAGACATCCGTGACGATTTTGACGAAGAAGATATCCTGTCAAGAGAAAATCAAGACGAAGATTTCAACAACGAAGATGATTGGAGAATGATGATCCATGCGTTTCTCAAAGATGGAACCTTACCCGCGGATCACAAACAAACCAGGAAAATACTCTCCAAAGTAGGAAGATATGATCTTCGGGATGGGATCCTGTACAAGAAATATTTCCTCGGACCGTTACTACGTTGCTTATCCAGGAAACAGGGGCATCAAATTCTAAATGACATCCATTATGGTGACGCAGGGAATCATAACGGCATGAGATCACTAGCCGACAAAGAAAAAACGCAAGGATATTACTGACCCACAATGATACAAGATGCTGCAAGAATGTCCCGATGATGTGAAGAATGTCAGCGTTTCGCCAAAAAGATACACGCACCAGCAACAACGTTGAATTCTGTGGATAGCCCGTGGCCATTTGCAAAATGGGGCATAGATATCGTTGGGCCTTTCATCGAAGGATCAGGGAAAAGACGATTTTTGATAGTAGCCACGGACTACTTCAGTAAATGGGTGGAAGCCAAAGCCTTAGCCAGGATCAGAGACGTGGACGTGTTTACTTTCATATTCCAAAACATTATTTGCAGGTTCGGCATACCAGCGAAAATCGTGTCCGATAATGGCAAACAATTACAGGGGGAAAACATAGACATGCTCTTCGACACTTTCAAAATAAGGAAAAACAAGTCCACCTCCATATACCCTTAAAGCAACGGACAAGCGGAAGCTACTAACAAGACCCTCGCCCTTATCCTCAAAAATAAATTAGACGAAGGCAAGGGGCGATGGTGTGAACAGCTACACAATGTATTATGGGCATACAGGACAACACGAAGATCTGCCACTGGGGAGTCCCCATTTCTCCTCACTTATGGAGCTGAAGCAGTCATCCCAACAGAGATTCTCATGCCAACCACAAAGACCGAAGCATGGGAGAAAAATCTCACAACAGACATGATGTTATAGAGACTGGACGACCTGGAAGAAAGGAGGGAAGCAACATTGCAAAAGATGGAAAATTATCAACGGAGACTAGCGAGAGAGTACAGCAGAAAGGTTAAGCTTCGAAATTTTGTAGAAGGGCAGTATGTGCTAAGAACAATCCCGCAGTATCAACGAGAGAATAAATGGGGAAAGTTAGCACCTACATGGGGAGGACCTTTTATAATACACGACATTGCGGGAAACGGTTCCTACTATCTTCGCAATCTGAAAGGAGAGGTCCTCCGGCACCCTTGGAATGCTAAATGGCTCAAACCGTACTACCTATAGGAACAGCGCAGCTTTGCATCTGCGTGAAGAATACCAGAAGAAGAAGGCAGCGTAACCGCTTTACATGTTTCTATCTCTGGACGAGGAATAGCAGGCCTCAACCTATCAATCAAACAAACTTTTTGGGAAATCTTCAAGCAAACGAAATGGTCAAAAGGCCCGCTGGGTGAACACATGTACATTACATAATAAATTAACAATATTGGGGAAAGTAGTTAATCTACAATCTCTCAGGGCTCCCCTATCAGTGTCTATGAGTGTAAGACCAGGGGAAAGGCACCCAGCAGAAAGAGATACCCAACCAATTTTAAGGCAGCGGGTCGACGAAATGGGTGCATGTAAATATTTCAAATAAGCATTCCATATCCTAGAACGCTGCCTCGCCCCCCACCGTTTGGAAATCCTCTGGCCCAGGATTCGCCAGCGGGGTGACAAGTCTCAAGACGGTCACGAAGGTATTTACCTTCAGTATCGCACCCAAACACTCTCAACTTTTACAAAGCAAGTTATTTCTAGTTTAACACTTCACAATACTTAAAATAAAGGTGAATTGATAACGCAGGTATGCCAAAAGAATGATCCATTTCATAAAGGGTTGATTACAACTTCAGCAAATAAGATAAAGCAGGAAACACATCAAAAAATGATCCGAAATTATATAATCAACAAGGATCAACTTTCTATGACTAATAAATGAAATCTACTTGGACGATACAGCTCCATCAACAAGGTTGTGTCTGCGAGATGAAGGTACGCTACCACCTGAAGAAGGCCCAGAAGAACCAGGCAAGGGGGCGGGAAGGGGACGACGCGGATAATTCTTGACAAGACCATGTTCGACTTTAAGATCAAGTTCAATCTTATCTAGGACTTTGTTGGTCTCCTCAGCCAACTGACATCGAGCTTTATAAGTGATAACAGCGGTCCGCTGGTTGGCCTGAGACAGCAATGCAGATAGGCGTTCCGCCTCTTTGGAGGCAATCTCCGCTGCTTCCTCACGAGACGCGGCCAACCCTTTGAAATAGTTGGCTTGTCCTTCCTGCTGCACTAAGGCAGATTGAGTTTTTTTAAGCTCATCATTTGCTGCGTGAAGCTGTCCCTCGAGTGCTGAAAAAAAGAAATACCAAGGGGTTAAAACGAAGAAATAACAGAATCACACTCGATAAAACGAGGTTATACCTTCGACATTAGCCGAAGCCTCTTCATACTCATTAACAACTGCGTCCCGAGCCTCATCAAGAAATTCATATTCGTCGGATAGTTTCTTATAATCCGTATGAAGGTTCGTAAGAGCAAATTGACTCGCGTCTAAGTCTACCTGCTTCATTGAATCCAAGTGACGAATATGGTCGACTTCATCATTCATCTCCCCCATCCTTTTATGGAGTCGATACACATTCACTTCAAGATCTCTTTCAGATTCCACTTGGCGAGCAACATCAGCTCGAGACGCTGCTAGGGCTTTACTAAGAGCACCAACCTCATCCCTAGCATTATCTATTTCCTCAGAAAGATGCAGCATACTATCCCTAACCCCGGGGCCTAAGAAAGAACGAGCATGTTGTAACTCTCCTTCCAAAAAGCGCACTCTAGCCTCTAAGTACGAAGCATGTCCTCGAGCATCACGCAGGTTGTCACGCGTCCACATCAGCGTACCATTAAACAAACAACGGTCATGATTGTACTTATTTTGCATATCAACCATCAGTGTTCGCTTTTCACGCCACTCAGCTGCTAAGGCGTTTTGCTCATCAGCACGAGCATTCCACTTTACGGCTTCGCTTTTCAACTTACCCACCAACTCTGCAATGCGGGATTTCTGTCGTTACCTTTATTTTCGAAGCCATATGAGCTCGGGGACTCCACCCACTGAAGATAGGGTGGGGAGACTGAGACAGAACACCAGAGTGCAAATAGGGAATCACGAGGAGTAAAAGACCAATAAAAAAATACGAACCTGTGAGGGACGATACATTTCTGCGAGCTTGCTCCAATTCGTTACGGACTATAGCAAGTTCCGAACGGAGACTCTCCTCGGCATTACCCAGCCGCTCCTTTTCCTTCAGACGACCCTTCAGTTCACCTATTTCCATCTCGGTCGCAGATAGTTCTTCTTCTCTATGACGAAGCTTAGCCTCCAACTTTAAAGACTTTGCTTTAAAGAATTGGTATAGAACATGGTTACAATGTTCTCTCCTCATCATCTATTTCACAAACGACAAACATTATTATACCCAAGGGATCGGATATCGCGAAGAATACAATGTTCGTATATCATGAGGGAATCAGTACAAGGATTTACCTCTAAGACACGCTGCTGGGGAAAACCGTATTGATACCCATCAGCTATGGCCATCATATCAGCAACAGAGGAGGGAGGGTCAACCACTAGGTTAGCTTCTGAAGCTCTCAGATTCTTCTCCCACATCTCAGCAACGCGGACTTCAGAAGACACTTGCATCATCTGACGAGTATAAGCGTCAGAATTCTTCTCACCAGGGATCACTGGTGCAGGGTTGGGGACGAACATCAGACTTTTCTTCTTAAGCCAAGCCAAAATGGCATCTTCGCCTTCAGGCATTAGCGAGTAAGGGAAATCCTCTGAAGGAGATTCAACCGCAGACTTCCCTTTGGATGTTCTCCCCTCACTCGCGCAAATCTCGACATCACCAGCCTCAGTATGACCACCGGCGTTTTCAGCCTGCAGACCGGTGACATCTCCTTTACCAATATCCCCAAGCACATCCCAATCATCATTTTGGGAAAGCAATGAGAAGTCTTCGGCAAGACCCATGGAAGCATTCACATCAAAGGATTCCCCCGCGGAATATATCCTACCGAAAGAAAATTCAGGGGAAATAACGGGCAGAGTACCCACACCAACAATATTATCGCCAACAGGGGCAGATCCACCCCCGCCAGTACCACCAACGATAATATTGCCCTCAGACTCACCATCACCACCCGCGGCAATTCCTTCTTCACCATCACCACCCGCGGAAACTTCTTTTACACCATTACCACCTTCGTCATCAGGGTGAGAAGTGTCGGTACGCTCTTCCCTATCGGACATTTCTTCATCCTCGGCATACCCTTCGTTTACAGGACTCGTAACCTCCTCATAAACCTCAGCCTCACCGGTAACCACAGTAGAAGATTGTTTGGGTCCAAGTTTCTTCTTCTTCGACACCTACAAACCAGTACACATCCCCACAAAGGCTCATTTTTTCCCTCACTTCAAAAATAAAAATTATTTCAAGCAAGGAAAAAGGGGCAAATAGAATAGAGAATATAAGAAGAAACTATACCTTGGCAGCAGCAGCACTCTTCGGTGGATGAGTAGCACCAGAACCCTCCTCCTCATATCCATCAACGACATCAAGAGCGTAAGGAAAATTCATGCCCGCGAAATTCGGATGCCAAGGATAAAAATCTCCATAACGAGTACGAGCAGTTTCACGAGGCTTGCTGTTTTCAGAAGAACGCCAGCCGCGCGGACCAGGAATCCAACCATAATCCCAAGGAATAACTACCTCAATAACAGTAGCATGCCATTCATAATCATGGTCACGCTTAATCCTTTCACGAGCAGGAAAGAGTTTCCGTTTAGCATATCCCTCAGTACCAGGAACATACTTCAGCTTGGCATCACTCACCTCACTCAAAAGACGAATTTCACCACGGGGAGCAGCAATATTACGAAGACTAACACTCCACGGCTTACGGTTTCTACTGTTGACATAATCCCCAAAGGAACTGTTAAAATTCTGAGGAGTGTACCACTCTCTCTCAGCAGGATTTGGAACATAGCAGGTCATCATAGTCTCCCCCTTGCTTCGCAGGTAACATTCCTTCAGTGAACGAAGATAATTCCCAGATAGTTGTGACATGGAACGATTATGAGTGTTCGTGGAAGAGCCTTCGCGACTAGCCAACACGTCATAATAAAAGGAGTCACCCGACTTATATAGGGGCAACATGAGACCCGCCTCGAAGGCTCCAACCGTAGTCAACAGATGAAACTCGTCAAACTGATACTTAGCAAGGAGCTCGTAAGTGATATCATCGTCAGGGGCATAGAAGCGAACCTCAAAATCTTGAAGCTCATGTTTTTCCTTGAACATCTCAAGATCAATATGCTTGAAACTGACCTTCTTCTTACCAACGGAAATGCTGCGTATCACGGGGACAGTTTCTTCTTCGTCTGCGGAATCAGAAGTAGGACTCAATTCCGAAGCTTTCCTTTTAGAAGGAAGATTTTTAGACGGATCAACTCTCGACATAGTACCCTTGGAGTACTTCCCTTTGAAAGAAACCGCGGAAGGAGGCGGCAAAGATTTCTGCGGAGGCACTAAAGGAGGAGCCATTGAACGAAGGGGCGGAACATCCAGTGTTTCAGTACGAGGAGGAGGATCCCGCGTACTCCTAGAGTCATCACGAGAAGGAGCCTGCGTACTCCTAGAATCTTCACGAGGACGAGAAGGGGCACGGTTAACAGCATACCTAGATCCATAAGGACCCTTCGGCACATCCCCTTTCTTAGTAGGCACTACCTTCGCACCAGAGGAAGATGAGACCCTATGACCCCGAGGATCCGATTGCGAAGACTTGTAAGGACCTTCCCCAAGTGGAGATCTGTCAGAATCTCGACGCGGAGGGGATCTTGGCGGACTAGACGGCGGGGTTTGGTAAGGAGCCCGTGGACGATCAGACATATCTACAAGGAAACACAAAAAAAGTTTAGAGAAGAATACGAGGAGATCACTAAAGATCAAAAAACCCATAATTGATGGTTCATCCGGATAAACATTAAAAACCCTAAGAACTAAAAATAACCAGAAATAATCCATCCAACTCCAGGGATAATACTTAGATACAGACTCACAGACTTTGTAACAAAGAACAGGGGCAAGCATATATGCTTCGACATGTGTGTTCTTCATCACAAAGCCAATAATACAGCAGCAGGAAACAAACGGGTAGATACATAGATAAATCAATGATGAGCAGCTAATGAAAAACCCCATACCTGTATAGAAGAGGACGACAAGCACCAACCACAGTCGAAGAAAGGAGGATCAGAGATATCAAAAGCTAGTTGTCTGCGATACAGGGGCAACAACAATCGAGAGCGAAAGAGACAGAAAATTGAATGTTGTTATCTTCCTCACAAGAATGACGATAATAAATGACTAAAGACCAAGAATAGAAAACAAGAAGAGGATAAAAGTTTTTTCACATTCTCTTTCCTATTTATGAAGCTAGAGAAGACAATAACCGATCCTCGTACCAAGGAGCAGTTATGGGAAAAGTTAATGCAAAGTGGCAAACGTGTAGGACGACCTTTCTTCTTCTAAATTGCAAAATACGCCCAAGTCAGAAGAAGAGGGGAAAATTGTATGTACACCTTTCATCATCCACCACGTGTACAGAAAGAGACACGTGGAAGGCATGCAAAACAAGATATCAAAACATGATAGCAAGCATCTCATCAGAAGATGCCACCGGTCAGGGACAGAGGATCACAGAGGTATGATGGCTCAGAGGAGCACCAGATAATACCCCTTGGGTGTTAATACACCCAATCCCGAGGAAGATCCCAGATAAACGGCTGAGAGGAAGTTTGACTGACACAGATGTGACCAGACAAAGAGACACTTGTCTGACACGAGCAGACATCCATCTACCCGCATTAAATACCAAAGAGATATACACGTGTCAATCAGCTCGTGGAAGAGGCGAGGATAACCCTTCGTATTCAAGCTCGGGCCGCAGCATATGCCGAAGACCTCTGCGTAATGGGCACAAAGTACAAGAAGATCCCAGATCAACGGCTGAGAGGAAGTTTGACTGACACAGATGTGACCAGACAAAGAGACACTTGTCTGACACGAGCAGACATCCATCTACCCGTATTAAATACCAAAGAGATATACACGTGTCAATCAGCTCGTGGAAGAGGCGAGGATAATCCTTCGTATTCAAGCTCAGGCCGCAGCATATGCCGAAGACCTCTGCGTAATGGGCACAAAGCACAAGAAGATAAGATTACAACGGCACCTCAGAATTAGGACCCACGTTCCAACCCTATAAATACCCCTCTCCACTAAGAGAGAAGGGGTCGACCAATCCAGGGCAATTATAGGAGAATATAGGAGAGAGAAATAGGAAGAGTAAGTAATCCCCCTACTTCCGCAGACCTATGTATACTCTAAAGTCATTCGACTATCTTTGTAATCATTCAATACATAGTGAAACACCAGCCCCGTGGATGTAGGCCTTAGTGCCGAACCACGTAAATCTTTGTCTTATTTACATTTCAGCACCTTACATTCAGCGTTGAACTACATGTGCTTTACATTTGTACTTGATTCTCTGTTTATTCCTTTATACGAACATTATTTATGATAATATTCGACTAGACAATGACAAACTCGAAGGCTTCGAGTCGATGAATCGATATAATCATCCCCTTTACACATACAGTGTACAATTTCAGAATTAGACTGTATGCGAATATTGTTTGTGAACACGTGGATGGCTTCGTGATTTATGTGTTCACAAAATGAAATAAAAGTAAAATGTAGATTAGAGTTTTAAGTTTCTTTACTAAGATTTAATGGAGGATAATTTGGTTATTTTACTACCTCTGGAAAGCTCCTTTCCACCGTCTAGTTGGGAACAAAATTTGGATTGGCATCGAACAAATGGAATAGGCTATTTAACTGCAGACGCTAAAAACAAAATTATTACCGTCCTTTAGTCGCTTGTACACTTTTGATGTTTTCCAGTCCTACCGGACCATTGGAGGTCGTAAGCACTAAATATCATTTTCGTTCGTAAAGTTATTTTTCTTTTGGTGGAGTCCTAGTTTTGACCTAAGTCTTTTCTTTCTTTTTGTTTCCAATAATTCAACTACAACGTGCGTTAATGAAGCATGCCATCCATTTAATAAGCCTGATGGCTAAGGTTCTAGCAATTATTAAGGATCAATAGTATCAAAACTTAAACAATTCTAAGTGCACAATCATTCATGTGAACGTTTATTTTATATTCAGTGGTAGATAGATTAAACAATAATTTTATAAAAAGTTAACATAATATATGACAAAGATTAAAGAGGATGGAACCTTCTTGGGTACCATACTGAAGCATGCCGTACCAAATGAATGAAGGTGCTTCAAGAGGAAAAAACAACATGTTTCCAAACAAGTAATATCGTGAGGAACTAGAGAACCATATAGTAAGGTTTGGAACTGTACTTAATAGGTTGTGTTAACTTCCTCGAAATTTCGTGGCTTGCGGACGAGGAGATTATGATATCCACGAGTGCATAAGTTTCTTACACTAGCTGCCTAGCTTTCCCATTGGCAGAAGAGGACAAAATAGTTAGCATAGTCGTGCGCAGAGCTTGGAGCCTTGGATGCAGAAAACCCAGACCCAATGGGCTCCTACTTTTTTTTTTTTTGAAGCAAGAGATGATATATTAAGAGGAATTAGTTCAGTACATAAGTTTTGTTTCGACTAAGTTGAGATCTAATTTCAATAGGAGAGAAACCAAACCAAGCAACTAATAAAGTATTCTCTCTAGCTAGTTTAGGGAGGGTATCTGCGACCTTATTACCTTCTTTTGGAATGTAGGAACATTTCCAAAAGCGAAATCTATCAAAAAAAAAAAAAAACTTTGAATATCTTTTACTAAATTGAGTAATTGCCAATCGATGGAAGTATTGTTATTGACTGCTTCCACGACAACCTTTGCATCAAGTTGAAAAGTATTGTTATACTTTCTCCAGTAGAAAAGTACAACACCGGGGCTCCTACTTTCTTTTGTCAGTACGAGTAGAAAAGTATTTACAGCCCAGTTTAGAAAATAATGGGCAACAACACACCATTATCCACACCGGGGAGAGTATCCGTTGTGATCTACTGGATTGAACCCTCATTTGGGGCATACAAGATAATTTTGGGGCATACAGATTTATTATGCCATCCAATGATAGATTATAAGGGGTGTCCTAATGATTCTTAAGTTACTATAATACCCCTACATAGTTTAAATTACATTAATACCCTTCCACTAAATTAAATTCTAATCATAAAACTCTCCCACTAATTAACCCATCCCCTAATTAACTACCCACCCACTAATTAACCGTCACCATTAACTCCTTAATTAACCCACTAACAACCGTTACTTAAACAAACAAAAAAACTTAAAATTTTTTTAAAATCAAAAACCCTTCTCTCTCCTCTTCTTCTCATCTTCTTCTCCAAAATTTCTGAATTTTTTTGCTCGATTAAGTTCTCGATTAAACACATACATGGCACCGCGTGTTAAGCGATGCCCTAGAAATACGGTGCCGAATCCTGGTGTTGCTTCCGTAGCATCTCAATCTAGGGTTTTTGGAAAAGATGGAGATGAAGAGGACAGTGGATTGATTGGTGTTGGAGAGCGAGAAATACACCCTGATTCTATAAAATTGCACATAGAAAGGTATTTACCACAAACCCATTGCTTGGGTTTTCGTATTTCGTTGATTTATGACATGTAATCGAATATTCCTCTAGGTTTTGGTATTTCTAGAGTAGTGTTCGGCTCAAATTTAAAAGCCGAACTTAATTTTTTTTCTACAGACGAAGAACAGTTCGGCTGAAAAATAAGTTGTGTTTTGAATATCGAATCAGCCGAACCTATATGTTCGGCTTATAAATATTTTTATGATTATCAGGCAAACTTGAATAATCTATCTTACACTGTTCGGCACATTGTTCGGCTCATTTTGATAAATATCTAATGTGCAGAACTTGACTTTGTGTATGGCTAATAGCTTCCTATAAACTTGTCCATTTATAGGTGACTTATCACATTGATTAATAGAATCATAAATGTTTATTTTGGAAAATTAATCAAGGTTTATCATTTTTTTTAGCACCCATCCGGGAAATTCAAAGACAAGCTTAAAAGTAGAACAATGGAAGTGACTCCTTCTAATTCAAAAACTCTCAAACCTCGAGGTGGTGGCACTAAGAACTTGCATGTAGGGAAAAGGGGAATTGACACGACTTGCTCTTTGCCTGTACAAAAAGAGGGTGACAGTGATGAAGATAAGGATGATGGTGATGAAGAGGAAGAACCACAAGAAGAACTACAACAAGAAACCCAACAAAAATAAGAGAAGGGGAAGAAGAAAGCTGATACATCAAGGCAGACATGTAAGCACATTCCTAGTGATGATTATGTTATACCCGAACGCGAGGATAGTTTTCCCCATGGTCTTCCGGAAGATGGTGGAAGAGTGTTGATTGGCTACAAGGAGTCATGGGCGAAGAGAATCTATGAGACTCCGGATCACAAAGGTGCATTAAGCGTACTTAGACACCAGAGTGCCGTATATTGGGATATTTTCAAAGAGGCTCCCGAGGTGGTGGCTTTAGTACATGTTCTGGTTTATGGCCTGCTATTTTCTATGCACAAGAGGAATCTGATGCAGTTACAAACTCAACATTTTGTGAGATATTTTGTCCGGAGACGTACACATTTCATCTCCCCTTGGAGAGATGTCAATTACTCCCGATGATGCACAAAAGATTAGTGGTCTTAGAATGAAGGGGGGAAATGTGAACTCAGCAGTTTATGAAATGACTTGGGATGAGTTGTATTTACTTGTTGAGGAAACTCTAGGTTGGCCAAAAGATAAGACAGAATTGGAGTTTGCCTGTGCTGCTAAAGAGGTGAAGTTTGTGGATTCTAGCACAAATAAGTTGAAGAAAATCAAGTTCACCGCTTTGAAAAAGTATTTTGGAGACACTAAAGAGAAAATTTCAAAGGGAGAGATGGTTATGGACGAGGTCACAGCTAGGCGCACTGCTACCGCGTATTTGTTGTATACTTTAGGAAGTGTTATATTTCCTGATAACAGTGGGAACAAGGTTAATGCTCAATACCTTCAATTGTTAAGGGATTTGAAAAGCTGTCACAAGTACTCTTGGGGAACTGCAGCCCTTTCTTTCCTATTCGAGCAACTTGGAACTGCCTCTAGGTTAACAAGTACAAATATTGGAGGTTATTTCACCATGCTTCAGGTAAGTTTACACACTTCAGTTCTATTTTCATGACTAAGCTCGGCTCAAAATTAGATTTTATTTTTACGTCGAACTTCGTTTTAATATGGTTCGGCTGTTACGAATTTAATTGTTTGAGCCGCCGAATATTATCTTGATCCTACCACTGATTGTTGGGATAAATTGGAAGATAACAAATTAAGTTGGTATGGATGGGGAAAACGGTTTGCTGGTTTTTTAGGAAAGTGAAGAATCGAGCGTGTGGACAAGACTCCTCAACCGAGCAAACTGCTGAACCTCACACAGATGCACTGCCAAGGGAGTGCTTAGATTCGAGATATCAATCTGTAGGACTCCAGCCTAAACCAAGTCAATGACCGTTCCAGAGTCAATTCGGTCACAAAGAGGGAGATGGGTTGACCTGTAGGAGGGAAGCTGAGAATTGCGTGGGATCAATGATGATCAAGGATTGCGGATGTGTTGAAGGTTTATGCAAATTGATGAACTGCTGAAGTTGAGTTCTGTGAATAAATTATAACCGAGTTGTTGACGAATGATGATCATGATCTTTTGTCCTCGATTTGGACTTATTTATATAGCAAGAATGATGAACCACTGATTCCTGTAAGTGTGACGGTTTCTTGAGTGAAAGAGTGGGAAAGTGGAAGATCGTGGTGAAACCAGTTCCAGGTCGTGCGAAGACTTGGTTAACCATCCACCCACTACTTTGCTAACTCCTTCAACCGTTGCACGACTTACTCACATTCTCATTGTGGATGAATCCACGTGTCGTAGGCCACCAGACCAAAACCCTAATTGATATCCCCTGTGTGACGTGATTGAAGTCTCACGAATCGTGGAGTCTGCATGACAGACGTGTATTTGATTAGTCAAATTGACTGATTAGACAATGAGTCTAGGTTTTGTTAAATTGAGCATGAATGACGAATTGCTCAGTAGAACATTCGAGTAACTGATCAAGTATTGCTCGACGAATTACTGGATATCGATGGTTCAGATCAATATTCGAGCAATTGAACAAGTATTTCGAATTACTGAATATTGATAGTTGGGCGATTGAGCAAGTATTGCTCAATTCGACAAATTACTGAATATTGATAGTTGGATCAATATTCGAGCAGTTGAGAAAGTATTGCTCAATTCGACGAATTACTGATAAATTATTGAATATTGATAGTGAATCAATATTCGAGCAACTGAGCAAGTATTGCTCAATTCGACGAATTACTTATTTATTGGTGATGTGACCCAATAAAATATTAATTAAAATATTGATAGATTACCGAATATTATATAATTAATTCGCGTGTTGCTTGATGGATCAACATAAATTTATTTAGTGTTTGAACTTGCTCAGAATAATGATTTATTGAGCGTTTGTTCGAAAACCCTAATTTTTGATCAATTGCTCATTAGTCGACGAATTGCTGAAAATAGGTCATGAGCGAAGGAAAGACCGACCACATGAGACTATGGACGTCCATGTGATGCCCAATTTCTCGAGTGAGCGTACACCAAGGTCCTGAGTTGGCCAGTTGGTGAAGGAATGACGATTAAATGCAGGTTTCATCATTTATTGAAATAGTGTTGGATTGAGCATTAGGTGATAAAACCTAATTATAGAAAAGTGATGGACCGACCAAGGTGGCATGAGACCGTCCCTTGGTGGTCGTGGGACCGCTGATGGGCGTTTGCACAAACTATGAGTTGGTTATGAAGAGTTTGGACCCAATATGAGCGATTGCGCAAATTAGGTCAAAAGTGTGAAAACGTGTGGAACCGGCTTTGTGCAAGCCCTAGGTATGATCTTGGTTGGTCAATAAGGCATGCACGTGTTACCATGATGTCCGAGTTTCCGTATTAAGAGTTTCAGTATTTTCTGATGTGCGTTCGAGCAATATTTTGGATTTTCAGAAGAGTTTGATCTTTGATTGAAATCCTCGATTTTTGCTCGAATGAGCAAGTATGCTCGTTTGATCACTATTTTGTGAATATTAAAATAATAATATTTTAATATATTTTCGTGAGTGACCTAGTCGGTCGTGTGACCATGTTGACTTTTGGTTTTTTCATGGTTTGCGCAATATTTGAGAAAATATGGAGAAACCATGATTTTTGCTGAAACAAGGAAGTTTCACAAGATGAGAAAAATAACAATTTATGAAAGATTAGGGATTGCAAGGTGTGGGACCGTCCACATCTAGGGTATGGAGAATGGAGAAACCATAAAAATATGGAAAAACCATGAGTTTTGCTCAAACAAGGAAAGTTGTTAGAATGGAGGAGTCTTCATGAGATCATGAAAGCAACAAAATAAGGAAAAATAATGGAGGAAGCATGGGACCAGCCACGACTAAGACACGGCCGGCCGGTGGCCCGTCCCATGGGCGCTTCTCCATTATTTTAATGTTATTATTTTCTCTCTCCTATTTTATGCAGGATTCCTCATTTTTCCATGTTTTCGCATGCTCATTCGTGCATTTGGGTGTTCGTTCGTGCATCATTGTCGAGTACACTTGCACCACTTTATGGGTAATTTATGAAATTCAGTGGAGAATGATTCATGAATCTGAGTAATAAAAGTGAATATTTTTTCATTATCAATCCATAGGATCAGCCGTGGATTCGACCATGAATTCAGAATAATAAAATTACCTATTACCACTCCATGAGATCAGCCGTGAATTCGATCATGAAATCGGAGTAACGAGATAATATAACATAGTTGGTTATTGCCATCCCATGAGATCAAGCTGTGGATTCGATCATGAAATTGGAGCAAATGTTTATTGACATTCCATGGGATCAGGCCGTGGATTCGACCGTGGAATAGGAGCAAAAATAGATCATTCTGGGAATTCAGTGGTGAATGTCACGACAGAATTAATCTATTGCAGAAAGGATATTAGCGTCACATCTATTCTGAATGGTGCATAGTCAGGGAGTCACGTGTGTTCGCTTACGACCTGAAGGCGTTATTGCTCTCAATCTTACGGAGAACCGCCTGGACATATACACGGTCTCTCTACATAGTCAGGGAACAATGAGTGTCACCGACGTCCTGAAGGCGTTATTGCTCTCAATCTTACGGAGAACCGCCCAATCGTTCTTCTATGTAGAGGGGGGTCTCTCTCATGTAGCCAGGGAACAGTGAGTATCACCGACGTCCTAAAGGCGTTATTGCTCTCAATCTTACGGAGAACCAGACGTTATTCTACATAGAGGGCACAATGAAATGCCAGGGATCGAACGATCAGCTAGTGGAGCCTTTTCGAAAGACATATTCATCATGGCTTCGTAAAATATGAATCATCACATGCCTGAAATTCGTGTCAGAAGCATGCAGTATCGTGATTTTACGGTTTTGTCCTTTGTTGAAAATCCACCATCTACATTAAGTCCCCTGCTTAGTGAAGAACGGTCATGTTCTGCAGTAAACATTAAATGGTGATTTTCAGTCGACGAGATCAGCGGTTGAACTCGGTCTACAAAGGCATTTTTCAGAACCCTCGATTTGCTCCAATGGTATCATGTACGAGAAAATGTTCGGGTGAGGACCCTGATAGTATGATAGAGTGTCACCCCGTGAGCACGGAGAGATGTGGCACTGCTGATTTGGTCGGTCGAAAGTCCAGTTTTGGTCGGTTTAGCGTTTGCGGACCCGAGCCCATAAGGAAATCTATGTTTTAGGAACAGACATTCGTTCGTTAGTTTAAGAAACAAACAAAATAAACTCGAGTCTAATGATAAAAATTTTGTCTATGAGCTTTCACAAAAACCATTTTTTTTTTTTAAATATGTGAGATTTCACAAAATGGAATAAACTCTCGTTTTAAAGATGGATGCTCGTTGGAGAGAAAAGTTTTTTTTTTAGACGTGTCTGTTAGTAATAAAATTTTGTCCATGAGCTTTCATGAAAAATTTTATTTTTGAAAATATGCTCTTGTTTCAAAGATGGATGCTCGCATGAGGGAGCAAAATATATATTTTCAAATTTACGTGAGTTTCACGTTAAAAATATTTTTTGTAAAATCAATGTTTTGATTGTGAACAACTGTTGAAAGTAGACAATCATACATGGTGAAATAATGTCTGAGTTTTCACAATTATAGAATGGACGTTTGTCCAATTTTTGGAAAATCAGTGGATGTTCACACAGTAAAACTTATGTGGGTTGTTCACGGTTTTATGAAAATCAATTTATGATTTTTGAGAAATTGCTGAAAGCAAACAATTGTGTATGTGATGAAATAATGTATGTATGAGTTTGGTGATTTTATAGTGTATGCACACATGTAGAAAATCAGCGAATGTTCACATGAAAGGTTACGTGAACTATTCATAGTTTCATGAAAAGTCAGGTGTTGACTTTACATAATGAATTTTCACTCGTCTTGGCAAGTTTGAAGAAGCGAGCAAGTTTTTCGAGGTTTTTACGTTATTATCACTATGTTCGTGAAACCATAAATAGGTAAGAGTTGAGGATTACCATTTTAACGCTATTGTTATTTGTATATCCATGACTCCTTGTCTTTTGCCTCAGATAGCGGTGACTTCTGGTTACAACCACTCTTCAGGATCTTCCGGGGAACACTCCAAAAATATCAAGTCAAAGATGAAGACTTCTGCAGATGCTCATGCCGAGGTGAATCAGCATTTCAGAGACATTGGAAAGCTGACACATTGTATGTCTCTCGATCATCTGGGAGTCGTCCCTCATCAGCACAAGCACCGCCGGCTTCAGCAAGTGAGACTATCGGCTGCAGATGAAGTTCGCCTTTTTGTTGAGGGTGTAGCTCCTGATTCAGATGTGGATGAATGAAGAATTTCGTCATAATTCGTCGTCAGAAAATTCAGAAGTTAGGTCTTCATTGAAATTGTCGTAGAATCTTCGTCCGATGTCGGATTTTTGTGATCTACCGATATTTCTTCATCCTCAGAAAATTTCCAAGCTTTAACAAAGAAGATTCTCTTAGGGTTACAAGTCACGTATGTGTACTCCTGGTGGTTTTTTGGATTTTCAAGAATGTCTTCCTCATCTTCTTGCTATGATGGTTTTGCAAAAGGATTTCTTGACAAAGATGTTGAGGTTGAATCTAAGAGGAAGAGAACACTTGTAGATGAATATCATCCCAATGCCCCATGCTTCTTTGCTTATACTCATGAAGATGCTGAAAAGGATGATATGATCTCTGCTGAAGTTGTTCATGACTTTCTTAAGTACTTTGGGGAAGCAAAACAACAACTTGTTGATACTCTTAAAGGTCTTGATATGGTGAAAACTGAGATGGAAAAGGTTGTGTCTGACCTTGGTCTCATAAAATCTCAAATCAAGGATCTTCGAAAAGAGAATCATCTCTCAGATGATGCTGAGAAGGCTGTCGATCACAAGCTCATAGACTTCATGTCTCATATGGATTATGTACCTCCTGTGTCCCTGTTCGCTGTTGAGGATCCACCGGAATCCATTTCCCTTTATGCTTGTCATCTGTTTTTGTTGAGTTTATATGCCTAGTATGTCTTCTTTTTGGATTAGTTGGAAGAATAACTAGTTCTTTGAATAGCGATGATTGTGACTACACATAGCTATTTTTGTTTTCATCTTCTTATGTTATTTTTTAGGTTTATTGGTGTTAAATTCTAAAAATATTTGGAGGATGATGCTTATTGCAGTATTTTAATGGTTTGTGATATTGCAATATTTTTATGGGATATGTATTGTTTACGTCCGTGAACTTAAAGGTCCCATATTGCAGTCAAAAGTAAAGTCGTTCATGAATCGGTATTCGTATTGATGAAAGTACGAATGGACTTTTGACATATATAAAAGTTAAGCCTATGTAATCATTAATTTGATGGAAAATAGGATAAAATCTTTTGTTCAACAAGGATAAAGTCTATTATGTCGTTATGATGGAAAATAGAATAGATCCTTGTATATTATCCACGGTATTGATCTTCATTGATCCATTTTATTATGTTTTACCGTGAAGGCTCCATTGTGTATCTCATGTTGAGCACCTTACAACTAAGTCGATTTACCTTGGCTTTGTTGGTTGTTTCATAAGATGCTATATGTCGAGCATTAAGAACTAAATTAATCAACCTGTTTGGTTATTTAGTTTGTACTCCATAAGTTTTCTTTCTTATGTCGAGTACATGTACGGTTAAGGTTGTCATATTCTATGATAAACTTAGTCGAGGTTCCATAAGTTCTTTTATGTTGAGCCCAAAATAATTAAATTGATTACATCCGTGATTAGTTTGGTTATTTGTATTCCAATTAGATTAATTATAGGTTCTCTTGTAATTAATCTAGTTGAGTTTTCATATATTCCACAAGTTCTTGTGTTGAGTATATGAAAGGCTACACTATCATGTTCTTTGGCTAATGTAGTCATATATTCCGTAAGGTTTTCCTTATGTTGAGTATTTGAGCGGTTAAGTTAGTCATCTCCGTGTGATTGACTTAGTCGTAGCTCCGTGAGTTTACTTATGTTGAGTACTTTCAATTACATTGATCACTTTTGTGGTTTGATTTAGTTGCGTATTCCAATTGAATTAATCATGTATTTACTTGTGATTAATTTGGTTGAGCTTTGGATATAGAAAATCATTCCTATGGTTTTTGGTGTCCAATATAAAATCCTTCTTTTATTTCGAAATTAAGGTCGCTCTTGTTGTTCTCTCGGGAATGACATCAAATGGGGGAGAGTTCTTTTGAACTTGTGCTTAATGGTAATATCTTGCAGGGAGTGCGGCTGTGGAATTTTATAGGGGTTATCTTGTATCTTAAAACTCCTTGATGAATGTTGTTAGCTTCGGCTATTAGATTGCATCTAAATTAAGTTGGTATGTATTTTTCTTTTGGTCATGAAATGTCTCTTGTGGAAATTTCATTATGATCTCATTCTTGTACCTTTGCCGATTTTATTGACAAAAAGGGGGAGAAATATTGTAGTTCACACTACAAATACATATGGTTTTCGGATCATTGTGTAAGGGGGAGTGGTTTCCATGATCGAGATAGAGTATTGACTAAGGGGGAGTGATACATATCACCATAGTATTATTGTTAAAGTCGTGATACAATTGGACTTTGATGTTATATAATAATACTATAACATTGTATAATAATGATCGAGAATCTCGATTTCTCTCATTGTTATAGCTACGGATCTTCAACAACGATGGTGCTAAACTTACAACCTTTGGGATCAGTGGAGTACTTTGAAGGACGAAGATTTCAAGGAATGTTAAAGATTAGACTACGGAATAGAAGCCACTAAAGTTTATCTTTTTTGTATTCCATATGTATTAATAGTTTTGTCACTAAAATTGACAAAGGGGGAGATTGTTAGAGCATATCTCGGTCAACCTCGCATGTGTTGCTATCTCAAGCATGTTTGTCAATGTTAGTGATCAAAACTATAAGTCTTGATTTCTAGCCTACATAGCTAAGTCTCGGACTAGGATAGAAAAGTGTAGTTAAGATCAAGGACTTCATGCCGATTCATCATATAACGACGAAGATATGTACAAGGAACCGTGGAACCTCATCAACAAAAAGGTATGTGGAGACTTGAACTTATTTATCACTCAAAAGTCTATCTCTTCTATCTCCTACTTCTTATGAGACAAAAGTCGTATGCTATATAGACTAGATCATACACATTTGACATTTTGAGATGAGCATTCATTGCTTATCTTTTATCTCGAAATCGTGTGTTGGTAAAGCGTTTCGCTTTGATCAAGTTTATCTTCACCTAGTGACAAAAGTCATGAAAAGTTTCAATCACTTTGAGAATTGCTCTGACGTGAATCGGTCTGTGAATAACGGCTACATAGCGTCCTATGAGAATGTCTCAATGATTGAAATGAGAGTTTAGATTAGATAACCATGTATTCCTTGAACCGAAGTTTTCGAACTTTGTTGATCAAGAGAAATCGGGAGGATTGCGGAATTGGCTTGCCAAGTCCGCGAACTGTCAGAAGTTCTCGACCGAGAATTTATGCTGGGATTTTCCAAAACTCGTTTGTGTGCTAAGTACGCGAACTCAGTCCGCGAACCCAGTACGCGAACTGGCGGAAGTTCTCTTTCCGAGAATTTCTGCTGAGTTTGGAAAACTCAACCGATTAACTTAAGTCCGCGAACTTGTTTGTGAACTTAAGAGGTTATGATCTAAAGATGTGCTCTGAACATGAAACATTAAATTACTAAGGAATGTTTTATGCAAATCGTGGCTATAATATTCATGAGCCGATTCAATCGAATCGAATCATCTTTGTTTCAATTGTGTCTTGTGTAGTTACATAAGATCTCATAGCAATTGAAAAACTCTTTAACTAGTTCATTTGAGTCAATTGAACTAGTTATGGTGAAGAAGAACAAGGTTAATATGAAATGCTCATATGGTTAACCTTTTGGGTTACTATGTTGAACCAACATACACGTACACGTTTGGGCATGGTTTTAACGAACCCAGTAAACGTCTACCAAAATGTCCGTGACAAGCTAAGTTTTCGATCTAACGGTTGAGAAATATTAGCCTGAATCTAAATCAGGTTTTCATCTAACGGTGAATATGGATTGCTTTGTAACGAAGGAAAAACCCGGATTTGAAGGCTATATAAAGGAGACATCTAGCATTGTGCAAAACTAATCCCCACACGTCTGTGTGCTACTAGTGCGCCCGCTAGAGTCGATCTCCATTAACCTTTGATTTTCTTCTCTAAAATCAGGTTAACGACTTAAAGACTTCATTGGGATTGTGAAGCCAGACCAATACTACTTTATCGTAGTTGTGTGATCTGATCTTGCATCTTCTATCGTATGAGTACAATCGATTGATTGACTTGATATCGTGAGAGTTCTCCGATAGGCAAGATAAAGAAGTCACAAACATCTTCGTCTCACTGTTTGTGATTCCTCGACAATCCGCTTGTGTAGTCAGGAAGGAATGTAGAGAGGTGATTGATTAATCTACGCTGTTCTTCGGGATATAAGACCGGATTATCAATTGGTTCCTGTTACCTTGATTTTATATCTAAAGACGGAACAAAACCTAGGTTTTATCTGTGGGAGACATATTTATCCTCTTGTAGACTTTTCTGTGTGAGACAGATCTGTTTATTATCAAGTCTGTGATTTTGGGTTACAACAACTCTTGGTTGTGGGTGAGATCATCTAAGGGAATCAAGTGCACAGTATCCTGATGGGATCATAGGCGTAGGAGTACAACTGTACCTTGGATCGGTGGGAGACTGAACGGGGTTCAACTATAGTCCAGTCCGAAGTTAGTTTGCAGTAGGCTAGTGTTTGTAGCGGCTTAATACAGTGTGTATTCAATCTGGACTAGGTCCCAGGGTTTTTCTGCATTTGCGGTTTCCTCGTTAACAAAATTTCCGGTGTCTGTGTTATTTCTTTTCCGCATTATATTTTATATAATTGAAATAATACAGGTTGTGCATTCGTGATCATCAATTGGAAATCCAACCTTTTGTTGTTGATTGATATTGATTGATCCTTGGATATTGGTCTTTGGTACCGTCCAAGTATTCCTTGTATTTGATAATGACTCGCTATTGTTTTTAGCCTGAGTAAAAATCAAATCAAGAGAGAGATATTAACTCCTTGAGATACTTTTATCTAGATTGAGTCTGACTGTCTAGTTGATTCTCTAGCAAAGTATTTCGGAGTTAGTCCATACAGATTGCTAAGCGAAATATTCGGTGGTGTTGTTAGACCCCCGCTTTTTCACTTCTAACTTGATGTAGTTAGGCAAACTACCATCATCTTGATCTGTTCCAGATGTGATCAACCTGGTGTTGTCACAATCCGTAAAAGTCGTGCAAGGACTTTTAATTTCCTCATCAGAAGAAATCATAACAGCATCATTTGTCAGAATCATGGGACATGTCTCTTTATCTGTAAGAGATTTACCAAGAGATTCTAGTTTGACAACGAGATTTATTTTCTCTTTGGATAGACCGTTCAGTTGAATGTCTTTTTCTCTGATCTCCTGTTTAAGAAGATTTGACTCTGTCTTTAAAATGAGCACTTTAGACAGAGACTATATAGGCTTTAGAAGTTTTACCAACTCTTTATCAGCTTCTTCTCTTTCATCAGAGATAGACATAGATGCTTTCGTAACTCCTGGATCATGAGTTAACGAAGTGGTAACATCTTCAACATTTGAGTATTCATACTCTTGCATAACATTAACTGAATCAGACATTAGATTCAATTCTTATAGGTTGGATTGCACCAAACACAGATTGTTAGATCTTTTCGTGTTTGCCTGCTCTGATACCAATTAAAAAGGAGAGGGTGCCCAAATATACCTCAAGCTAAAAATTTTCCTACCCATAAGTCCTTTCTCCGAAAGTGATTGTCTATGGTCTAAGTTGAGACAATACAACTAATCGGTTCACACTTCGTGTGATCGTCTATGGATACGAGATCGAGACAATACAACAACGAAGTATGTTTACTTGATATAAAGGTTCGGACTTAACCAAACCCAATAGGATTGATTATCAAGTAAATATGAATTAAAGTTTGTGTGATTTACTTTAATTATAATAAAACAATTATAATGCGGAAAATAAAAGTAAATGACACAACAAGATTTTGTTAACGAGGAAACCGCATATGCAGAAAAACCCCGGGACCTAATCCAGAATTGAATACTCTCAGTATTAAGCCGCTACACAAAATTATACCTAACTTCGTATAGTTGAGACCAAGTAACTAACCCTATAGTTCACTTAGTTCCGTCTGTATTCCTACGCCTCCAACTTATGAATAAGTCACGTACTTGGAACAATTCCTTTGGTTCGTATTCCAAACAGTAAAGGAACAACAAATCTGTTTGGTATCAACTCTATTCAACCAAGTGATATGAGTCGGACAAAGGCTCTTCCGTTTATCTTAACATAAACTCCTTCGTCATGTCCTTAGATCTATCTTATGTTCAATCACCCAAAGGTAATCGTTTAAGATTAAGCCAACAACACCTTTAATCCGAAGAACCTTGTTGATGCCGATCTACTCAATTAATCAATCCAATCTACCACAAGGATAAACCAATTATTAATTGGATCCTCTTTTACCGAAACAATTATTGTGCACACCAAAAATTATAAAACCCAAGTCAGATCTTCAATATCTTCTTTGTCTTCAAATCTTCTTAAATCTTCAATAAAAACCTGCACACAATCACTTGAATCTCTTGTGATCAATCACGCACAGAACGGAGTCTGTTCACAATGGATTATCACAAGATCGTCTTTAAAACTCACAACAGTCTAAAGATCCCTGTCGAAAGTCTGAACTAGTTTGAGTGGATCTTATATCAGAAGAGAAGATTCTCAAGAATAAAAAAACTAGGTGCAATCAGATTTTTACCACCGTTAGTCAATCAAATCAATCAAAAACAAAGATAAACCGCAATTATCTAGTTTCCCACCAACGGGTCGCGCTAGAGATTCTCAATCCCAAAGAAGATTATAAACGAGCGGCCGTAAGAGATTTCACCTAATTAGATTACTCTCCTCTCTGATAGGCGGATACACCAGTAACAAAGACAAAAGAGGAAGTCTGTTGTTACAAAGGATTAGTTTGCTAGAAAGGCAAACTTCGTGTATTTATAGACAAGGAAGTTTGGACACCAAGGAATTTCTAAAACCGAAAATATTCTCAAGATATTCATTAAAGCACAAATTCGGTTTCCATGATTCCTGGAAATGCTCTGTCCAAAAATAACGATCGAAATCTCTCGGAAAATATAATTAGTAAATGCACATTACTAATTCTGTAATTTCCCTAAATGAAATTAATAATCTTAATTATAAGATTCTTAACTTACTTATGTTTCGATCCTGGGATTCTCTTCCCTTAGCCGTTAAGGAATATCTTTGAACAATTATAGAAATAAACATTCATAGCATGTGTTCAAAGTTTGTCGACATCTTAACTTTGTAAGTTCTCTGTCACACTTACAACCTTGAAACCGATTTGCCACACTTCCAAACAAGTTTAGAATTGGTTCATCTGACTTTCAAGAACTATGTCTTGATCAAACCAATATTCAATCACAATCATGGGTTTACGGTTCTACCAAAACAAGTTTCGGTTCTACCTCCATGTGAGTACTGTGCATAGTCACACTAGCTTCCCAAAAGATCGGTTGACTAGGTACTAGGATCGGTTCCTCACATATATTGGTATCTAACTTATATGTGTTGCACATGTCCATAGGATCGGTTCCCCTTTCTGCTATAAACCTTGTTGCATCCCATACAAGGATCGGTTCCCTTTGATGTACTGCACCCGTTACTAGGATCGGTTTCCTTTCCCTTACTAGGATCGGTTCCCTTTCCCTTACAAGGATCGGTTCCCTTTCCCTTACAAGGTCAGACATACAAAATCCGATCATAGCACAGGTGATTACTTAAAATTGGTTTTACTAATAAAAGTTATACTAATACATAAGTCAGGCCTTTGTGAACAGTTCTACCAAGAACACAACAAGTTGTGAGCGGTTATACTCTATCACACATATTGGTTGTTCATAAGATATGCAATGAATAACAAAACCAATAACACCTGGCAATTTCCTTTTCAGTTCACAAACAAGTTTATGAACTTACTTTCTTAGAACACATGTAAACATTGTTCCCTAGGATGAAATCCTCACCTCATACCCATACATAATCACATTCAAATGATTATGGCGATGTCTTATCTACAAAGTTTAATGGTTAAACAATAAACCTCGTATTTTATTCCTTAATACTATGTCTATCTAGAGTTCAAATATGCTTCGCAGTTATGTTTTCAATATGCACGACTTGAAAGATACGTTAGGGAATGAAACAGTTCAAGTCAAATATCACTAACCTCAAGCGGAAGGATGATTGTTGCCGTTGTAGCTCCTTGATTCTTCACATCTTCAACTCTTCGCAATACTTGTAATGTCTCAAATACTAATACTTTCAAGCTAACCTATACGAAGTTTAACTCTAGTACATAATCAAGCGACTCTTAACATGAGTTTTGGTTCACTAAAATATGACAACCAAACTTGACATACCAACGCTTGGTGGGTTCAACCGAGCCATGCTCTAACAGGTCTTGTAAGTGCAGTCCAATATGAGAACTTATGGGAAGCATAACGCCAACTTTACGCATTCTGGATGGGAAATAAAAAGGTGAGTCACATGGCCGAATTCATCCAATTTATTTTGGCAAGCATAATTCTTCTTTTGCGCCAACCACAATAATTATTGCACCACCAACCTACCTTCCAAATCTTTTCTTCTCAAAGTACTTCTCGGGTTATAGATTTGTTGTAACGTAGTCTTGTTATTCTTATCATCCGCCTTCAACTTGCTACGAATTTTAGAGGGTGGCATACGTGCTCGTGTCATTTTATCTACCTCCGCATATTCATGAGCTTTGAGTCTTCCGGCTTTATAATGTCCATGAAGATCCTTTGGATGTGGGTGGTTATGACGGCAATCCATATCTTTATTCATTGTGAAAACTCTTTCATTTATGTTCCAATTGAAGACGATATTGAAGGGACAATTTATCTTCCTTGTTTTAGTCTTATATTTTTTCCCGGTCTTCCCAATATACACCGCACCTTTTTTCTTCTTGCTTACTTTCTTCTCGCCTCTCTCACAAATCATCTCAACCCGCTCCTTTCGGCTTTGTCTACCTTTAACTAGGACACAATTGATTTTCCAACCATGTTCCTCAGCCCATTTAACAACTTCTTCTTTAGTTTTCCACGTCTACATATCCAAAAGTACAAAAATTAAGTTTTTTTAATGATTTTGAATACAACATACTTGAAAATTAATAAAAACATAAATTATGTTACCTACCAAGTCAGTTTGGAAGTGATCTTTAGTATCTTCATGAATGACATCAACAGGCGGTGGTTGATCCTCCATAGTTTCCATTTTAGGAACAATCTACAACAATATCACACAGGTTTTGGATTAGGTTCGGCTAACCCGCAACACTATTTGAAAGCCGAGCTCAAAGTTCGGCTCATTCGTGTTTGACTTATAAAGCCGAACTACTTGTCATCCATAAAATCGGCTTATTGGGCGCTAATATTATAAGTCGAACCATAAGACTTGAAATTTATGAAAACAAAAACTATATGTTCGGCTGGATCACGTGTGAGCCGAACATTACACTGTAACTCATAATTTTTTTTGTATAAGGTTCGGCTGATATTAGCACATCCCATTCAAGCCGAACCATGTAAATTATTTGGCGCGAAAATAATTGAATGACAGTTCGGCGTATAAATATTTCAATCGCACAAACCGAACTGTTCTTATTTATCAAGGTTCGGCATACATTATATCTACCGAACATAACCCTGTTGCGCCGAACTAGATACAAAAATCCAACCTTTTGGTGAATTCAAGCTACAAAATGGACATTAAACAACGTCTACAACCATATCTGTGTATTATTAGCATTGGGTTCCTCATCCATGTACTCATCTTCGGGATTTGGATCAATAAAGTCATCATCTTGAGATTGAGAAAAAAGTTGAGTTTGGGTAAAATCATTTTCATAATCCAACAAATAAGCCATCTCCGGATCTCCGTCGTAATTGATATGTATTTTCTTAGCTTTACGTGATGAAGATTCACCTTCCTTACTCGAATTTGTGTCGCACATCTCTCAATAATCAAAAAATCTCAAAGAAAAAAAAAGGTTTTTTCCTCCTCTTCTTCTTCTTCTTTTTCTAAAATAACTCACTAACTATCTTTAAAAAGAAAATTATTATCCTAAATTAACACTAAACTAACTACAATCATTAACAACTAATTAATCAAATTAACACTAATTTAACACTAATCAGACAAGGGTATTTTCACATTTATTAAAATAGGCTGGATAAGGGATAGCCTAGAAATACTATTTTCAACCCTGTTTTTGTCTTATTCTATATGCCCCAAAATTATCTTGTATGCCCCAAATGATGATTCATTGGATTTATCCCATCAATATCCAATTCAGTATACGGTTGATTTCAATTTTGGTATCCGCATCAATTCTTCCTGTCCACCCGCCCAGTGGAGAGTCGCCGGTTGTGATCCATTGGATTTGTCCCATCAATATCCAATCCAATATATGATGGATTTAAATTTTGGTATCCGCGCCAATTCAGATCCTCCACCCATCCATTGGATGCATAAATCTAATCTAATAAATTTATTTTAATTATTATTATTATCTAAAATGGATGGAGATAGAACTATGAAGCATCCTTTAAAAGTAATTTAACTTGTGATAAAGTAAATGAATATCAAGCACACCCATGTAAAGATGAACATACTTTCACAATATTCTGATTATAGTTCTCTGATCGAAATCACGATCTTAGTTTGATTACTCCAACTAAGGTAATTTGGTTTGTAAAGTCGGGGTTTTTTGATTATCTTCCCAAGTCGGTTGAAGAACAATAACTTGGAGAAAATTAAAAGAGAAATAAACAATGTACAAAGTAAAATATCTATTACTGAAATGTCATTTTTACATTATGAGTCTTTTTGAATATTTATACATTATGCGAATACATAGATTACATGTGAATGACTTCTATATCAAGTATTCTTTTTTGACCACGTGAAGGCTGGGATCGATTAGTTTTACCGTCTTACGCTTATTTAGACAAAGGACAGCTCTTCGTTGTGATCTGGCCTTCTAGGTCTTAACTCAGCTTACAGCTTTGAGGTTCTTCTCAGCCTCTGAGGTTGAACTCAGGTCTTCCGTATCTTCGCGTTTCTTCTTCAGTTAGTGACCCATGACTTGAGTCTTTGACATATGACCTTGAGTCTCGTTTCAGATCTAATGGCAACAAGAACTTTTCCCAGTAAATACACTTACCCAACTCAATTTTTTTGCTATCTTTATTCAATCGAACTTTGTGCATTTTGATTCTGGATTATGTATGATGTGATGTTACACTATTGGTATTTCATTAGCTAAAATAAAATAAAAAAATTGCGAAGAATTATCTTCGTTGTCTGCTCTTATGGAATGGAAAAAGTATATCATTTCCGTGAGATTTAAATACTCTAAAGCACTTGAGATATATTCCAAACCACTCGAGATATAAGGATCATTCATGCATTATGATAAAAAAAGTATATCATCTTCATGAACTGTAACATTCTAAAGTAAATGAGATAAATCTTCTTTTGTTACATTATAAGGACACACCACTTATTATATAAAGCCCTTGAGGAAATGCACAACTACTTGTTGAATTATTTCCTTCTATAATACCACGCGACGATTGGATCATCACAAGCAATAATCGAGCGAAGTAATGCTCAACTTTTGTGACCTAGTTGGTATAAAGATTAAGATTTACATGAGCTCTTTAAGAACCAAGAGCTAACCACACTTTGTTAAGTTCATACGGAATCTTACAAATGGTTATTGTACGGAAACTCACAGTGAGAATGGGGATGCATCTATAAATTGCCTCCAACGAATGTGAAAGGAATCACATTTTAGAGAAAGTAATGAGAAAATTAGTCTAGCGAACTGTAAATCACTAATACTTGGATAATTGAATCCATATCATCACTGACAATTTAATATCGGGGATTGACTCTTCAGGTTTTTACATAACCATAAATACATTTTGGTTGTGACATGATGTTCTGTTTCGAATGAACTCAAATGAACATCCCTTTATTTGAGTGATGTCATCTCTCATATTCAACACTTTTAAAGTACTAGATGCAGCACCTGCTCTCCCGTTATGATTTTAAAGTAATAAAGCATGTCACTCATTTTACAAAGTCGTTCTTTAATCTACAGGATTGAGACCACCCTAAGATGCAAATGGTATACAACCCATTCTTTCAAAAGAAACAAGGTGATATATATTTGTGAATATATCCATGCAACATGCAGACTATTCAAGTGGCTTATGACTCTGGTGGATGATTTTAAGTGTTTAATTAGTTATAATTCACAAGAAATGATGCCTTTTTGAAAGACTCCTAGCACATATTATACAATTTAAGGGAACACCTCCCTTGTTAATGCTAGAGAGTTTACATCAAAAGAACTTGATAATAATTGCATGTTTAATAGGAGCCGTGTAAAACATCTTATACCACATGGTCTCGCAGAGGCTATCTTCGAAGGTTATAGATGATTTCTAAGGCATAGGTTATGTGTATAAACCTTCCTATAACTGCTTGTAACATATGCAATAAATACTCGTTATTGTTAGAGCATTTATCGGTTGAACCCACCAAGCGTTTGTATGTCAAGGTTGGTTTTCATATTTTAGTATCAAAACTCAATTAGCTAGAGACGCTTGATTAAAACTACTAGAGTCAACTTCGCTTAGGTTATGAAAAGACGAGGGTACCCAAATACACCACAATCTTTTAATTTCTACCTATAAGTCCTATACCTTGTGCGATTGTCTATGGACGAAGTCGAGACAATACGAGAACAAGATGTTTACTTGACAATAGTTACGGTAATAAAACCGATTGACTATAGGATCAATGTCAAGTAATTCAGATTAACATACAAAAGTATTATTTACTTAATTATAACTAAACAATTATAATGCGGAAGTAAAGTAAATAACATACACAAGATTTTGTTAACGAGGAAACCGCAAATGCAGAAAAACCTTGGAACTTAGTCCAGTTTTGAATACTCTCAGAAGTAAGCCGTTATACGAAGAACAAAAGGCAACTTCGTACAGTTGAGACCAAGTAAACTACCCCTAGTTACTTAGTTTCCTCAGTATCCTTGCATCTTCGACCTTTTGGTCACGCACGTGAATCACAAGATAGAAATCACTATATTGAATTGCTTTACCCAGTAAAGTCATATGTACTCAACTTCTTTTGATCGTATTCTAAACAGTAAATGAACAAATCTGTTTGGTAACCACTTCAATAATATTTAGTATAAATATTTGTTGAGTTGTTGACAAAGGCTCTTACGTTTAATCTAATAAACTCCTTTGTCAGGTAAGATCAATCCAAATCAGTAACTTAGATTCACATTCACGACTATCAGATTCGGATATTGAAGAATACCACCAAATGATAGTTGCCGATCTAAACGACTTTATGATCAGAAAAATCTAATCTAGGTCGGATCCCAGCCAATCAAGATGTGTGCAAAAAATTCAAAAGATACGAAAATAAAATAGATAATTTTCTTCGTCTTCAAATTTTCGATTATCTTTAAGTACCTGCACGCAAAAACTTGAATCCTCTTGTGATCAATCACGCACAGAACGAAGTCTGTTAATTAACAATGGATTATCACAAGATGTCTTTAGATCTACCAACAGTTCTAAAGATCCCGTCGATACTTTGATCTAGTTTCAGTGACTCTTATGTCAGAAGAGAAGGCTCTCAAGAATAATCAAACTAGGTGCAATCAAAGTTTCAACAATTGTTAGTCAATCAAATCAATAATCGAAAACTAAACTAACAATGCAATTATCTAGTTCCCACCAACGACACTCGTAGAGCTTCTTGATCCCACAAAAGTCTATAAACGAGCGGTCGTAAGAGATTTATCATAATTAGGTTACTTTCCTCTCCGAATAGACGGCTCCACCAAAAACAACACGAATGAAGTTTACCTGGCTCTTAGAATAGTTTGCAAGAAATGCAAACTCAATTATTTAAAAACCAAGGTTGTTTGGAAAACAAGGACATTCCAAAATCGAAAATATTCTTGATATATGCATTAAAATATCTAATTTTGGTTTTCCTATTTCCAATAACATCTCGTTCGGTTGGGAGTATTGGTAATCTAAGAATTCAATTATGGGGTATCCAATTCTTGGAATTGGATTCCAAAGAATGCAATTCAAATCCTAGAAAATCATGTTCGGTTGAGGTAATTCAATTATCTTTGTTTTTACCCCGGAATCTAATCCATTGCACTATTGGACCGATGCAATGAAATTCTACTATTTTGGAGGGAATTGGATTCCTAGGAATAAAAATGCTTAATTACAAAAAGTTCATTTGCACCGTTCGACAAAGAATTGGGGGGAATCCAATTCCTTGAAACGAACATATCGTAAATGTCAAACATTATTTCCGAAATCTCTCATTGAAATTTTTTGTTATTAGTTTAGCAGATTAACTAATAATCATTTTCTAGAGTATGTGCGTTAATTGCTGGTAATTAAAACATATAAAATCGAAAATCATAATTAAATGCTTTTCAATATTTCGGTTTGGGATCACCTTGAGCATCAAGGAATATCTTTGAACAATTAATGATAAGAGTTATGCACATGTTCAACTATATCGACATATTGAAGTTTCCTATCTTAGCAAACCCTAATTCCAAATTCACGCATAACATAAAGAAATATGTGAATATAGGAAACTCGGTTTT
Source organism: Papaver somniferum (assembly GCF_003573695.1). Lineage (NCBI taxonomy): Eukaryota > Viridiplantae > Streptophyta > Magnoliopsida > Ranunculales > Papaveraceae > Papaver > Papaver somniferum. The sequence continues at coordinate 145,439,698 of NC_039358.1, read as the reverse complement.
TCTCTTGGGACTGATTATACCATGACTCATGCTTCACCGGTTATACCATGCTTCCCAAAACTAGTTAGGACCGGTTATACCATATTGTTACAACATTGCTCGGTCGAACTCACAAGTGTTGCTATCTCAAGCTTGTTGTCAAATTTAGTAGTCAAACTATATCTTGACTAGTCTACAATTAGTTAAGTCTCGGAATAGGATAGAAATGTAGTTGAGAAACAATGGATCACGACAGTCATCATTACGTTCTACCGTTTGAAGGTGAATATCAACCAAAGCTTTTGGAGAACTTAATCAACAAAAGGTAAGTGAAGACTGAACCACCTATTTCTCAAGTTATATTCACTTTTCTATCATTTGAGACGATGTCGCATAACTAATTAGACTTGCTCATACTTGACGAATTTCGGTTAAGGACAATTTATTGTTCTGAATCAAAATCATGATTCAAGTTTTATCATTCGAAAATAGCCCGGAACAGTGATATGTGTCATTGATGTTATTCGGGAATGTTTCGAATCGATTTAGGGAGAAATATAGAACTATTATAGATTCGGATACAACGCAGTGTTATCAGTCTTACAAACTGGGAAAACTGTTATAAGTCTGAACACTATTATATGTACTCGTACACGTAACTGAATAGCTATATATCGACTTGCAGATTTGTGCTACCATATTCTTATGCACACCATGTAAAAATCTGTTCAACTCGTGAACCAGATCGTTACGCATACTCGTATGCAAACCATTAAGGAACTGTGGTCAGAGGACGTACCAAAATAGTTATGTGTTCCCGAACTCGGTTGTGTATCCAAACCGGTATGCAAACCAAAATAGTTATGTGAACTCCATACTGATACGCATACCTAAATAGTTATGCTAACTCCGGAACTTGGTTTGACTCGTTAGCTTACAAACTGGTCCACGTACTGTGACTGATGATGAGGTGTCAAACTCACAAAAATATATATTTATATATATATATATTCCTTACTCCTCTTACACTAACAAGTAGCACAAGGATAAGCAGGTTCGTTCCTAAGGGAGAGTTGAGCTAATGTTGTCGATTTAATTTCTGAAATTATGAATGATGCAAAAACTACAAAACAAATATGAATGCGAACAATGAGAACGAGAATGATTAGGGGGTCTTTCTCCACTAGTGAACATGAATCTTCTTCAAAATACGTTTACTAACAATCCTAGACAAGTTATAAGTTCAACAAGTCCATTAAACTCCAAAGTCACTTCGTAGAATAAGTTCTCTACTCGTGTCTAGTCAATCAAGCCACTTTGAATAAGCTCTCTAGTATAACTTAACCAACCGGTATGTTCTATGAGTTGGATTGATCCTAACCACATGCACGTAAGTTCGACATGTTAACTTAGGGTTGTCAACTACACATCAAAATCCACAACATCCCATTGTAACGTTGATGCGTTGCTACTTATGATTATATTACCATAACAATTACGGATTACGGTTCTAAAATCTAGCTTTAGTATTGCAAACAAGTCATCTAATTGGCCACTCAAACAACTTGGAAACAACTCATGGTCATAAGCACGGTAAAAGACAATCAATAAAAAGATATTTAAAAGAAAGATCAAACTTGATAAAATATCAAAGACAAGTCACATAGCTTCGAAATCTCCCTAATCAAACAAGGATTTAGCTACTAAAGTTCATGACTGAAACAAAACAATAAGCAAACCGAAACAGCACAGCAGGTGGAGATGCGAATATGGAATGGTGGTAGATGTCGTGGAGTGTCGCAAACAGGTGGGCTGATGGGAAGATGTTGTGTTGTGACTGCCACTGTGAAGCTGATGGTGTAGAACTGGTGGATTGGCAGTAAACTTCCTCAAGCTGCTGGTGATGGTTGGTATGGCGACTGGTGATAAGTGGAGCAAAAGGTGGCCTGGTGATGCTGATGGGAGGTGGAGCGATAGCAGCTTGGTTGGTAGTCCTGCGAACTGGTGCTGTGGATGATGTGCAGTGCAGGTGGAAGGGATGGTGTTGATATGCAGATGGTGGATGAATGCTGTATGCAGGTGGAGATGCAAGTGGTGGCTGTAGATGGTTTTGGAGAGGAGCAGAGCTCCTCTCTGTGGAGATGAAAGCAGTCGTGAAGGAAGGGTATTGGATGATCCTCCCTGTAGGTTTAGGTCTTCTTTATATAGCTCAATTCTCGCTGCGAACTTACATCCCACGCAAACCCAAAACTTCATATCCTGTGACCAATCAACGGCAGTAGTTCATATTATTTTCAGCTGACTTCTCGCTCAAACTAAACTCCAAATCTTCTAACCCTTGTCGGTGTCGAAACAGCTCCTAGTATATACCAAACGTCCCTTGTACAATCCACCTGACCTATGGCTAGCTATGGCAAGAGATAGTGTAGTCAAACAGCCACAACTGGTGGCTTCATTGCTGATTTCTCGCTGCCAAAACAGACCCAGAACCTCAAACCTGTATACTAATTCCACATTCATTCTTAGCTTCTAAAATACTGTCCGACACATCGAACATAACCCCACAGCGTCCATGGAAAACCTGGAGCAATAACTTGGCCACGGCTGAACTTGAAGTGCTGAATTACTCGTTCAGGCATTCTGTCAAACAGTATGTGTACGACCTGCAAACTGGTGATGGTTTTATGCCTTCTGTGTATTGGAGATTGCACAACTCCTTCCCTGCACATAATTCAAACACAACCCACATTCTGATCATCAATACACTCAAATACTTCATTATTTCAATCTCAAATCATACGGCAGTAACACAACTCAGTTTCACTGTCTTGGCTGTGTGTTGGTAGAGTTTCTTGGCACATAAATGCTGTCCAATTCGAGCTAAAACTAAACCAATTCCTCATGAACTTCTTACCACATGTTTCTTCTGCCATTTGAGCTCAAAACCCCTTTCTAAATCACCTTCGTTCATCGACACAAACCAATGAAACCAAACACTAATTTCTCCCTGTTCTTTGTTGATTAATGTCTGAATTTCAACCAAAACTCGTACCCATTGCTTCCTGAATCCTGTCAGCTTCTAATCTCGAGTAACTTCTTTGTAGACAACCATCGAACCACCGAACTATGGCTGGCAACGGGGACAGAGCTTGGCAGTGAACTTAAGGACTTGACCTGATGATGCAAAGAAATGGTCGTAACCAACTTCTATGTCAGTATGTCTAGGTTAATAGTAAGTGGGTGGTGGCCCTTAACGAACAGTTGGCTCTCTTTAGTAATTCTTTGGTGAGCAGTAGTGCTTCAGTATTTTTTTTCACACATTAGTGTTCTGTCTTTACACATTCGAATCCGTCAATCCCAAGTACACCAAATAATGAATTAAGCTCCGATTTTTATTGTTTTTCGTCACATGACTCCAAAGTACCTATAAAATAGAAAACAAAGCGTAATATCCACTAATACAAGAGAAATATTCAAGAAAAGCATAAGAAATCGATATTCGAAAGATGTATTTTAAGCTCCTATCAACTGAACCGACTCACGAACGATAATGGTATTTGTACTTTGTACACCTACTAAGCATGTCTATTATTTTCAAGCGCAATTAAATTATTTCTACGAGATAATTAGCATTTGATTAACCGGTACACGTACTGTGACTGAACCGACTCACGAACGACAATGGTATTTGTACTTTGTATACCTACTAACCATGTCGATTATTCTCTAAAACACTAGACTTATTTGATCACATGATTGTGACTCAAGGTTAATGTCTTAAGTTCAAATCGGCTAGCTTCGGCTAACCATCTTGAAATTAGTCTTTATACACGGTTCGATTACGGTTTCACCTAACCATAGTGTATATCTTGTTTATGTAAATCAGATTCAAAGATTTATCTAACGGTGGATATTGATTGCTTGGTTCCAAAGCTAGCTTAGCTTAAACCTAAAGCAACCTATGCTTTGAATGTCTATAAAAGGTGAACTTCAAGCAACTGGGATCTTTGAATCCCGATATTAATTTTTGGTGTGTCCTAGTTGTAACTAGAGTCATCCTCTTCCTAACCCTTTTAGGGTTTAGCAACTACAAAAACTTCACAGGGATTCGTAAATCCAGGTCCAACTATCTTTCCTTGATAACTTGAGTATCCTGATCTTGATCGACTGTTGAGCTGCTCACCCGATCAAGATAGATAGAAATCTTCAAAGTTCTCTTCATCTCAAACTTTGTTGATTCCACAAGTTTTATACTTGTGAAGTGATAATAATCTAGGCCGCACTTCGGGTTGCATAAGTCTGGATTTTGAGGTTAGCTAGACTTTGTCTATTGCTATCGATTTCCATATCACCTTGATCAAAATATTTTTGATCCTAAAGGAAATCATATATATAGGATTAATCTGTGGGAGGCAGATTGGTTCAAAGTCTTCCATTGAGTTGAAGCAACTCTTAGTTGGTGTGACGTCAGCTAAGGGAATCAATTGCGCGGAGTCCTGCTGGGATTCAAGAGGCGTAAGGAGCGCGACTATACCTTAATCGATGGGATACCTTTTAGGGCTCAAGTACATTCCAGTCCGAAGTTAATTGGTAGTAGGCTAGTGTCTGTAACGACTTAATACAGTTTGGTGTTCAATCTGGACTAGGTCCCAGAGTTTTTCTGCATTTGCGGTTTCCTCGTTAACAAAACTTCCGGTGTCTGCGTTATTTATTTTTCTGCATTATATTGTATCTTTATAATTGAAATATCACAGGTTGTGCGTTAATCAATCATAGTAGATACATCCGACCTAGTTTGTTGGATATGACTTGATTGATTCTTGGACATTGGTTTTTGGTACCGTCCAAGTAATCTCTTTGTGATTAGGTTCACGGATTTGATTCTGTAAACGTTCTAATCGCGCGAGAGAGAGATATAACGCTAGATACTATTCCTTGATTGCGTAGTTGTATTGAGTTGTCCATACATATTGCCTAAGAAAAAGTTGGTGGTGTATTTTGGTACCCCCCGCATTTTCACATGTCACTTGATATAGGTTATGACCGATTATACCTAGTTTCCCAAAATTAATTAGGATGGGTTATACCTTGTCACATAATATAGGCTATGACCGATTCTACCTTGATACTCAACATAAGTTAAGATCGGTTCTATCTTGTCATCTTGCATTGTTCATCCAAATATTGTTCAATGAAAAACCAGACAACACACTTATGATTTCCCTTTTGATTATGAAACAAGTTCATACATCTACTTCCTTAAACCAATGTAATAATACATAGTTTTCTAGGATGAAATTACACCTATATCCCATACATAAACAAGTAACTAAATACATAGATTATGTTGATGTCGTATATACGAAGTTCAAAAGATAAGCATTATACTTCGTATTTCAATATAATTCCTTGATACTTTGATCATAATACTACGACCAAGTCTAATCACTAGAGTGTCATAAAGCTTCGCATGTTATGTTTTTAATATAAAACGACTTGAAAGATACGTTAGGAATGTAAACAAGTCAAGTCAGTATTACTAACCTCAAGTGGAAGGATGATGTCTTCGTTGTAGTCGTTACTTCTTCACATTCGTTGTAGTCTTCCGAGTAATACTTGTAAGTCTCAACATTCTTAGACTTTTTAGTCTAACCTAAACGAAGTTGACTCTATTACATTTAATCAAGCGACTCTAGATGAGTTTTGATACTAAAATATGACAACCAAACTTGACATACCAACGCTTGGCGGGTCAACCGAGCTATGGTCTAACAGGTGAGACTAGATTGTCTTGGAATGTTGAGACATACAAGTATTACTCTGAAGACCTGAAGAACACGAAGACATATATTGGGAATCTTGGTAAAACCGATCCTAGATTTTGTTGGGAGTCAAGGTAGAACCAATCCCTACCTATATTGGGAGACTTGGTAAAATCGATCCTAGCCTATGTTAGGAGTTATGGTAGAACCGGTCCCTAGAGAAAAACCGATTTTCAATACTCACATATTACTTTAGGGTTTGTGTAACTTTGGAATTAGGATTTGTAGATAGGAAAATTTTAGATGTCGACATAAACATATGCATAATTCTTATCATTGATTGTTCAAAGATATTCATTGATACTCAAGGTGATCCCAAACCGAATTATATGTTTTTGATTTTCCAACAATCAAAGCACATCTCTAGAAAAACTATACTAGTTAACTGCTAAACTAATATTAGATATTTTCTAAAGAGAGATTTCCGAATTACAAGTTGGATATTAGTTGGAAATATGAAAACCGAAATTAGGTACTTCATTGCATATCTTGAGAATATTTCGGTCTCAGAATTTCCTTGTCGTCCAAACAATCTTGGTCTATATATAGTGAAGTTTGTTATTTTTGCAAACTATCCTTAGGCAGGCAAATTTCATATTTTTGTTGTTTCTGGTGGAGCCGACTAATAATGTTACTTGTAATACTATTCTGGAGAGAAGAGTACCCTAATTAGGTGAAATCTCTTACGCACGCTCGTTTAAAGACTTTTGTGGGATCAAGAAGCTCTAGAAAGTATCGTTGGTGGGAAACTACATATTTGCATTGTTATTTTAGTTTTCAATTATTGATTTTATTGACTAACGGTTGTTGAAACTTTGATTGCACCTGGTTTGATTATTCTTGAGAGCCTTCTCTTCTGACATAAGGTCAGTCAAACTAGATCAAAGTATCAACGAGATCTTCAGAATTATTTTTAGATCTGAAAAAAACTTGTGATCATCCATTGTTAACATACTCCGTTTTGTGCGTGATCGATCATAAGTGGAATCAAGTTTTTTGTGTAGGTACAATTGAAGACAGTTGTAGATTTGAAGACAAGAAGATTTTTCTGGTTGGTTTCGCATCTTGTGATATTTGTGCACACACCTTGATCGGATGAGATCCGATTAAGATCTTATTTATCTTTGTTAGATTTGATCAAGTAGTCGTATATATCCGCAACTGTCATTTGATAGTATTTTTCAATATTCGAATCTGATAGCTTGTTGTAGTTACCTAAAATCTGAGAGAGGTTAGAAGTGGGACTTTCTAGGGTTTCTGAAAGTGATTTACGAGAGGTTGAGCACGAACAATCTTCACCTAAATCACGCACGGTGGACGTTCAAAGGCTGCTTCAGTCACATGGAAGAGATTTATGGCTGGTCTTAGGGAGGGAAACAGGTGAAGAGAGAGATCAGAGAATCCTAGGGTTTGAAGAAGAATTTCTGTAGCGCCCCCTAATCTAGCAGCTGACTATTCCAAGAGATTAACTATAAAATGAGGCACTAACGATCTAAAACATCTATTTAAAACACTAAGAAAGAAGTTCTAAACAAAGATTAACCTGAATCTAAACCCTCTCTGAAATAAATACAAGAAATCCTCTCAAGTGATACATATTTAATAATGAGTTGGTTTACAAATAGAATATAAACACAAAAATAAACATAGCGGAAGCTAACCAACTAACGAAACTAATTCCTCGAAGCTTTAATCGCCATGTGCACATCCTGATCTGTCTCTGAAACTGAAAGTGGGAATGGGTGAGCACATCATCCTGAAGGGTGCCCAGTAGAAATAATAACTAACTTTCGAGTAATCACTAGAATGATTTAAAGACAATGCAGGTTTTGTTAAAAACGATAAAACGCGGAAAAACAGATAAAGCATATTAAAATAAAAAGTTGTACTGAAATATAAAGTTCTACCAACCATTAAACCGGCACACATTCACAACATAAATAATATTTAAGCGACGTCTTCCTTCAGAGTAGCAAGGCATGACTATTGTATATTCTTCAATGATCATTAAAGCGCCCATGAGGTTTCCGTCCTCAAGTCATAAACGATATGTACCTTACCAGTACCTCATTCTACGCGCACTCTACATATCAAGTATCCAAAGAAACTAATGGTAACAACATTATATCCGATCGAAGTGCTTACACAGTGGAGAGCCCACATCTTCCCACGCATAAATCCAACAATCATATATAATATTCTCAACATCATTCTCTCTAAACACCAAAACATAATATAATAGCTTTTGAAAGTAATTTAAAAGAACAATAAATATTCATGTATGAGACATGCGTTTCCCATACAGAAATAGGGAAAATAATATTCAGTGACGTGTCACACACCTATTAGTTTATTAGTGGCAGCAATTTTCACTCCTTTAGCACATAAATATAGATATAACTTTTGGGCACACAGATATCTCACACCAATCAAAAGGAAACCTTTCATGCTAACAATAAATAAAGATTGTAACCACTTTCCAGTCAATGGAAAGAATCACTTTTGAAAATAAGTAAATACTCCCAAAACGCAGATATCAGTTGTTTCTAAAAATCCAAGCCCATCCCAAATTATAAAATAAAACTAGTTTGTATTACACACAGATAATACATGCATACACTATTATCATATAGTAACAAAGATATGCATGGATTTCACAAAAGATAGATTTGTAAAACAATAATGAATACAAGAGAGTTCGTTGTCAATTCCCACCTCTTTTGATGACAAGCCTCGCATACCTTGAGATCCATAATCCACTGGTTCATCCTTTGAATCGATCGTTGTCACTAACAATTAACTGATAATCACACAAGCACTTTATAGATTAGCCAAAAGGCTCATACAAGGCTCATAACATAATCCCATACAATTCTCTATTTATAAGCTAAGTGAACTATCTATTAGTTCTAAGCCCAAATATGGTTCTACACCTTTCCATTATCTATTCTTAACACATATAAAGGTTTAATAATACAATTAGATTGATTCTAAAGTCTATTAGATATGTCTTATGAATATCTACAACTTTGTAGAAGGAACCAAAGGCTAGTTCGGACCATAAAGGGTCCAAAGTATCAAACTAGGAAAGCTAGGCCTAAGCCCAAGTCCACTAACCCGGCCCATTAATCTAAGGCCTGGTCCAACTTGGTTAACTGGCGGTCAATAACGGTCAAACTGACGGTCAACGTCTAAGGTTAATTAAGTCAAAGTACACGGTCAACTGAGTCAACTAGGGTCAAGATCGGGAACTCGGTGAGTCAAAACGATTCAACTCAATCAAGTATCTGAGTCAAGGTAATCTAGGTCAGTCAGGTTCTGACTGAGCTGAAAAGCTCAAAGCCAAAGCCTTTGCACAGGCCAAAGCCATTGCTCAGGCCAAAGAATACTAATGCACAAACAAAGTGCAACATCTAAACTGCCAAGACTAAAATAATGCAATACACAACAAACCAAACAAAAAACAACTCCTACTCTTATAATAAATCAGTTCAATCTAAACAACATCTAAAATCCCCATTGATACAGTTCAAACACTATACTTTCATCTCTAACTTTAATCCAGTACACCACCAAACATTCAACACATCTTCTCAAGCTACGCTGACATTCAGTTCTGCTCCACGTCTTCACAACGTCTCATGTTTACTCGGTCATTGCTTTCATCAACTCTTAATATTCTTAACAGACAACACCACTTAATTCCATCTTGTCCTCCACTGCAAATATCATTATTCACAGTTCCTTACCTCATGACTCGAACCCAATTGCAGCCATCAGCTTCAACAACCAATAGCACCACCATCGTCGATCATTTCAGCTCAACTCATTTCTGTTGTAATATCATTTCCACTATGATTACCATAATCTCTTCCATGGATTCTTCCCTCTCTAACATTCATCTAGTTTCATATCAACAAAACTCTGAGCTTCATAAGCATCACCAGTTCAATAACAGACCTCCAACATCATTAACAGTCATTCAATCAACCTTTTGTCACTTCATTACAACTCATCTCTTTCCACTTCAATTTCTTTACCAAAAGTGCTTTGTAATACAATCATTTATCTATACTCAACAACACCCATCCTCATCATCCTCTGGTCACCGAATTCTAATTTTTAATCACCAACAACAACCCTAATTTACCAACTCATCATCCTTCCCAAAAACTGTTCACTTGATTCCCCAATTATGAAGTCAAACCCTGATTTCTAATTTTTCATTGTAAAACCCTAAATCAATAACTCAACTTCAATCACCACTTCTCAGTTCATCATTCTTATCTGAGATACCTAATTCAGAAATCCTAATCTTCATCCTCAATTCGTTGAAACCCTAACCTTTAAAAATGATTTCCTAGAGAAACTAAAATTAAACCAAAAAAATCATTTCTACCTTAATCAAAAACAAATCATGAAATATAACACCAAAACAATCCCAATAAGGAAGTCAATCAAAACCGAAACCTTAAATTAAATCTTCAATTTACCTTTTCTTCACTGTAAATCGAGAATTGAACACCAACTCTTCTTTTTTGCTCTCGATGCACAAAATCCACCTTCAATTAGTTGATTTCGTACTTAATTCCATATAATTCTTCAATCAAACTTCATCTTTCAGAAACCCTAACTTCGATCTACATCAGCATCAATTTCTTCTCCGACCAAGCTTAATCAACCACAACACCAATACCTACTCCCTAGATTCAACAACTACAAGATTTAAAAGAACTATTCTCGAGAGATTTAAGCTCAAGCCGCAGAAGATGAAATTGACAGAGAGGAGGAGAAGAAGAATAGGGAAGAAGAAAGAAAGACAAAGAAAATAAAAGAATGAATTCTCCTCGACAAGTTGGGTGGTGATAAGGCTCATAGAAATGATTAAGTCACCCAGGTAAAAGATAAGGGAAGCTGGTAGGCTAGGATAGATGCCTACAATATTAAATTGCAAGTGCACAACGTCTATAGTATACAAAGCAAATACAAGTCGATCCCACAGAGACTAGGGCGATGCAGAGTTGATTCTAAGGTCTTTTTATACTGATTCAAATGAGAAGTAACAAAAGGGAGTTTGTTGTGTGTCGATACGACAAGATAAGTTTATGTAACACACATTAGAAAACAAAAGTGAAAATAAAAGGGAACTAGGGGAGTTGAATCCACCACCTAATCTATGCTAATCTATTTCAGTTTCAAGTTATGTTCTTCTCCCTTTATAATGGACATCGGTGAAGGTTCAAGCCTGCCGTTTAATCCAGGGTAATATCAGGTTGGATAGCTTAATGTCAACTAAGGTATTAATCTCTAGCATTAGTTGTCTGATTAAGGCATAACCAATCACAAACCAATTGATTCAATTAAGCATAAGTTAGAGCAACAATTACACAATTTATAATAACCCAGGATGCAAAACATACTAAGTGAAAGTTATATAAGTGGCAACTCTAGATTGAACCCATCCTTACTCAATGAAACACAACAAGAACAATATTGAAAACATGAATAATCTAGCAGTAAATTAAGGGATTCATCTATGCCCTAGCAAAGATGTTTTGAACATAATACAAAATGAACTTAAACCTAATTTACTACTGCTAGTTGCTCCGGCTAGTCCGGGCTTGATTTTCCAAATACAACATCCTCCCCTCTTTATACCAATTTTCCCCCAATTCTAATCAATCCCATCAAACAATAAAATACAAATTGGTACTAGACCACTAGCTAGATACAACTCACCATGACTGATTGATAAAACCCTTCCTTCAATTGTCTGCTCTTGTCGCAAATATGGTGGTGTCTGCAGCGACAACCCGTCACTATATCTTGCACTAAAATAAAGCCACCCTACCTATTAGGTTACTATGATGAAGGAGATGAAAATCGTGAATTAGAGATGGATGGATGAAAGTGGCAGACTCAGTTGTAGGGTGGTGGTATCAGTAAAGAGAGAGATTAAATTGAGACAGAAAGAAAGGTTGATGGTCAGTGGGGGTATGGGTTTTGCAGGGAAGTTGAAGAACATGGTAGGTGGTGTAAGAGAGTAGAAAAGAAAATGTTTCTGATCTTGGAATTTGGCGAAGAGTATTAGACGGTGCACTAGGGTGTTGGACGAGATTACCTATTTTAGGTATAAAGATTGGGCTTCCTTTCTCCAAACCATGACTAACAACACACCAACTTGTACTTTGGCCCATTAGTTACATTTCATTCCATGTTCAGCACTTCAGTTCCCTTCTGCTTCTTAGCCATTGTTTTATGCTACCTTGACTTTGTTAATCCAACGATACGACTGTCTGCATTTCTGCTCACAGATTTCATGCTTCAAGGTGCTCCATTCCACTCTCGACAATGCCAGCCATATTCTTTTTATTATCCAACAATTGTAAACAAACACAAATTATTAATATTTACAACAAACAAGATTATTGATACCCGATATGCAAAATGCATAATTTGACTTAAAATACGACATCAAAGCATTTGAGATGTGACAAAAGACAACAAAATAGACCAGAGATATGCATTATTAGGCACGGATCAACATCCAAATGGTTTTTGATGAGAAATGAAAATTTTACCCTTTGTACATATCTGAAGATATCTTCTTTGTCCGGTATCCGAATGACACGTTCTAGTAGTCCAATCCGCGTAACATTTCGAGACCTATTCAATGATACTAGTTTCGTATCTAGATCGTTGTTATATTAATTTCTATTAATTAAAATCTACGTTAGCTAATCGAGTCATTAGCGGCTTAGTCGTCTCTTGATCATCAATAGACCAGTCAAATACCGTTGATGAGATTGAGGGTCCTTACAATTTCTCTGAGAGGTTATGAGAAAGATGATCGTAGATTGGAAAAATAGAGGACCTATTTATAGCTGAATTCTCTAATATCCGGTCGGTGAAGATAAGAATTGATTTTCGTGACGTGCGGAGCAATTCTCCCGTCTCTTCAGGAATAAGGATAAACTAGGTTTAGTTTATCTCATTATTCCACCGCCTTTAGTCTCTTATGCTGTGATAAATAAGCTGGGTATTCCTCACACGTGTCGTAGACCGCCATACCAAAACCCTAATTGATATCCTCCCATTTGTGTGAAGCCGAGTCAGCCTTTGTGATGATGTGTTGAGAGAGAAATATTCTTCTTAGCCGAGTTGGCTAAGATAGAGAGATATTCTCTGATTTGTGAGAATGACTAGGATGAGTCGCGCGAAAAGAAGGCATGGAATTCCTCAGGAATTCTGTGCAGATTGTGAGATGAGCTGAGGCTAACTCCCTATCTCCATGGCCGGTCATATGTCATGTGAATTCCGTATTATTGTTTGTGGGGCCCTTTGGTAAGCATGCAGAGCTCAAGAGAGCTTATCCACGTTTTAGGATAGACATGTATAGTTCATGCTCAATTTACTAGCCGCGAGTGTGTTTGAGAGGCTGAGAAATAGGATTGTGCACTAGGTAAGGCGTGTGCCTATCATATGAATCTCTTCGAGATTTTGATGAGAGATTTGAATCTCTCCGAGATTTTGCGAAAAGATTTGAATCTCTCCGAGATTTTTCAGACGAAACAAAATTTCTCCATGATTTTGCAGAGAGATTTGAATCTCTCTGTGATTTTGCAGAGAGAATTTAATCTCTCCGAGATTTTGCAGACGAATCAAAATCTCTCCGAAGATTTTCTTAACGGATATGAATCTCTCTATGGTCAGCTGAGACTCGTCCTGAGAGAGAAAAAGGCTCTGTAGCCCAATTAATGCCTCTGTGATACTTTGGCTCACTTGTCTTTGACCAGCGTATATTGAATAGATGTGCTAGGAATCAACTGTGTGTCCATATGATGGGCTAATATGACCAGTGTATCCTGAAAGGATGTTCTAGGAGTCTGTCGAAAGGGCCCGGAGGGAGAATAACCAGTATATCTCGCGAGGATGTCTTAGGAGTTATTCGGAAACCTTAGTAAGTCGAGTCAAACCCTAGAGAAGACATGACTAGTGTATCTCGCGATAATGTACTAAGAATCAGTATTTGATCTCAAATAAGGTGAGTCATGCTTACAGGAGATATGCAAATCTCTGCTCTGGGTCATAAGTCCGTCGAGGACGTATTTACGCATCTACAGATCCTACATGACCAACAACATCTCGTTGAGGATGTATACTAGGAATCATGGCATCACAATCAGCTGCATCTCGCGAAGACATGCTGGAATTGTGGTTGTTCTGGTTCATAAGTCTGTCGGGGACGTTTTACGCTCTACATAACCTACGTGACCAGCAATATCTCGTCGAGGATGTGTGCTAGGAATCACGTCATCACGACCAGTAGTGTCTCGCGGGGACGTATACTAGAAATCGTGGCTAAGGATTCCTTGAGGGCCAAGGGCTTAATCTCTCCCGTGAGAGTTGAATTCTGTCTATAGGGTTGAAATGACACTTTGGCCCATTATCCAAATTTTACCATCTACATTAAGTCCCCTACTCAGTGTGGAACCTTGATCTTTCTATGATGAGTATATAGATGGTAACAAATCATTCGTACGCAATTACAATTCGTCGTCCTTTTAGACTTGCAGAATCCCCGAATTGATGTTTAGCATTTGATTGTTATGACTCTGTTCTTAGAATCGATTCTGGACCTTGGAATTTCCTAGGACTTTATGTTGGATGCTAACGACATGATAATGAAGTCTTGATGAGACAAAATTTCCGTCGAATGGAATTTGTTAATTAGGGTTTACTTGGCCAAAACCCTAATTTTCTCTCTTTGTGCATCCTTTGTATAGGCGAGTATGTGGGGAAGAGAGAATTTTTGAACGGTCTCCTGGATGTCCTTGATGTTGGTGAAGGTCCGTGAGAAAAGATAGGTACTTACTTTTGAAGTTACGGATTTCATATCCCATGTAAATTCTGAATTCGGGCTTGTACTGTACCTAAACCCTAATTTCTCTTTTCTTCGCGTCTGACTCCTTCAGACACTCTGGAGAGGCTTGATGAGGCTTGGAAGGTGTGCATATATCTTATGGGGTCGGGAACTTGCGTGATGAGAGCTTTTTTAATTCCTTGTACAAATCGGGCTCCTTTTTAGAGAAAATACATACTTTTGAAATTAAGGGTATTTTAGTTAAAAACCAATGTGAGCTTGATTTTTCCTTAGAATGAGAGAGGCATGAAACTTACCTAGGCATAGTCACTTCTTGAAAGAGAGTTTGGCGCTTCTGGTTCTGCTTTTGGAAATCATGAACCCGAATTCCCTGTTTTGAGCCAGATTCCCTTTATTTTCCCTGAAATTCTGCTTTTCTGGATTCCATTTCAATCACGTTATTCTTCGGACACTTAGAGAACTCAATATTCACCTGCATGAGGCCTTTGGAATGAGTAGATGAAAGCTTGATCGGTCCCTAGCCGTATTAAGGCTTTCTTCTTTGAAAATACTCAAAATCGTAATATAAGGGTATTTTGGTCAAAATCCCTTATGAGCTCGTTTTTGTTGAAGAGTAATGAGAAAAAAAGGATTGAGAGAGGCTTAGAGAACCGTCTAAAATAATGGGAGAGGCTCGGTCTCCTCTCATTTAGAATAAATCCCTTTTTCACAAAATTCTTGAAATTAGGGCTTTTCGTCAAAACCCTAATTCTCTTCGACTTTGATCCCTCCGAAAAAATCCCAACAAAATAAATCACGTCCTAATGGACTAGGAGAGCATCTTCACGCATGAAAAGGGCTTGTCCATGGCTTGGGGTAATTTTTAGAAGAAGAAAAGACCTTGGTTTCCTTATTTGAGCCAAATTAGGGCTATTTCCTCAAAACCCTAATTCTCTTCGACTTTGATCCCTCTGAAAAAATTCCGAGAGAATGAGTGACGTCCCAATGGAGTAGGATATAATTCTTACGCATGGGAAGAGCTTTCCCATGTCTTGGAGGGATTTTAGAAGAAAGAAAAACCCTCGGTTTCCTAGTTTGATCCAAATTCCTCTCAATTTTCTCTTTTTGTTCTAATTCCTTTCCTTTTGCTTCAAGTTTTCCTTGTTGAAATAAAATTGAAAAGAGAAGTATTTTTACATGTGGTAATGTATAGAAACCGTTCCACCTCCTCCCATGAATTCTACTTGCACTGAAATTCCTTGTTTGAGCGAAATTCCTATTTCTGTTCGAAGTATAACCGGTATTGCAGAAAACCGTTTTAGTATACTTAATGTTTGAATTTAATTCTTGAATAATGAATTATAATCATGGAATGAATGTGCTGAACATATTCCTCTTACTTAGATGATAGCTTTGTTCGTCTTTCAAAACGATATTAATCTTCAAATTGATGATGTATAAGTTAATAGTTAATGATCTTGTATTTGATGATGTAGATACCCATCGTTCTTTCTTAATTGAGGCATATTCGGTAAGTCTTGAACTATATATATCTTTAATCATCTCTAATGCATACTTCTTCGACCATCGAATGAATATAAGTAGTCATATTTGTCAAGGATTCTCTTCGTATAGGTGTTCGTCATAAAACTTCAGATTTGAGACACTTAGGGAGAATGGATGTAAAATCTTCATATGGACTCCGATTTGAGTCCCCAGCCCCAACTTTGAAACAAAATGAGATAGGATTTCTAACACAAAAAGAATGACTCGATTCCGAGTTCGTTTGGCCAGTCAAATCCATGCATACTTTTGACTTCATAAATCTCGTATAAAAATTTCAGGAGTTTTCAGATTGCACTTACTTCGGTGTTGGGACCACATCTTCTAGATCGTTTGTCCGTTTGAAGTGAACTTTTGGTATGTTTTTGGGAAGACATAAAGGAAAACATTTTCTTCAGAAAGTACCCCAAAATTCCTTATGAATTGTCATCAGTTTTCAAGTCTTCGTGCTTCAATGTTCATCAATCTGAATTACCAAAGGAATCCTTGTTTCAGTTGGATTCTTAAAATGTTATTTTGCTTCAAGCACAACCCCTTGGAGTATTATAACTTCACTAAAATTACTTAGATTGGCTTAGGTCGTGAATTTTGTATTCTTAGGCCAGAGACACGTCCGTGGTATTGATTATTCGTTTTTACTCTTTGGTTTCCAAAAAACATATTTTGCTTGATCCCTTGTTAAAGTGTGGACCCAAACAAATCCGCGAGTATCTCATGATATGTGAGATGGATTTCTTGATAAGTACAGGACTCTAGGCATGAGGGTATGCTTGAAGGGACTAGGAGAAGACAAGGCTTGAAGGGATTGTAGGAAGACAAGGTTTTAGGTGGAATGGCCGGTACGTCCTCATGTAAATCAAACCCTAGTCTTGTGTTGTTGCTCCCTTGATTTTAACTTATGTAATTTGAACTTTGCATCCTTATCATACCTTCTCTTTGTTTGTAGAGTCCTATTCATGGTGAGAACGAGTTAGATCTTGGTAGAATGCGGATGAGGCGGGCTTCAACAATTTCAAAGGGATTTCAGGAAGAGATTCGGGTGCAGAGACAACTGACCAGCATGAGGGTAATTTCACAGAACCCATATCTTGACTTCGGATGAGACACTTACCGATGGATTATATCATGAGAATGATAACTCCGAACGTTATTTCTTCTGATGATTTTGTAAACCTGGGAAACTTGGTGACAACCCGTAAGAATCTTTGGGCTCAATTTTGTCAGAATTCATAGGGGTGAGTTGAGTTCAGGTCCTCGTATTTTAGAGATTTTCTTAATCTGGAATAAAGCATGGTAAATGAAGAGCTGGAACATGCTAAGAAGGTGGCTCGAGATATGGAGGCCAAAGTGAAGCAGAGGAACATGAAGAAAGAGATTTTATCTAGGGGGCTTTGTCGGAAGATTTCTCCAGGGTCGATATTTTCTCTCTCTGAACCTTTTCCATATGTATCTGGTAAATGAATGGGACCTTCATGAGTTTGAACTTGAAGCAAACCCTAGATTTCTCCGTCGGTTATGCGAGTAGCTGAAAACCCTAAGTTAAATTTGTAATAGAAGTTCCTTCCTTGCGCGATCCTGACTCCAGAGGCTGTAAAAACTTCGTTTGACGTCCGATTTTAGTGGTTGACCCCAACTATCGAACAGAAAAGACAAAACCTTCATCTGTTGGAGAAAAAATAGGATTTCGTGTTTGTTTTTCCGGTGATGTGTCCATATGAAGTTGAACTTGGAGTCTAGATCTATTTAGCAACAATTCCTTCAAGTGTTTTGATGATATATCTTGGATCGTGTATTGAAATATCATGCCCTTTTAACACATAATAGGAGAGACATGGACGAATACTTTTATCAATGGCGTGTTGTCGAATTCTCTACCCATTTGTCTTAGTTCGTCGAGTCATGTGACTAAAGTATGAGTCGCGTCTGAGTAAAGTGGAAACTATGGACTCCTCTTCAAACCGATTTTGAACCCTAGTTTGCTCCTGCATGCATTTATTATTAAGGGATAATTTGAATGCTTCTTCTACTTGATATAGTTTTGGTGCACGCGTATAAAACCCTAAAACATCTTATCTTCAGTCATGACCCGAGACATGGTTGCAATTGCTGAGTACAGATGCTGACGAAGAAGAATTCGACGAGACCAGAGAGAGATGCGATATTTCTTGAGATAAGTCCCCTTCAAGATTTTAAATTCCGATCTCTAATCACGTAATCCCAAATAATAACATGTTGTGTTATGGGTTTGGGGAGTTGAATGGTCTTGATGTGTCCCTATCTTTTGAGACTCTTGCGCTGATCGTTTCTAAATCTGTTATATGAAAACTGTATGTCTGGGACACCTCCTGTTGTCCATGCAGGTATGTGACGCACGATTCTCCGTTAGTCCCTAGTTTGATATAAGACTAGGGATTCCCATTGACTCGGGACGTTTGGAAAATGAAGTAAGACCCTTGTAGCGTACGAGATTGAGTCTTCAAGGAGGGCAAGCGATAATTTGTGATCTGGAGACGTCTGTGGAGAGTCATGTCGAGATACTGCCGCATGTGTCTTTGTGGACAAGATGAAGTTGTTGTTCCGCCTCTACAAGGTGTCTTGAAAGGGATTCATGTGAAATTATGTATAGTAAAATTAACCGTTGATATTTATTCTTCTTTTGGGAGGATGCTCAACCGAACTTGAGAGTAGTATATGCCTTCTGGTACAATTAGGGTAATAGATACATTCAGGTCCAACTGCGTAGTCGATTTTTGTTCGTTTTATTGATGGAAGAGTTCTCTGGGAATCTTATAGGTAATTCTTCACGTGGAGGAGTCGTTTTTGACGTGAGGAAATTATATGTGATCGTCATATCTTGTCATTCGATCATCGCGTCTGAGCCTGACTCATGGAATAACTTGTCAATTGGATTTTCTAGATAGAAGAGATTTTGACCGAGGGAACTGCTAGTATGCACCTGATTGAGTAACGTGTATCCTAAAGCTATGGTCTCGAATCCTTCTCTTATTTTACTTCAGTGACAGTAGATGGTTGTAGATGTATGTCGAGTAACGGAGTTTTATCTGAATTATTGGCACTTCAGATTTCTTATCCCTTGGTAGGTTCAGGTGCGAAGATATTCTCCTTCTCCTTCATGGGTGAACTGAGGTCCCATCGGAAAATGATACTGGATAATCGTTGGTGTAGCCGAGATGGAGGCTCATCGAGACTTAGTCGTACAATCGCTAAGACTCATTTTCTTTCTGACGGGATGGTCGTTGGGATAGCATATCGACCACCGACTTTGAATCTTCAGATACGTATGAGCTTTCGCCGAGCAATGTCTTAGAAGCTAGTCTCATCTTATACTTTGTCGCGTTCTGGTCATGATCCTATGAAACACGAAAACGACAAGATGCATCTCGGCTGGCGATTTATGACCTTATGTGGCTCTGCAAAGCTTTTGTCTAGGTCACGAATTTTTTGGAACCTTTCCAAGTTTTCGCTAATTTTATCCTGTAAAAGACGAAAAGACAAATCCGACAGAAAAAGAACTAGGTAAATCTGATACAGAATGAAAGAGTTATAAGTAAAATAGTAAAGTGAAGTAAATTTCCCGAGTCCCCTGTGATCAGGTTGAGGGCCCTTGACCTAAACGAATCTTGGAGCAACTATTCGTCAGAATCTCCAAGTTTAAAGAGTCATCTGGTCCTTGAGGTCCTTGAGAGTGATAAGGTCGGATGGATGGTTGCTCCTTTTCTCTGTCGCGTTCGTAATGAGCTTTATCTTCTACGGTGAGGTCGATTGCAGGCAAGATCCCGTCAGTGCTATTCTCAGCAGTTTTAGTACTCCTTATTTTGGAAACGTATACTCGATCAGATTTGTTGGATCTATCCATACTGGTAACTCTAAAGGCGTTTTCAGATAAGTCTAGATGTCGATCTGAGATTCTACAAGATTTTATTGAGTCTCCGGTTGTTCTCCTTGGTCCTTATCCAAGGTTTTCAAGGATTAGAAGTAGATTTTTATGAAAATAGGTTACTAGGGAGTTTTGTTATGCATGAAGAGATCCATGTGATCCGGGATACACTAACCTATTCGCTAAGGTCAAAATCGAAAGAGAGAGAAAGTGCTGGTAGGGATAACTCTCTCGACTAATTCTGTAATGGATTTACAGAAACTGAATCAATGGAATGTTTTTGTGTTTGGATTGTTGGAATCGTCTTCCTTCCTAAGAGACCTTGATTGATATCTGTAACTGAGTGAACAACCTCCCACTGTGGTCGCCAAAATGTAGTTACCTAAAATCTGAGAGAGGTTAGAAGTGGGATTCTAGGGTTTCTGAAAGTGAGTTACGGGAGGTTGAGCACGAACAGTCTTCGCCTAAACCACGCACAATGGACGTTCAAAGGCTGATTCAGTCACAGGGAAGAGATTTAGGGCTGGTCTTAGGGAGGGAAGCAGATGAAGAGAGAGATCAGAGAATTCTAGGGTTTGAAGAAGAATTGCTCTGAGAAATTATGAGAAAGATGATCGTAGATTGGAAAAATAGAGGACCTAATTATAGCTGAATTCTCTAATCTCGGATCGGTGAAGATAAGAATTGCTTTCCATGACATGCGTAGAAATTCTCCCGTCTCTTCAGGAATAGGGATAAACTAGGTTTAGTTTATCTCATTATTCCACCGCATGTACTCTCTTCTGCGGTGAGAAATAAGCCGGGTATTCGTCACACGTGCCGTAGACCGCCAGACCAAAACACTAATTGATAACCCCCCATTTGTGTGAAGCTGAGTCATCCTTTGTGATGATGTGTTGAGAGAGAAATATTCTCCTTAGCCGAGTTGGCCAAGATAGAGAGATATTCTCTGATTTGTGAGAATGACTAGGATGAGTCACGTGAAAAAAAGACATGGAATTCCTCAGGAATCGTGTGCAGAGTGTGAGAGGAGATGAGGCTGATCTCCCTCTATCCATGGCCGGTCATATGTCATGTGAAGACCGTATTATTGTTTGTGGGTCCTTTATTGAGCATGCGGAGCTCAAGAGAGCTTATCCACGTTTTTGGATAGATATGTATAGTTCAGGCTCAATTTACTAGCCGTGAGTGTGTTTGAGAGGCTGAGAAATAGGCTTGAGCACTAAGTAAGGCGTGTGCCTATCATATGAATCTCTCCGAGATTTCACAGAGAGATTTGAATCTCTTCGAGATTTTGCGAAGAGATTTGAATCTCTCCGAGATTTTGCAGACGGAAAAAAATCTCTCCGTGATTTTGCAGAGAGATTTGAATCTCTCAGAGATTTTGCGAAGAGATTTGAATCTCTCTGAGATTTTGCAGATGGATCAAAATCTCTCCGAAAATTTTCTTAACGGATCTGAATCTCTCTATGGTCAGCTGGGACTCGTCCTGAGAGAGAAAAAGGCTTTGTACGCCCAATTAATGCCTTTGCGAGACTTTGGCTCACTTGTCTTTGACCAGCGTATCTTGCAGAGATGTGCTAGGAATCAACTGTGTGTCCATATGATGGGCCAACAAGACCAGTGTATCCTGAAAGGATGTTCTAGGAGTCTATCGAAAGGGCCCGGAGGCAGAATAACCAGTGTATCTCGCGGGGATGTCCTAGGAGTTATTCGGAAACCTCAGTAAGTCGAGTCAGAGCTTAGAGAAGACATGACCAGTGTATCTCGCGATGATGTACTAGGAATCAGTCCTTGATCTCAAATAGGGTGAGTCGTGCTTACAGGAGATATGCAAATCTCCATTCTGGGTCAAAAGTCCGTCGAGGACGTATTTACGCATCTACATAGCTTACATGACCAGCAGCATCTCGTTGAGGATGTATACTAGGAATCATGGCATCACAATCAGCTACTCTCGTGAAGACATGCTAGAATTGTGGTTGTTCTGGTTCATAAGTCTGTCGGGGACGTTTTACGCTCTACAGAACCTACGTGACTAGCAGTATCTCGTCGACGATGTGTGCTAGGAATCACGGCATCACGACCAGCAGTGTCTCGCGGGGACGTATACTAGAAATCGTGGCTAAGGATTCCTTGAGGGACAAGGGATTAATCTCTCCAGTGAGAGTTGAATTCTGTCTATAGGGTTGAAATGACACTTCTTGCCCCTTATCCAAATTTCACCATCTATGTTTGTGAATCTAGATCTGATTATTTTGGATCTTGATTGATCTTACCCGACAAAGGAGTTTACTTGTTAAATGGAAGAGCCTTTGTCAATACTCAATATATATTTATCTTACAGGGTGTAGTCAAATGATATTTTGAATAACTTCTGGGGAGTTCGCAAATCTATTGTTAGTCCATAAAAACTTTTGGAGAGTCTCTTACAGGGGCGTAGTCAAACAAGATTTCTATGGACTTTTGTAGATTTTTAATTTGAGTGACTCCTGGAAATTCTCTGAAAATCTAGAGATTTCATAAGTCATTTAAATTCTCTTGTTACTGGTTAGAGACTTTTTTCAAGTCATTTAAATTCTCTGAAACTCCATGTTATTGGACTAGGATTTCATAAGAATCACTCCAACACTCCTGTTATTTGAAGGAATTTGAAAGTCATGCGTACTTACCTTGATCCGGAACATAGTTCACTAGGGTACGCGTACTGGGTATGCGTACATACCCTGTGTTCAGTAGTTCTGAAAACTATCTTTTGATGTTTTGAAACATTCCCAATTGCCATAAATATAAAATATCAATGCATCGGCATTTCCCAAACGATCCATTTAGCAAAAAAAAAATAGTTCTTGAACAATAAATTGTTTTGAACTTAGATTACTAAGGATCTATGAACATCCATTGCTCAAATAATTTTTCGAGATGTTTTACAAGGCAAGCTTGACTCGAAACTTCTTCTTTGCAATATTAAATCTGCTTAAAGTCATATGACATAGTCTCATATAGATATAATGGTAATGATTTGAGTAAATAGAATGGTCCAGTCTTCACATACCTCTTTGTTGATGAAGTTCTCCAAATGTTTTTGTTTGATCTTGAGTCTTCAATCTTCGAGGGTTATTTAGTGATTCTGATACTCAAGTACCATACTGTAATCCTAGTCCTGAAACTTGAATATAGTATACTTGAAATTAAGATATATTTTTGTGCTACTAACATTGATAACAAGCTTCAGATACCAAAACTTGCGAGTTCGACTGAGCAGTGCTCTAACATGAGAATACCCTATTAGA
The DNA here is from genome assembly GCF_003573695.1 of Papaver somniferum. Taxonomy (NCBI): domain Eukaryota; kingdom Viridiplantae; phylum Streptophyta; class Magnoliopsida; order Ranunculales; family Papaveraceae; genus Papaver; species Papaver somniferum. The sequence continues at coordinate 145,416,280 of NC_039358.1, read as the reverse complement.
GCATAGCTCGGTTGAACCCACCAAGCGTTGGTATGTCAAGTTTGGTTGTCACATTTTAGTATCAAAACTTATCTAAATTTGCTTGATTAAATGCTAGAGTCAACTTCGTTTAGGTTAGACTAGATAGTCTAGGAATGTTGAGACATACAAGTAATACTCCAAAGACCTGAAGAATGAGAAGAAGTAACGACTACAACGACGACATCATCCTTCCACTTGAGGTTAGTAATATTGAATTGAATTTGTTTCCATTATTAACGTATCTTTCAAGTCGTGATATATTGAAAACATAACATGCGAAGCTTGTATATAAATAATACTTTAGTGGATAGACATGATCATAATAGTATAGTCATAGTATTAAGGAATTACATTACAAAGTATAACGCTTATCTTTTGAACTTCGTTGATATGACATCGACATAATCTTGTATATAGTTTTATGATTATGTGTATAGGTTTATGGTGAAGATTTCTATGATGCCCCAAATACTAAAGCTGCTTAGCTGATAGGATTATAACCTAATTGAAGCATCAAAACTAGATTTCCGATTTTAAGAATCATAGTTACAGAAAATTCTAATAACAAAACCCAAACTCTCTGATACAGTATAAATGAAAGTCTTTCAAGTTCTAAGAATATATTAGTGTGTAGCTTACAGAATAAGAAAGTATACATGTAATAAAAGATGCACAACAACACTAGATTCGATAAAGCTCTAAGCTACGAAACGGATATCTTTCGAGCGCTCCATTTCTTCTGATTACTGAAAACTGAAGTGGGAACAAGTGAGCACATTATCCCAAAGGGTGCCCAGTGGTAACATATAACTCTCAAGTAATCACTAACATGCTTCACAGTTCTAAAATAACAGTAATTGAAAGAAAATGCAACAATTCATGCAACAAGAAGTAAGTGTTATCCTAACCTCGCCAAACTCATTGGAGAAGACAACGCGGAAACAACCCTAATCAATAATAATAACATCATCCACACATAGTGCTGATACAAACCATGATTCAGAATATTACCATCAAGATCAGAAAGTTAGAAAAACAAGTATAATATGCACACGAGTGATTTCCCCAAAATAAAATAGTATATAATTGATCGCTGTCGTATGCGTCAAAAATAAATTACTTTCTCACAACTCAAAATAAATAATATAGCAAGGTAAGAAAGGATCGTTCCCACAGAGAGGATCTAGGTTGTCAAGTTGTTTCGGTTTCCTATATAAACAAGGGGTGATTTCTGATTTTTATGTTAAGGAAAATAAACTAAAAGCAAATAATGAAATAAACAAGCAAATCAATAAGATGAAGATATTGGTCAAGGATTAATTTTCATTCACAAACATGAATTTGTAACAATAACTAGAATTGATATTTAATCTCAACTTTTATCAAAAGTCCTAGGATACCTTGATCGCAAGAATATCCCGCTAATTTGCTCTTGTCATCAACAAACACATTAAAAGATACGAAAGTGAATTCTTCCTAGAAAGCAACCTAAAGTGTAAAAGCACAATTAAATTTAACTCCCTAAGAGCACCAAGTTCTATGAAATAAGACTAATCAATGCAAACGAACGTGTAAAAGCACTAATCCGTTTTAACAAAGGTTATGATCCACATGTGACTACTAGGATATATCACTACAAGAAATAATCACAATTATGCTACGTGTATTCAAGGTGTATCACGTTTACGTATAATAAACCCTAAACTAGCAATAGATATGATTACGAGTTCTACCAATTTGCAACTTGACAAAACTAACAATCAATCATACATGGCGATATTTCTAGAGAATCATAATCGACAAAACATGGAGACAAGACTAATTTATTGAATGAAAACCCATATTTGGAAATCCAACTTATTTCTTAACCAATAATAAAATCTAAGTACTCATGGCATAGGAGTTCATCACAAGGAGAAAAAGAAAACCCATGTTTCAAAACCCTAGCCTAAAAGTAGAAGAAGAGATAATATATTAGATCCCTGGACAAGAAGTCTCTTATATAAGTGTCAAAGTTGTAGAAGTGCCCGTGTGCCAAATCCCAGTCTGCACAGCTCGCCATCATGCCATAAAAATCTCACGTCCAAGTCTGTCTCGGCAATCCCTTTAAGAAATCTTACTACTGGGCCTCACAAAGCTGGATAGTCCAGCCCGTTTCCTTGTGTGTCTGTCAGTTAAAGAAGACTAACAACACAATTCATTCTCTCGGCCAGATTTCCTATCTGTGTTTTCTTACGGATCTCCTCCTAGTTCCCTGTAATTTCCATACTCTCTCTTATCCTTGCATCCAAGTAGTAGCTCATCAACATCGTGCTCGATGACATCACTCTCGCAGCAGCATCAGCCATATTCATCACTAGATGCATCTCTTCCTTGTAGCTCCAATTCCACCACTGCCTTGGCTTACACGACTGCTACTCCAGTGTTTTGACCTCAGCTCTCAGCTCCATTGGGCCAATTCAGTCCCTCTGATCATCTCCTTCATGCCATACTTCCTGCAAACTCAGACATGCTCATACTCAACACTAATTCATAGGCAAACACTAGTTCATCATCTCATCCTCATTCTCGATCCATAACTTACTCCGGTCTTCCGTAGCTTCAAACACCACCTCAGCTATTGCACCTGCCTTCTTTCAATCTCAGTATCACCCTCAGTGCAGCCACAAGCTCAGACCTTTGTTTTGCACCACCAACAACATCACCAGTAGCAGACCAACTGCAACAACAGCTCTCTGCATTCGATCAAACACCCATGAAACCATCCATTCTTCTCTGTAGTTCAAGCTCAATCCAGTACTTAAGCTTCACCAGCTGCAAAACATAGTTCACCTGCAACATGCTACACATTCATCTAACAGTTTCCAGTAGCCTCAGATCAACATTGCATTGGCCCATGATAATCACCATTTTCCCGTAGTCTTATTTATCTCTCAACTGCACTGTCACAACAATCTCCAGATCCATTACCACCTGCAATGCCATTACTTGAACTGCAGCTTCAATCATTTCACTTGAACATCACCACCATTGCAATTCAGACCTGCGATTCCAGCACGAACCATTCAACCACCACAAACTTGTCCACTGCATCACCAAAACAACACCACCAGGACCATTGCAACCACCAGAAACTGCAGCTGCTAAGCCATATCAACTGCATTCTCGTTCGAACTGCCATTGCTTCAATCACCATCTTACTCTTCATCCACCATAGCACACAATCTCAAGCACACTGAACTCATAACTTCTCCACCTGCACACAGCCACCAGATTGCAATTCAGCTCAACTGCAACAGTAATTCAGATCCTTGTTCTTCCCTGACTTGCTCAGTACCATAGCTATCCTGCCATCCAGCATCAGTTCATAGCTCCATCTCAGGCACACACTTCTCTGACTTCCATGGGATCCACAATCTTCATAAACTCGAGCCAAGAAACACCATCAGTGCTTGCAAATCATCTCATCTCTGCCCTGCTGCTCTGTAAGCCATTCCACCACCAAAACTACTCCATTACAACTCCTCTGCAATAGAAAGCTTGTTCAATTCACTGCACACCACAAATCAAACCCATTCTTCCATTTCTCGATTTCAAACTCCAAATCAAACCTAACAGCTACCACCACACAACTGCAGCTCAATGACCATTCTTGCATTCTTGCTTCTCAACATCACCTTCAGATTCTTTCTTCAAAGGAATTCTCAACTGAGAGTTCGAATTCAGCCATTTATACCCTGCAATCCTTCTAAAATCGATTTGCTTCTCACCATTATTCTTCAATTGAATCAACCATTAACCCTTGATTTCAGAACCTAATTATCAGCACAATCAACACATCCCCATGAAAATCTTCACTTCAGTTCACGAACCAGCAGCAACTCTTAATCTTCCATCACGTGATTGTCCAATCGATTTACTTCTCCATTTCGATTTCAGCTTTATCGCCATGAAATTCAGCAGCCGAACTGCTGCCTCTGTTTCCTCTCTTTCTCAGACAAACCAAATGATTAAGAAGAGAGTGCTTCTCGATTTAGGGTTATAAGGGGAATGGGTGGATAATTGACACCCACTCATCAGGATAAGGGCCACCAACTGAAGTAACAACCCCTTAGTGATTTCATTTCTACTATCAGTCCTGCGAGACTGACAGTTCAACTCAATTCAGTTAACAAATTCCGCAACTCTATTATGCTTCAAAAGCTTGCAGCTTCTTCATATGAAGTCGGAATGACCTCATTTTTCATTGTTGGCTTCGTCTTATCGTCCTCTTCAAGTTGATGATAAGAAATCCATGATTTGAGCGAGTTCCACTTCTTTTTGCTCCATTGACTCCAAAATACCTAAATAACTCAAAAGCAATCATAAGATACATAATTTACAAGAAAACTCGCAAAGAAAGCATAAATACTAGATATAAAATTAGGTGTTTTAGACACCTATCAATAATAATAATCAAACGGATGACTCACATCCCTACTAATACTATTGCCGACAGATGACTTACCGCCCTACTATCTTAATAAGCATGAATATACAAACAGATGACTTACCGCCCTACTAAATGAAATAGTTATAATACTATTCAAACGGATGACTTACCGCCCTATTAATACTATTGCCGACGGATGACTTACGTCCCTATTTAACTTAGCTAAGAGTTGTGGGGAAACACAGACACTCCTCGCGGGGAAATCAGACAACGCATATTACACACACACAATTACTTTTAAAGCAAACATCGTATAATTCACTTACAATATACATTCATACAGATAGTAAAAGCGCATCATGCTTGCAAAGGAAAAAAACTCAATGATTACAAGAAGGTTACAAGTTCCCACCTGATATGATGACAAGCCACGCCTACCTTGATATCCTCAATCCACTAGTTCATCCTTTGAATCGATCGTTGTTAATTCAGAATAACTGTTAATCACACAAGCAATCTAAGAATTTACCCAATAGGTTCCCACAAGGTTCATAACATAATACTCCCTCCGTTTCTGGAAAAGTGATACTTTCACTTTTTCAATTTGGCCTATTTTTATTTAAAATGAAAAAGTGAAAGTATCTCTTTTCCAAAAACAGAGGGAGTATCATACAAGTCTCTAGTTATAGGTTAAGTTAAATAACTAACGGTTCTAATTTTATTAATGGTTCTATAATCTGGTATTAAGTAATTTTGGGATAAAACAATATCTACTTATTCAAATAGGGTCAAATTGGGTATCATCACAAATCCCTCGAAAAACCCTACAACTTTGCAGAAGGAACCGAAAGCTAATTCGGTCCATAAAAGGTCCAAAACATCAAAATACTAATATGGTCCTAAACCTAAGCCCATGGGCCTAATCCGGCACGGCCCACTAAACCAGCCCACTGTCCATTTACTGACCCAGCGGGTCCACCCACGACCCGACCTGTTTACCCGACACATGACCCGTATTGGTCTGACTCACTCCGAGTCAGACGGTTCATTTGAGTTAGACATCGGTCTGACTCGGTCACCATTTTCACAGAACATGAAAAATATTCCAAGTGTTTAGTTCTAAAACCAGCTCGAGAGGTCAACTTCCAAGGTCTCTAAATTATTCGATATAAGTTCAAAAGAATCATATATTGGCTCAATAAAATCAAGAGACAATGATCTACAACATTGGCGTACTGAATATTTTCCAGATATCACTCTAAGCTATCTAATTTTACCCAAACGTATTCATACTCGTGACTGAATACACCTGGGTTTTACTGCGTCGACCAGTTTTCCGGCATCTCTATCTTACTCTTTACTCATCCAAACAGAACAAACTTTATATTTATAGAAACAACAGCCGGCGTACTACAATTCTTATTTAATAGAGCTAATTCTAAATCCCTCATAAACGTACCTAATAACGTCTCTACATGTTGGCCAGTTACATAAAATCCATACATAAAATAGTGATTGCAAGTTGTATTTTTCATTGATTCTAAGCTAGAATTTTATGTCTAACAACAATCCAAGACTCAAGAAATGTAATATAATGTATTAGAAAGGTTACCTTGATCATTAAAAGATGTTCCATCATCTCTTTCATCATCTCAGGGACGGATTCAGGAAGTATAAATTTTCTTTTAAGGCTCGGACTAGAAGCTTGGTCGAGGAAAAAATAAAAAAGATTTGTGGACTAGCAAGACCACCCGGACTTTAGACCCTGTTAGCCCAGGGGTAGGTCCGTCCCTGCATAGTCTCCATCATGTTTCTTATTCATCATACTATATAATGGTTTGGATCCTTCTCAACCTCTTATTCTCTTGATAATTGATAACCCTAAACCTCTCTTGTTATTGAGATCTCTGGTTTATACTTTACTATTCTCTTTTTCTCATAAACAATCATCATCACAACCATTATATATTGTCATCATCCTAACTCTCTTTTTCCTATTCTCATATGGAAAACAAAACTCTATATTTATCCCTTGTACAAAAGTTATTTTATTAGTTATAGTTTTCTCTTCAACTATCTAAGAGTCACCAATTCCCTCGTCTCCCTAACTCTCTGTTTCATCTAGCAAACTACACCACCACCTTCTTCACAAGACCGCACGTGAAGGAGATAAATTCTAATTTAAATGATTAAATTTCCTGTTTACACTTATATTACACCCCATACTAATGAACTACTATTTAGTCACTAGGATATTACTAAAAGCTAACATTTAACTAATAAGAGGTACAGAGAGGGTCAATAAAATCAACCGTCAGGATTCAGTCAGCAGTCAACGATTCCGGTCAACGGCAGTTTGACTAATTTCTACTTCATCTTCCGAGTCTCGCATCTTCTTCGTCCGGTATCCGATTTGCGCGTTCTTGTAGTCCATTCCACATAAATTTTCGAGATCTTTCCAAATGTACTATTGGTTTGTCCAATTTATTAATTTAACAATTCAAACAAATTAATTTTCAAATTTAATTAATTAAGTGATTACGCGCGAAATTATCATTTGGCTAGTCAATAGCCACTGAATTACTTGCGGATCTTTACAATTTCATCTTAGGAAACAATGTTTTACATTTGTTTAAAGGAAGTAGGTTCGTGAACTTGTTTCATGAATTGAAAAGGAAATCAATAGGTATATTGGTCTGGCTATTCATTGCATATTCTTTGGATGACCAATATGTGTGAGTTGGTAGAACCGATCTTAATCCAGGTTATGTATCTCGGCATAACCAATCACAATATCTAGACTTATGATTTGGTATGACCAGTTCTGGTAATTGGTGTAACCGATCCTAAGTAATCACCATGAGATGGTATGATCGACCCTTGTAATTGGTGTGGCCGATTCTGGTAATTGGTGTGACCGATCATTAGAGGTTGTGTGTCTGATCCTTGTAATTGGTATGACAGATCCTAATAACTGGTATGACCGATCACAAGTAGGTACCATGTTTAGGTAGAGCCGATCCACGTGATTGGTATAACCGACCTGAACCCATGTATGTGACTTGGCAGGACCGATCACAACTAACCATTGTGACTTGGAATAACCGATCACATAGTAGTATTGAAATTTTGGTAGAAACAATTCTAAACTTGTTTGGAAGTGTGGTAGAACCGATTCCAAGATGCAAATCCGTTTTTTCCATGAATTACATACTTTCTTCATGAATTTCTGTAGTTTCGGAATTAGGATTTGTTGTCTGAAGATGTCAACATACTTTGTACATAAGCATTAACTCTTATAATTTATTGTTCAAATATATTCCTTGGTACTCAACGTGATCCTGTACCGAAATAAATTGAGAATATTTTAATTAAGGTTTTTGGTTTTATATGCTTTAATTACCATAAATTAATGTATAGCTCTAGAGAATAAAAATTCGTAATGTGCATTTACTAATTGGAGATTTTCTATGAGAGATTTCGGAAAATATTGGACTACATTTATTGGAACTAGGAAAACCGAATTCGGACATTCACTGCATATCTTAAGAATAATTTCGATTTTGGAAATCCTTGGTCTATAAATACCTAAGTTTGCATTTCTAGCAAACTATCCTAAGAGCCAGGAAAACTTCATTTCTTGTTGTTTCTGGTGGAGTCGTCTATTCGCAGAGGGAAGTATCCTAATTAGGTGAATCTCTTACGACCGCTCGTTTAAAGACTTCTGTGGGATCAAGAATCTCTACGAGTATCGTTGGTGGGAAACTAGATAATTGCAGTGTTATTAGTTTTCGATTATTGATTTGATTGACTAATGGTTGTTGAAACTTTGATTGCACCTAGTTTATTTAATCTTGAGAATCTTCCCTTTTGATATAAGATTCACTCAGACTAGATCAAAGTATCGATGGGATCTTTAGAACTGTTGTTAGATCTAAAAACATCTTGTGATAATCCATTGTTAATAAACTCCATTTTGTGTGTGATTGATCACAAGAGGATTCAAGTGTTGTTGTGAAGGTTTTTGAAGGCAATAGAAGATTTGAAGACGAAGAAGAATTGTTATTAGTTTTCGTATCTTGTGGATTTAATGCACAAACCTTGATCAGCTGGGATCCAACTAGAATCGATTTATCTTTGATATATTTGATTGATTAGTTGTGTGAGATCGGTATCACTTTATAGTTTCTCGTTGAGATCTATACTGATTGATTGCAAATCTAAACTTGATCATTTCGGTAGTCATTGGATAGATTGATCTAACCAGACAAAATAGTTTATTAGATTAAACATAACAGCCTTTGTCAACAACCAACATATCTTCTAGCAAGATTGATTAGACTGGTTACCAAACAGATTCTTCCTTTACTGTTTGGAATACGATCCAAAGGACTTGTTATTCACGTATGTGACTCTAGAAGTCAAAGGCACAGGGATACTGAGGGAACTAAGTATCTAGGAGTAGTCTGTTTGGTCTTAACTGAAAATGCGGGGGTCTAACAACCACACCCAACAATTCGTTTGGAAATCTGAGAGGACTTACTCCAATACACTTTCTAGAGAATCAACTAGACAGTCAGACTCAATCTAGAATAAAGTATATCAAAGAGTTTAATATCTCTAACTCGTAATTCAATCCGCAATCAGCAAATAGAAATCTGCGAGCCTGGTTGAATATAAGATGAATTACTTGAACGGTACCAAAGACCAATGTTCAAGTGTCAATCGATGTAAATCAACAACCCAAGGTTGGATATTCTAATTGATTGATCTTAACGCACAACCTGTGATATTTCAATTATATGACAAAATATAATGCGGAAAAGAAATAACACAGACACCAGAATTTTGTTAACGAGGAAACCGCAAATGCAGAAAACCCCCGGGACCTAGTCCAGATTGAACACCACACTGTATTAAGCCGCTACAGACACTAGACTACTACCAATTATCTTCGGACTGGACTGTATTTGAACCCTAATCAATCTCACACTGATTCAAGGTACAGTTGCGCTCCTTACGTCTCTGATCCCAGCAGGATACTACGCACTTGATTCCCTTAGCTGATTTCACCCACAACTAAGAGTTACTACGACCCAAAGTCGAAGACTTGATGGACAAATCTGTCTCACACAGAAAAGTCTATAGGATTGAATAAATCTTTCTCCCACAGAAATACCCAAGAGTTTTTGTTCCGTATTTTGATAAATCAAGGTGAACATGAACCAATTGATAAACCAGACTTATATTCCCGAAGAACAACCTAGTATTATCAATCACCTCACAATAAACTTAATCGACTAGCGAAACAATTTATTGTGGAATCACAAACGATGAGACGAAGTTTGTTTGTGATTACTTTTATATCTTGCCTATCGGAGATATAAAATCTCGAGTCAATTATTTCAATTGCACTCAACACGATAGAAACATCAAGATCAGATCACGCAACTACAAAGATAATAGTTGGTTATGCCTTCACAATCCCAATGAAGTCTTCAAGTCGTTAACCTACAGGGTCTCGAGAAGAAACCTAAGGTTAAAGGAGAATCGACTCTAGTTATGCAACTAGTAACACATAAGAGGTGTGGGGATTAGTTTTCCCAGTTCCTAGAGTTCTCCTTTTATATAGTTTTCAAATCAGGGTTTGCAATCCAAGTTACCTTGGTAACAAATCATTCAATATTCACCGTTAGATGAAAAACCTGATTCAACCAAGCTAATATCTTTCAACCGTTAGATCGAACGTAGCTTGTTACACACAAATGAAATGCACCCTCATTTAGGTTTATGTAACCGTACCTAAACGTGTACACCAGGTTGGTTCACAAATAGTTAACCGAGGCTAGCCATATGATTACTCTCATATCAACTTTATTCATCTTAACCATAACTAGTTCAAATGACTCAAATGAAACTATTTAAAGAGTTATTCAATTGTTTAGAAAACACAATTGAAGCCAAATCGGTTTGATTCACTTGAATCAATCATGGACATTATAGCCACGTTTTGCAAAGATTGCATTCCTGATGATTTAAATGTTTAAGTCCATGAACTGACCGATTTAACAAAGTAACCATCTTAAGTATGCGTACGGGTATACGTACTTAAGGAGTCGGATTTTGATTTTGTTAAGTTTCCAGACTCAGCAGAAATTTTCGGTTCGAAAACTTCCGCCAGTATGCGTACGGGTACGCATACTTAAGGTGACTAGTTTAGGAGTTTGTAATTCCCAAACTCAGCAGATATTTTCGGTTCGAAAACTTCCGCCAGTATGCGTACGGGTACGCATACTTAACCTGTCTCCTTCACCAATTTCGTATACACACATATGCATACTCTTAGCTTCCGGTTTATGGATTTATACACTAATGTGCGAACACACTATGTATGCTTATATCCAAAGATGGTTACATCATCAACTCTTTATTTCAATCATTGAAACATTCTTCAATAATGACAATAGCCGTTTTCACACACTATTAGCATCAAAGCAATTTTCAAGATATTGAAATAATCATTATCGAAACATTCCAAGCTTACATCAAATGATTGTATCACACAAACCGTGTAAGATGTTACTCGGCAATTTTCTCATGATATAAGATGAACTTGGTCGAAGCGAAAGCTTACCAACACATATTTCGAGAAATATGTAAGCGAGATATACTCAGCTCGAAATCTCAAATGTGTATAGAGAAAATAATATCTTAACACGACTTATGTCTCAATATAGGAGATAGTAGAAATATACTTTCCAAGTTATAGATGAGTTCAAGTATCCACATACCTTTTGTCGAAGAAGTTCCACAAGCTCCCCTTAGTAGTTCTTCGTCTTCAAGAGATGAACGTCGAGAGATCTAAGTTGAACTACACTATCTATGTCCTAGTCCGATACATCTATAAATAGGCTAGAAATCAAGACTTATAGTTTTGATCATTAACATTGACAAACATGCTTGAGATAGAAACGCATGCGAGTTCGACCGAGCAATGCTCTAACATTAACTATACGAAGTTGGTATTGGATTTTGTATATCGTCTTAATTCTGAGAGTATTCAAAACTGGACTAGATCCTAGGATTTTTCCAGCATTTGCGGTTTCCTCGTTAACAAAATCTTGATGTGTCTTTTACTTTGTTTTCCGCATTATAATTACGTAAAATACACAAGTACATTAACTCCGTAATACTTGATATTGATCCTATAGAGTTTCGGTTATTACCGAACCTATTATCAAGTACACACTTTGTTATCGTATCGTATCGATCTTGTATCCATAGTCAATCACACAAGTGATCTTGTTGTTGTATTTTCTTGATCTCGTATCCATAGAAGATCACACGAAGTGTGAACCGAATCTGTTGTATTGTCTCGACTCTGTCCATAGACGATCAATTCAATAGAGGACTTATAGGTTGATAAATAAAAGATTGCGGTGTATTTGGGTACCCTCGTCTTTCCATACTTTTTATTTGAGTCCTACCACTAAAAAATAATATCGGGTCATTATAATAATTTATCTATGATTAATTATTATTGATTTTTTCGATTAATAGATGTTTAACATGTTAACCGAGAAATCAAATAATGTTAATCAATCTTCAAAAAATGAAATTTCTGTGATTTTTAAAGCCATTATACAAAGAACAAAAGGCAACTTCGTACAGTTGAGACCAAGTAAACTACCCCTAGTTACTTAGTTTCTTCAGTATCCTTGCATCTTTGACCTTTTGGTCACGCACGTGACGGAGTCTGTTAACACGCACAGAACGGAGTCTGTTAAACTTGAATCCTCTTGTGATCAATCACGCACAGAACGGAGTCTGTTAATTAACAATGGATTATCACAAGATGTCTTTAGATATACCAACAATTCTAAAGATCTTGTCGATACTTTGATATAGTTTCAGTGACTCTTATGTCAGAAGAGAAGGCTCTCAAGAATAATCAAACTAGGTGCAATCAAAGTTTCAAAAACTGTTAGTCAATCAAATGAATAATCGAAAACTAAAATAACAATGCAATTATCTAGTTTCCCACCAACGGCAATCGTAGAGCTTCTTGATCCCACAAAAGTCTATAAACGAGCGGTCGTAAGAGATTTTTCCTAATTAGGTTACTTTCCTCTCCGAATAAACGGCTCCACCAAAACAACACGAATGAAGTTTACCTGGCTCTTAGGATAGTTTGCAAGAAATGCAAACTCAAGTATTTATAGACCAAGGTTGTTTGGACAACAAGGACATTCCAAAACCGAAAATATTCTCAATATATGCATTAAAATACCTAATTTTGGTTTTCCTGTTTCCGATAACAACCTGTTCATTGGGAGTATTGAAACCTAAGTATTCAATTATGGGGTATCCAATTCTTGGAATCGGATTCCAAAGAATGCAATTCAAATCCTAAAAATTCATGTTCGGTTGAGGTGATTCAATTATCTTTATTTTTATCCCGGAATCAAATTCCATTGTACTATTGGACCAATGTAAGCGGAAAACCAGCTATATCCGATCTTGATTGGCCTTTCACCCCTAGCCACAAATTCTACTGTTTTAGAGGGAATTGGACTCCTAGGAATCAAAATGCTTAATTACAAAAAGTTCATTTGCCCCGTTCGGTTCAAAGAATTGGGTGAAATACAATTCCTTGAAACGAACATGCCGTAAATGTCAAACAATATTTCTGAAATCTCTCATTGAAATTTTTTATTATTAGTTTAGCACATTAACTAATAATCCTTTTCTAGAGTATGTGTTTTAATTGCTGGTAATTAAAACATATAAAATCGAAAATCATAATTAAATATTTTTTCAATATTTCGGTTTGGGATCACCTTGAGAATCAAGGAATATCTTCGAATAATTAATGGTAAGAGTTATGCACATGTTCAAATATATCGACATCTTGAAGTTTCCTATCTTAACAAATCCTAATTCCAAATTCACACACAACATAAAGAAATATGTGAATATAGGAAACTTGGTTTTTCTCTTGGGACCGAGTATACCATGACTCATGCTTCACCGGTTATACCATGCTTCCCAAAACTAGTTAGGACCGGTTATACCATATTGTTACAGCATTGCTCAGTCGAACTCACAAGTGTTGATATCTCAAGTTTGTTGTCAAATTTAGTAGTGAAAACTATATCTTGACTAGTCTACAATTAGTTAAGTCTCGAAATAGGATAGAACTGTAGTTAAGAAACAGTGGATCACAATAGTCATCATTACGTTCTACCGTTTGAAGGTGAAGATCAACCGAAGCTTTTGGAGAACTTCATCAACAAAAGGTAGGTGAAGACTGAACCACCTATTTCTCAAGTTATATTCACTTTTCTATCATTTGAGACGATGTCGCATAACTAATTAGACTTGTTAATACTTGACGAATTTCGGTTAAAGACAATTCATTGTTCGGAATCAAAATCACGATTCAAGTTTTATCATTCGAAAATAGCCTGGAATGGTGATATGTGTCATTGATGTTATTCGGGAATGTTTCGAATCGATTTAGGGAGAAATATAGAACTAGTATAGGTTCATATACAAGACAGTGTTATCAGTCTTACAAACTGGGAAAACTGTTATAAATCTGAACACGTATTATATGTACTCGTACACGTAGCGGAGTAGCTATATATCGACTTGCAGATTTGTGGTACGCATATTCTTATGCACACTATGTAAAATTCCTTTCAACTCGTGAACCGGATCGGTACGCATACTCGTATGCAAACCATTAAGGAACTGTGGTCAGAACCGGGTTAGTATCCAAACCGATACACGTACCAAAATAGTTATGTGTTCCCGAACTCGATTGTGTATTCAAACCGGTACGCAACCAAAATAGTTCTGTGGACTCTGGAACCGGTGATAGTCTTAAGGTATCCATACTGATACGCATACCTAAATAGTTATGTTAACTCCAAAACTTGGTTTATCTCGTTAGCTTACAAACCGGTACACATACTGTGACTGAACCGACTCACGAATGATAATGGTATTTGTACTTTTTACACCTACTAACCATGTCTATTATTTTCAAGTGAAATTAAATTATTTCTACGAGATAATTAGCATTTCATTAACCGGTACACGTACTGTGACTGAACCGACTCACGAACGACAATTGTATTCGTACTTTGCATACCTACTAACCATGTCGGTTATTCTTTAAAACACTAGACTTATTTGATCACGTGATTATGACTCAAGGTTAATGTCTTAAGTGTTCATGCAAATGAATATTAAGATTTTAAGTTTAAATCGGCTAGTTTCGGCTAACCACCTTGGAATTAGTATTTATACACGGTTCGGTTACGGTTTCACCTAACCATAGTGTATATCTTGTTTACGTAAATCAGATTCAAAGATTCATCTAACGGTGGATATTGATTGCTTAGTTCCAAAGCTATCTTAGCTTAAACATAAAGCAACCTATGCTTTGAATGTCTATAAAAAGTGAACTTCAAGCAACTGGCATTTTTGAATCACGATACTAATTTTTGGTGTGTCCTAGTTATAACTAGATTCATCCTCTTCCTAACCCTTTTAGGGTTTAGCAACTACAAAAACTTCACAGGGATTCGTGAATCCAGGTCCAACTATCTTTCCTTGATAACTCGAGTATCCTGGTCTTGATCGATTGTTGAGCTACTCACTCGATCAAGATAGATAGAAATCATCAAAGTTCTCTTCATCTCAAACTTTGTTGATTCTACAAGTTTTATACTTGTGAAGTGATAATAATCTAGTTTGCACTTCGGGTTGCATAAGTATGGATTTTGAGGTTAGATAGACTTTGTCTATTGCTATCGATTTCCATATCACCTTGATCAAAATATTTTTGATCGTAAAGAAAATCATATATATATATATATATATAGGATTAATCTGTGGGAGGCAGATTGGTTCAAAGTATTCAATTGAGTTGAAGCAACTCTTAGTTGGTGTGACCTCAGCTAAGGGAATCAATTGCGCGGAGTCCTGCAGGGATTCAAGAGGCGTAAGGAGAGCGACTATACCTTAATTGGTGGGATACCTTTTAGGGCTCAACTACATTCCAGTCTGAAGTTAATTGGTAGTAGGCTAGTGTTTGTAGCGGCTTAATACAGTTTGGTGTTCAATATGGACTAGGTCCCAGAGTTTTTCTGCATTTGCGGTTTCGTCGTTAACAAAACTCCATGTGTTTGCGTTATTTCTTTTTCTGCATTATATTGTATCTTTATAATTGAAATATCACAGGTTGTGCGTTAATCAATCATAGTAGATACATCCGACCTAGTTTGTTGGATATGACTTGATTGATTCTTGGACATTGGTATTTGGTACCGTCCAAGTAATATCTTTGTGATTAGGTTCACGGATTTGATTCTGTAAACACTCTAATCGCGAGAGAGAGATATAACGCTAGATATTTTTCCTTGATTGTGGATTTGTATTGAGTTGTCCATACAGATTACCCAAGAAAAAGTTGGTGGTACCCGCGCGTTTTCACATGTCACTTGATATTATTTTGGTACCCGCGCGTTTTCACATGTCACTTGATATAGGTTATGACCGGTTGTACCTTGTTTCGAAAAATTAATTTGGATGGGTTATACCTTGTCACATAATATAGGGTATGACCGATTCTACCATGATACTCACCATAAGTTAAGATCGGTTCTACCTTGTCATCTTGCATTGTTCATCCAAATATTGTTCAATGGAAAACCATACCAACACACTTATGATTTCCCTTTCGATTATGAAACAAGTTCATACATATACTTCCTTAAACCAATGCAATAATACATAGTTTTCTAGGATGAAATTACACCTATATCCCATACATAATCAAGTAACTAAATACATAGATTATGTTGATGTCGTATATACGAAGTTCAAAAGATAAGCATTATACTTCGTAATTCAATATAATTCCTTGATACTTTGATCATAATGCTATGACCAAGTCTAATCACTAGAGTGTCATAAAGCTTCGCATGTTATGTTTTCAATACAAAGCGACTTGAAAGATATGTTAGGAATGTAAACAAGTCAAGTCAGTATTACTAAACTCAAGTGGAAGGATGATATCTTCGTTGTAGTCATTACTTCTTCACATTCTTCAGGTCTTCAGAGTAATACTTGTAAGTCTCAACATTCCTAGACTTTTTAGTCTAACCTAAACGAAGTTGACTCTAGTACATTTAATCAAGCGACTCTAGATGAGTTTTGATACTAAAATATGATAACCAAACTTGACATACGACCAACGATTGGTGGGTTCAACCGAGCTATGGTCTAACAGGTGAGACTAGATTGTCTTAGAATGTTGAGAAATACAAGTATTACTATATTAGTTAAGTGCTAAACTAATATTAGATATTTTCTAAAGAGAGATTTCCGAATTACAGGTTGGATATTAGTTGGAAATATGAAAACCGAAATTAGGTACTTCATTGCATATCTTGAGAATATTTCGGTTTTGGAATTTCCTTGTCGTCCAAACAACCTTGGTCTATAAATAGTGAAGTTTGTTATTTTTGCAAACTATCCTTAGCCAGGAAAATTTCATCTTTTTGTTGTTTCTGGTGGAGCCGACTAATAATGTTACTTGTAATACTATTCTGGAGAGAAGAGTACCCTAATTAGGCGAAATCTCTTACGTATGCTCGTTTAAAGACTTATGTGGGATCAAGAAGCTCTAGAAAGTACCGTTGGTGGGAAACTACATATTTGCATTGTTATTTTAGTTTTCAATTATTGATTTGATTGACTAACGGTTGTTGAAACTTTGATTGCACCTAGTTCGATTATTCTTGAGAGCCTTCTCTTCAGACATAAGGTCACTCAAACTAGATCAAAGTATCAATGAGAGATCTTCAGAATTATTTTTAGATCTGAAAAAAACGTGTGATCATCCATTGTTAACATACTCCATTTTGTGCGCGATCGATCCATAAGTGGAATCAAGTTTTGTGTGCAGGTACAATTGAAGACAATTGTAGATTTGAAGACAAGAAGATTTTTTTGATTGGTTTCACATCTTGTGATATTTGTGCACACACCTTGATCGGATGGGATCCAATTAAGATCTTATTTATCTTTGGTAGTTTTGATCAAGTAGTCGTATAGATCTGCAACTATCATTTGATAGTATTCTTCAATATTCGAATCTGATAGCTTGTGAATCTAGATCCGATTATTTCGGATCTTGATTGATATTACCCGACAAAGGAGTTTACTTGTTAAACGGAAGATCCTTTGTCAATACTCATTATATCTTTATCTTACAGGGGGTAGTCAAATGAGATTTTGAATGACTTCTGGAGAGTTCGCAAATCTACTGTTAGTCCTAGAAACTTTTGGAGAGTCTCTTACAGGGGGGGGGGGGGGGGGGGTAGTCAAACAAGATTTATATGGACTTTTGTAGATTTTTAGTTTGAGTGACTCCCGGAGATTCTCTGAAAATCTAGAGATTTCATAAGAGTCTTTTAAATTCTCTTGTTATTGGTTAGAGACTTTTTTCAAGTCATTTAAATTCTACGAAACTCCATGTTATTGGACTAGGATTTCATAAGAGTTACTCCAACACTCTGTTATTCGAAGGAGAGTTGAAATTCATTGATTTGTTATGTTTTCAGAGATTGGGAGAGACTTTTTCTTAAAAATAGGCATGGTAGAAATCTCTCCTCAAGAGGTGATATTTTGGGAGACTTGGAAATTTGGAGATTTTTTGGTTTTTGAAATGAACTATTTTTTTCTCTCCTTGTGCGGTAATACACTTATGGGCCACCTGTGCAGTGATAAAACTCCGCATAGGAAATCAGTAGCGAGATAACATAAAAAATAAAATGTGGGATGAATGGAATAAAGAGAATGAAAGTTTAGGCATAGGAAAGCAGTGAGATTTATTTTGAAAATGGACACATATTTCATTAGGTAGTCATGGTACTTTTATTATTATTGTAACGTGAATAATAAAAAAATCGATAGTATTTGGAATTAATCGGGGGATATTATACAATTTTTTGTCTCTATAAATCACATAATCTTTCTACAAGTCTCATATTTTTGTCCATACAAATCTCATTTTTTGTCTTTACAAGTCACAAAGACTCTCTAAAACACTCTCAGAGACTCATTAGGAATCCCTAGATTTCCGGAGAATCTCCGGGAGTCACTCAAATAAAATATCTACGAAAGTCCATAGAAATGTTGTTTGACTACCCCTCCTGTTAAAGATAAATAGAGTGGTTACCAAACAACTTTGTTCCTTTACTGTTTGGAAGATGATCAAAAAGAGTTGAGTGTTTAAGAATTTACATCGGTAAAGCAACTCAAGATAGTGATTTCTATCTTTGGATTCACGTGTGTTGGCCAGACGGTTGTGGAAGCAGGGTTACTGATGGAACTAAGTAACTAGGGGTAGAATACTTGGTCTCAACTATACGAAGTTGGCTTTGTTCTTTGTATAGCGTCTTAATTCTGAGAGTATTCAAAACTGGACTAGGTCCCGGGGTTTTTATGCATTTGCAGTTTCCTCGTTAAAAAAATCTTAATATGTCATTTACTTTACTTCCGCATTATAATTGTTTAGTTATAATAAAGTAAATAACACTTGTACGTTAATCCAAGACACTTGATAGTGTATACCTTGTGGTTGTATTGTCTCGACTTTGTCTACTGACGATCACTCAAGGTATCAGATTTATATGTTGATACGAAAAGATTGTGGTGTACTTGGGTACCCTCATCATTTCAGTTATAAAACCCACAATTAGTCAACCATTTATGCATACCATTTGTTAACTGGATATAAGCCTGACATTTATATTCTTACACATTTTTGGTTGTGCTACATATGTGTCAATATGAATCCACATCTTCTATAGTGGGTCATCAAAACAGTTAAGTAGTTATGTTGGATATGAATTCCCAATAATTATCTGCATTCTGAAACCTTTGGCATGCGACCTCTTAACCGCTAGATTTACGGATCGTCACTTTGATGAGACAGCCATCCGTTATTAGAGGTACATAAGAAAAAATATTTCTTAGGGAACGACATGAATTGTCATAGTGTATTCCCATTTTGTCTCATATTGATTCTTGTGCTCCATAAACGTAACTGTCAAGTAGAAAAGAATTATCGATTTTCAGAATGTGCACTGATATTGCTAAAGTGACAATATCACATATATTAGCTGCAAGTGTACCCACAACGTAATAAATCCTCAGTAAGGGATATACATCATAGATTAAGGTATTGTAACTACACTTGGTGGAAGTGTAGTTGAAGCAGTAGTTCCATAAAAAAAGATAGAGAGACTACTAGGTTCGGTCAATGCTCACTTAGAAAGGAAGTAGGTGAAAAAGACACAACCTAATTTATATCATTAGTGAAATTATCTCATTAGATTGTCTCTGATTATGTCCATGAATCAATACTGGAGGATGCTCTGAATTTTATGATTCCAGAGAACAATGAAATCCTCATGGATTATGAGAACGCACACAAGTCAATGGTGTTAGAGCACTGCTCGATCGAACTCGCAAGCGTTGCTATCTCAAGCTTGTTTGTCAAGTTTAGTTGTCAAAACCGTAAGTCTTGATTTCTAGTCTACTTGTAGCTATGTCTCAGATTATGATAGAATGTGTAGTTGAGATTTAGACTTCACGACGTTCATCGATTGAAGACGAAGAACTACTAAGGGGAGCTTGTGAAACTTCATCAACAAAAGGTATGTGGAGACTTGAACTCATCTATCACTCAGAAGTCTATTCTTTTTTATCTCCTATTGAGACAAAATTCGTATAGCTATATAGACTTTACATTATACACATTTGATATTTCGAGCTGAGTTTAACTCGCTTATATCTTTCTCGAAATATGTGTTGGAAAGCTTTTTGCTTTAACCACGTTCATCATTGTTCTTGACGAAAGTCAAAAGATGATCATGTGAAAATCACCTGGTAGCATCTTACATGATTTGTGTGAGATCGTCATTTGATGTAGGCTCGGAATATTTCGTATTGATCATTCGATCACTTGAAAATTGCTTATAAGCTAATAGTTTGTGTGAGACAACTATTGTCATCTTCTAAGAATGTTTAAATGATTGAAATGGGAGTTAAGATCTAAAACCCATGTCTGGATACATTACGGTTTGTGTACTTAATGTAGGAACTGTTTTGACGGAATTCAGGACCAGAAGTTTGCATACCCGTTCGTTAACTTATTTTACTGTTCAAGTCAGGGTACTTAAGTCTGCATACCCGTTCGCAAACTGATTTAAATGTTGAAGTCCGGGAACCAAGTTTGCGTACCCGTTCGCGAACGGTTTCAACTGAGTTCGGTCCGGAGCTACAGTTTGTGTACCCGTTTGCAAACTCTCGGCTTGTGACCAATGTCCAGAACTTAAGTTTGCGTACCTGTTTGCAAACTTAAGTGGTTCATGTTCTTAAATCGGTTAAGCATGATTTCATACTCATGAACAAATACATATATAAATTAAGGAATGCAATCTTTGCAAACCGTGGCTAAAATATTCATGAAATTATTCTTTTGAATCAATCCGATTTTGCTTTAATTGTGTCTTATATACTTCTATGAGAATATAAACAATTGAACAACTCTATGAGTAACACAATTAGATTCATTTGATTATCAATTGATCTAGAAGTGTTAAGATGAACAAGGTTAAGATAAAAGTGTTCATATGGCTAACTTCGGTTAACTGTTATTGAGCCAACTCAATATACACATTTAGGTATGGCTACCCATATCTAAATGAAGGTATACTTCATTTGTGTGTAACAATCTAAAGACCATCTAACGGTGGAAAGATATTAGCTTGAATCTTAAATCAGGTTTCATCTAACGGTGAATATTGATTGCTTTGTTCCAAAGTTATCAAACCCTGATTTGAAGACTATATAAGGGAGAACTCTATCAACTGGGAAACATAATCCCCACACCTCCTGTGTGATACTAGTTGCGACTAGAGTCGATTCTCCTTTAACCTAGGTTTTTCCTAAAACCATTATACTTAAAGACTTCATTGGGATTCTGAAGCCAAATCCAACTATTTTCTCTGTAGTTGCGTGTTCTGATCTTACTTTGTTCTATCGTATTGAGTACTATCTTCTCTAAGATTTGCTCGAGATTTATCTCTGATAGGTAAGATATAAAAAGTAATCACAACGCTCTTCGTCTCATTCTTTTTGTTTCCACAATAACTTGTTCTACTAACATATAGTTAAGTTATTGTGAGGTGATTGATATTTCTAGGCTGTTCTTCGGGGATATAAGACCGGATTATCAATTGGTTCATGTTCACCTTGATTTATTAAAAGACGGAACAACACTTCGTAGATATTTTTGTGGGAGACAGATTTACCTATTCAAATAAACTTTTCTGTGTGAGATATATTTGTTTATCAAGTCTTCGAATTTTGGTCGTAGCAACTCTTAGTTGTGGGTGAGATCAGCTAAGGGAATCAAGTGCGTAGAGTCATGCTGGGATTCAGAGGCGTAAGGAACACGACTGTACCTTAATCAGTGTGAGATTGGTTAGGGCTCAACTACATTCTAGTCCGAAGTTAACTTATAGTAGGTTAGAGTCTGTAGCGGCTTAATACAGTGTGGTGTTCAAATCTGGACTAGGTCCCGGGGTTTTTCTACATTTGCGGTTTCCTCGTTAACAAAACTTTTGGTGTCTGTGTTATTTCTTTTCCGCATTATATTGAAATATCACAGGTTGTGCGTAGTTCAATCAATTGGTAAATCCAAACTTAGTTGTTGATTGAAATTGATTGATACTTGAACATTGGTCGTTGGTACCGTTCAAGTTGTTTCCCATAATAATTAGGCTCGCGGATTTCTATCTGTTTGATTTGCTGATTACATTGAGAAACAGAGATATAACTCTTGAATATATTTTCCTTGATTGAGTTTGACTGTCTAGTTGATTCTCTTGGAATTATATTGGATTTAGTCCATATATATTGCCTAAACGAAATATTGGGTGTGGTTGTTAGACCCCCGCTTTTTCAATTGGTATCAGAGCAGGAAAACACATTTAAGACCTCATAAGTCTGTGTTTGTAGCAATCTGACTATATGGACAGAAACGTTATCTTTATAAACGTACCACCAATATTCGATGGCTTGAATTACTTATGGTAGAAAATTGCTATGCGTGCCTTCCTTCAAGCACGTGATTTTTAATCATGGGTTCGTGTAGTTAATGGCTATAATCCTCCGGTTGTTACAAAAGGCAACTGTTCCAAAGGATATTGGTGCATATGATCATATCGAGGTTCTCGCTGCGAAACAAAATTCTGAAGGATTAAATACTATCATCCATGCCATTATCCCAGATCTTCAGCACCATGTGACTACATGCACTAAGTCTAAAGATGCTTGTGATATCTTAGAAACGGTATTCGAAGGAAATTCCTCTGAGAAAGAAGCTAGGCTTCAAAACCTAAATTCTGATTGGGAAAAACATTTGTATGGCTGATGAAGATTCATTTGATGAGTTTAATCACAAAGTATCTGAAACTGTTAATGCATCTTTTGCGTTGGGTAAGACTATTCTTGAAAAGGACATTGTGATAAAAATTCTCAGATCGTTGCCAGATAGATACGATTCTAAGAAACATGCCATCGTTGAAGGAAATAACCTTGATACACTTTCCAGAAATACTCTTGGTTGGAAGTTAAACATCTTTGATCATGAGCATACTGTAGATGGTGGATTTTCGACAAGGGCTAAAATCGTAAAATCATAATTATATGAAGCTCTGATCCAGCAATCAAACGTGAGTATCGAGACACGGGTCTCTCATCGAATTCTCAACGGAGAGTACTTTCTCTCAGAATACATGTAGATATGTAGTCTCACGACTGGACAACGTCATATCTCATGAATACTGAATACTTTCAGTGATTATTTCTATATAGTATCACGAGATGGACGGCTCCTAGTCTGCTAGTATAGAGCGATAACGTCGTTAGGAACAAACAACGAGTTTACCCTAACTATATAAAGGATATGACTTACCGACAAGCTCATATCGGGATAATTAATGCTCCTAGACAGCTTGCTCTGCTAGTATAGAGCCACAAAGTTAATTATTCCTAATTATAATTGCTCCTATTCCATGGTCGAAACCACGACTGGTCCCATGGAATGGCAATAACAATTGATCCTATTCCATGGTCGAATCCACGACTGGTCCCATGGAATGGCAATAACAATTGTTCTGATTCTATGATCGAATCCACGGCTTGATCTCATAGAATAGCAATAACTATATTATCTCATTACTCTGATTTCATGATCGAATCCACAACTGGGTCATAAATGGTAATAGATAAATCTTAATTACTCCGATTCTATGGTCGAACCTATGATCCCATGGAATGGTAATGCTCACTTTATTATTCTGAATTCGTAGTCGAATCCTCAGCTGATCCTATGAATTAATAATAAACATCTTATTACTCAGTTTTGTGAATTATTCTCCACTGAATTCCACAATTAGTAATAAATAATCAACAACCGGGCGTCTGAGCTACCTCTAAGTAAGCCCCGATTCAAATGGTGAAAGTGTATTCAACGACGATACACTAACAATCACTGCACGAACGAGTATTTCAAAATACAACGAAACGATGAACCTATGCAAAATAGGGAAGAAAATAATAAATAATTAAAAATATTGACCAAGGTGCTGGGAACACGGACACACGACCTACCGACCGCGTCTTGGTCAGTTCCACGCCAGTTTATATTTTTAATACATTTTTATTATTTTCCATGATTTGATGAAAATTCTCTCATCTGATCAAATCTCCTTCGTCTCGAGGAAGCTCCTCGGTTTCATGGTACTTCCATAAATCCATAACAAATAATATAAAATTAAGAAAAGGAGTGTGGGGCGTGACCATTGGCCAACCGGCCATGCCTTGGTCCTAGCCGGCCCCAAACCCCACGGTTCCTTATTATTTTATTATTATTATTATTTCTCTAATTTCATGAAAAAAACTCCTTGATTTCATGGTATTTTTTGTACAAATCATCATATAATAATAAAATAAAATAAAATAATGAAAACTTGTGGGACCAGGAAAATAGCCAGCCGGTCCCACACGCCCTTTGCTTTATTATTTTATTATTATTTATCCTATTTTTCCTTGAATTCATCAAATTCCTTGATTTTATGGTATTTCTCTCAAATTAGGAAAAATTCCCTCAAATCATCAAAAAAACCTAAAAATATTAAAAAATTATGAAAAACTCGTGGGATCGGTCCATAGCCGGCCGGCCATTCCTCCATGGTCCCACACGCCCGTATTTTACTATTTTAATATTTTGCTTCCATGAACTCATGAAAACTCCTTCAATTCATGGAAACTCCCTAAATTCATCAAATTTCTCAAAATTCATGAATATTTCATAAAATCATCAAAATATTATAAAATTAAGGAAAAGGCACCACGGGACCGTGGTCACGACCGGCCGACCATGCCTTGACCACGGCGGTCCCACGCCTCCTCATTCCTTATTTTATAATTATTTTTCATCATCTCATGGTGTTTTCCTCAGTTTCGTCGAAACCCTAATTTTGGCATATTTTCTCGAATTGATGCTCAATTGCACGCCAGAAAATATCAAAATTCTCAGGAATAAGACGCGGACGCCTTGGGGACACGAGCAAGCTATCTTGACCGACCGAGATTGGCTCTTTTGGCTCACGGAAGCGGGTCCCATCAATTTTCACAATTTTGACCTAATTTGCACAATTGCTCGTTTAGGTCCAAAACTCTTCCAAACACTTTGGGTTTTTATGAAGTGATCGTCAGACGATCACGTGACTACCCAGGGCCGGTTTCATGACCCCATGGTCGGTCCCTCACTCCGTCATAATTAATTAGGTTTTCTCACCTAAGGCTCGGACGAGCATTTTCGAATAAATGATTAAACCAGCATTTAATCATTCTTTCACCAACAAATCGTCAACTCTTCAGGAGTTCTTTGTATTTGCTCACGGGAGCATATGGACACTACATGGTTGATCCACGGTCCCATGTAGTCGCTCCCTCCTTCGTCCCATGGTTAAACTTCTGACGAACCATGAATTGATCATGAATTGATCAAATTAGGGTTTCTGAATCCAAGGATCATCATTCCAGATTCCAACCTTAATAATTTTACGACGACCTCATCGTCGTTAATTTTATTAATTATGCTCGGTTCAACGACCAGTATTCTAATTAATATTTTTGGTATGCTGCCAATAATCCATCAGATGAGCCACACATGCTCAGACGATCAAATATTCAACAATTCATCACATGAGAAACACTTGCTCAGATGATAAATATTTGCTCAAACCAAGGAATATTGGTTCAACAATCAATATTAAACGATCCATCGAATGAGCAATACTTGCTCACTTCATCGTAAGAACTATACCTATGTCTCATGACATGTTCAATTCATGAGTTTCAGAACATCATGTTCAACTCAGCAACCACACGGACTCATCGTCCCATCAAACCACGAAGTCATCAATTGACTAACAAACCACAAGACGTCAATCGTGTCACTTATGGTTTTGGTTTGGCGGTCTACGGCACGTTTGTTCAAACACACGATAGAATGTGAGCAAGTCGTGCAATCAGTTGAAGGAATTCACGAGGTAGTGGGTGGAAAATCGACCAAGTCTCCACACGTTGAGCAACTGGTTTCAAACACGATCCCCACTTCCCCGCTCCTTGATTCCATCAACTGTCACACTTCATGGAGTCATGGTGTCTAAAATTCCAGCAATATAAATAAGTCTCTGAATCATGATTGAAGGATCAGCGTCATCAGTATCATCAATCTCACGTCAAACTGACAACACGAGATCATCAACTCATCAATTGAGCAACTACTCTCAATTGAGCAATTTCAATCATTCAGAGTTTATCATATTCAGAATTCACACACCCACAATCTTTGATTACCATTGATTCCACGCATTTCTCAGCTTCCCTCCTACAGATCAACCCATCCTCTCTTGTGATCGAATTTACTCTGGAACGGTCATTGTCTTGATTTAGGCCGGAGTACTACAGATTGACTTCTCGAATCTAAAGCACCCCCTTTGCAGCGGTGCATCTGTGTGAGGTTTAACATTTCGCTCGGTTCGAGGAGTCTCCTCTGTACGGTTGTCTCCTCAATTCCTTAAAAACCAGCAAATCGTTTTTCCCCATCTACAGATTGGAGACCACAGTATGAGATCATTCTCTCAGTTTCAATCTCACAATTTCACAAGATGGTATCTCAGGTCAGGTTCAATTACGAATCCTAATACAAACTGTGCTAGCACTAGCGACAACAACAATCAGAATATCCCGGAGACAATTCTGACCTCCAACACTGATGGTGGTGACATTACTCCTCCTCACGCCGAAGGTCATCCACTGTCCGGACGACACCCTGAAGAAGTTAGAGGAAATCCACCACCTACCATTGCTGATCTTATCAAAGCGCAGGAGACTCTTGCAAAGAATCAGACTGACATGGCTGCTACACAGAAAGAGCTGTGTAATTATCTCAAAACTCTTACTGACAAGATGTCAGAGAAGACCCAAGAGAAGGGAAAGGAGAAGGATAAATCCTCAGACGACGATCCTGAAGTAATTCCAATCCATACAGTAGAAGACGACGAAGTCCACAAAACTGTTGCAGACAACTCATCAGCGAAGGGATCATCGAATTTCATCACTCGCGAGGATCTGGAGCACCTCTTGGAGAACCGTGGAAAAGAAAAAAACATCGCATGTCCATCGTCATCAACCTCCTTATCCTGCCGCTACGCAGAGGATTCCACTCCCCAAAGGTTACGTTTCTCCAACCTTCACCTTATATGATGGAACTGGCGATGCTCGGGAACATGTCTCTCGTTTTCTCGAAGCCCTGGGAGAACATGAACATAATCATGTCGTTCGTCTCAAGGAATTCTCAAAATCTCTGAAAGGCAGAGCATACACCTGGTATAACAACATCGCGCCAGGGACTATCAATAATTGGGGAGAAATGGTTAACGCATTCTACAGGAAATACTTCTTCGTGTCAGAACAAGTCACCATCTCCGACCTTGGAAGAATGTTTCAGAGGGTCAGTGAAAATCCCAATGATTATGTAAAAAGGTTCAGAGTCCAAGCCCTGGATTGTCATGACCCAAGCGTCACGGAGCAACAACTGGTGGACTTGTGCATCAATGGCATGCTCCCGGTCTACAGGGCCTTACTGGAGAACCTTAGATTCCAGACTTTCTCAGAGCTTCACGAAGCTGCGAAGAGGTCGGCAACCACTGCACCTGCTCTTTTAGAAAGAGAAAAGTCTACAAAGACTGAAGATTCAAAAGACACTTGAGGAAGCAGGCGTTTGATCAACAAGCAGTACAACTTGCAACCTTCAACAAATGCCGTCGCAGAAGGGAGTAAGCGAAAAGCAGAACCACAACACAAGCAGACTTCCTCCATCCCTTCAAAGGCACACAAGAAGGAGAATTCGAAAATCCCTCCTCAGCATATGGAAGATCCGGAAGCACCTGATTTTCCCTGTTCAATGGAAGAAGTTAATGAATTACTCGATGCCTGGATCCAAGATTGTGCAATCAAATTACCTTATGTCAAGAAGGAACCAACTGAAGAGGTCATGGAAAATCCTCGGTATTTCCGCTTCCATAGATACGTCAGCCATCCCACAAGTGATTGCAAAATTTTGAAGAGCATATTCAAAGAAAAGGTCGAATCAGGAGAGCTCAACCTGGTGGTAGGCTAGGAAAGATGTATGAAATAAGAGTATAAGAGAAGCCTACATGGTTATACCGCAAGTGCACGGTGTCGGTTGTAGCTTGTGAAAATACGGGTCGAATCCACAGGGACTAGGGTGTGAGTTGAAGTTTCCTAATCTAATTCTCTGAGCAGTGAACTAATGAAGCAAAGAGTGACAGTGGCAAATGACAGTTACAATGGCAATGAGCCAAAGGCAGTGAAGTATAGAATTTAGAAGCAAACAGTGAAGCAAGAATTTGGAAACAAATGTAAACAAAATACCAAGGTCTTTGAATCCACCTCTAACTCACACTGATTATTCATCACTGACAGTAACTTTGTTTTTCTATAACCACTAGCAAGAGGGATGTCAATCCTCTATATAGCAAGGGTCATTTTGATATGAAATCTCCTATCACAACTAAGGTACTCCTCCTAAGCATTAACTGTCTAGCTAAAGCACAATTAATCAAAAGAACAATATATAAAATTAAGCATGAGTTGCAGTTCAGCAACACTAGATGATTCTAACTACAATGGATGCCTGACATCCAATGTGACAGGCTAGTGTTGAAACCCTAAGATGGAGTTTCACTATGAGCATTTAAACACATCAAGTCTACTGACAAGAGCATGAATAACAAATGTTAAGCTAGGGTTTCATCTAAACCCTGGAAAATTAAACTAGAACATGTTTAACACATTAAATAACTGGAATTGAAACATTGAACATAAACAGGGCATTGATAGAACAAATCAAAACAACACAGTTGAGGCACTGGCTAGTCCAGTCATCTTGGGTAAAGATCTGGCTAGCCCAGGCATGCCCAAAACATTACACCCTCACTTCCTATTTATAATCAGAACACCCAATTAGGGTTTTTACAACAAATCCCCAAATTTAACAAAATTAGGGTTTATAGGAATTTTGGGAAAACTCACCATACCCTCTGAATTTGCTTTCCCCTCTGCAATTGAGCGCTGACCCATGCTTCAACTTGCTTCTGCTACTCGAACGCTGCTCCAATTTCCTTCTTCTCTCCACTGTGAAACCCTAGTTCCATCTCTGTCTTGGATGTAGCACCTAAGAGTGGTGGGTGCTAAGAACAAGAAGGAGAGTAACTAGGGTATGGTTGTTCTGATGATGGTCGGGCTGGGGAGGTGATGGTGGCAATGGGTGAGATGAGGTCTGCAACTGTCGGGGGAGGAAGAGGTTTTTGGGGAAATGGAATTTTGGGGAAGAAGAAGGTGGGTGTTTGTTTTGGGTCGATGGGTTTGATGCTTAGGTGTTGAGCGGGCGCATCCACTTTGATGATTTGCAAAGCTCAGCCGTAGGATGATGAGATGATGAAATGAATCGGACGGCAAGATGAGAACAAGCTTTGACCGACCGTTGGATGATGAATACATTAAAAATGACGGCTGAGATTAGAATTAGGTGTTGTGGTGTTTGACAGGATCTTCAAGTTTGATCTCCAGCAAAGATGCGTCGTAGGATGAAGAGATGATGACTCGAATCTGACGGCTTGGAGCTTAGGCGGGTATGGATATTGGAAATGGGTTTGGGTAAGGGTTTTGGACCTTGGGTATGCCAAGCCCATATCTTCTTTAAGAACAATTGTTCCTCTTCAAGCCCACTTCTAATTGATCCGGCTCTTGCAAACATCATTCTTCGCTGCCTTTCTGCGGGAGTCTTTGCCGTTTCTTTGCTCTTTTCGCTCCGTGAGTTAACCATGCTTTATTTAGTACCTAAAAATGCAAAATTAATTAAGAAAAGTATTTATTCTTGAAAACAACGAAAACACAGAATATGGGATAAAATGGAGCGTTAGTGCACAAATGATGAGTTAAATGCCAATAAAAAGGTGCAAATATATACAATATTTGGCACTCATCACCTGGGGACTGAGGGAGTGCACAAAAACCCTCTCCCAGTCAGAACTTTTACCATCTCTGAACCTCCTGTCAAGGAAGCGGTCCAATCTCTGATCGAATATGTCTGCGAGTTGTTGTATCTTTCGAAAGCTCAAAGGAAATACATGTTTGCTGCACTAAACCACATCGTGTCCGGACTTTACGAGAATTGTGAATGAGTTGGAGGTATTTCACAATTACTCGCGTTGTACATCAATGGCATACACCCTTCCTTGCTTATAACAAAAAAACACAAAAGATGACTCTTTACATGACTCTTATTTACATTGACTACTCTCTTTTATTTTTGGAACAAGAGAGGATGGAATTGATAAATACTTGATTTTTTTTTTTTTTTGAAATTGATTTTTTTCAACATGGTAACTCTTTTGATACATAAACAAAAAGAAAAAAATTACATGACACTTTGCAAGAGGTATCCCTTTTTGATGCACCCAGTTAAATTCGATGGTTGTGTTTCTTAATGTAACCTCCACCTTCTATCCCAACCAACCAAAGAACAAGCTAGTCAAGTTTCGTTCAGTATTCTAAAGTTATTGGCAATCGTGACTTCCGATAGAACACCTCAAGGATGAGGCTATACATGTATTGGTAGATCGTGCGCGTGCAAGTTTCTTATCACTATGTGAATTGTGCTAGAATCAGGGTGCCTAAATATCTAGACTAAGAATCCTTATGTTTACATACATGCACAAGAGTCAACATTTCAAGGTAAATGAGCTCCATTTTTATCATTTTATCATTTTCTATTTTTTTATTTTCATTTTTCATTTTTTTTTTTCAAAAAGAAAGAGTTCTATTTATCGATTATTGCATGTTATCAAAGTATCTACTTTTCACCCCCAAACCTAAACTAAACATTGTCCTCAATGTTTCAAAAGATGAACAAAAATGTAATACAACATACGAAGAGGATCATGCTGAGTAGAGAAAAAGGAAAGAGATTACCCAATTTGACAGCGAAAGCAAGATTAGAACTCCGTTATTCAAGGCTAGAATCCAACATTTTTTAACCGAGATCATATTGGATTAGCACAATATATACAAAAGAAACAAAAGATTTATCTAGAATATTATCTACTGGATTATATACAAGAAAATTCACCATACACTAACAATCTAAAGAGTTGAGGATCAACCCAAAAGACGAAGTGTAGACATTTCAACAGCTTCACACAATAATAATATGATAGACATGCAAGTGAAGCTGTGAAACAAAATGAGCTTACCCCCAAACCTGTATTTTTCAACAGATAAAATTTTGGATACAAAATCTCGCAGTTTTGGGGGTTCATCATGTATGAGGTCTAACTCAAAGTGAACTGTGCTAGGGACGGGTACACATGCTAATTCCAACTGTGGTTCCTCAAAAGTATTATACTTAGATGCAAAATAGTCCAAGAGGACTTGGGAAGCACATAGTTCCAACCCTAGATTAGGTATTTTCAGAAAAATTGGTTTGACAATATGGGTACAAACTAAATCTAGGTTGGGTGGAAGGCCATTAGATTGTGACTCAGGCAGGACGATAGGCACATCATTATTAATCAAATCAATATCTCCTAAGTCTTCTACAAGTGTCACAACATGCTCACATTCATCAAATAAATTAGAAAGTCAACAATCAGAATCAACATCATCAACAGATTCATTCTCATGCATCGGCAAATCAGGAGAAATATCACAATGTGACCTAGGTAGAGAATCAGACACATCAAATATATTTTCATGCATATTAACATTAGTGTCTACAGAAGATTCAACTATTCCTATGTCATGCTCATCTTCGAAGAACAATTGTACGAGTACCATATCAATATCAAAATCATATGATTTGCTATGAGTATTAGAAGAAACAACATTCATGAAGGTCGAGGGCGAGAAGCCATATGTTATTGCACCAAAAGGTTCCACAATATTTTCATGTTCTTCTAACATAACATCATAATCTTCATAATCATCATCATGGTAACATGCATATTGGTCCTCATTAACAGTGGTGGTGTCATTAGTCGATTCATGTTCCTCTAAATTAGGTTCATATTCAACATCATTTACATGAATGGGACTAGACACTTCACTAGGGACAACATACATTTCCTCATGAATTTCCTCCTTTTGTAGGTGAAGCAAAATCTGATCTAAATATGCCTGAATTCGTGATGTAGATCTAGCAAAGTTTTGCTCACTGAGTCTGAAAGCTTCTGTGGTGGAGTCTAAATTCATGGGAGTACAAAATTCTTCATGTTCAAATTGTGGTGAATGCTACATGTGTGCATGGTCATTAGGGTTTATAAAAGATTGATCGCAACCCTAAAAGGATTGATTATGGTCCCAATGACTACCAGCCTTACAATTTATGGGCATTTCATACCTTGGATTTTCTCTAGATTGCCTAAAATTATGCAAAATATGACAATTCTCAACAGGGTGGTCTAAACTACCACATGCGGGACATGCATAGATTTCAGGTTGCCTAAGAAAATTAGATGTGACAGATTCCTCATGTGATTGCATTTCTAAAGCTGCGATTCGAGCTTCTAATTTATCCACAAGAGATGATTGTGTGAGTGAGGCATTAGAAAAATGTTCATTTTCACGTTGTGGTGAATGATGCATGTGTGAATAGTCATTAGGGTTCATGTATTGAGGCTCAGGACTTTGAAAATGTCCATAATAATTCCTATGATTATTGACATCATGGTCTATGGGAGGTTCATAACGTGAAGTATGTCCATACACAAGTTCTCTAAGGGATTTGTTCGAATCCCCAGTTGCAGACCAAAAGCCTGACATGATCTAAGTAGAAATATTACAAAGCCCACTCTTTGGTTTTAATGGGTTTGGATTTTTGAAGTTTGGTTTTTGTTGGGAGACATTTGGTTTTGTTGGGAATGAAAAATATTTGGTTTTTGATGGGAAACATTTGGTTTTGTGGGTTTTGGAAAAAATTTGGACTATAATGGGTTTGAAGAACTTTGGTTTTTGATGGGCTTTCAAAAGAAAAATTTGGTTTATTAGGTCAAAGAGAGAATTTTTGGTTTATTGGGACAAGCCCAGCTAAGTTATTGATTTCTTTTTGGTCTCTCAGAGAGCCAAAGTGCCAGGCCCAAATGGGCTTTGAAAACGTTTTTCAAATTTTTGTTAGGTCAAGCCCACAGTTCAGTTCAAATTACAAACCCAATAGAAAATGGAAGCCCACAATTTGGGTTCTCTTAATCGGTTTAGGCTTACTCTTTAAGCACAGCCCAGCTGCTCTGATTTTGGTTGCAAAGCCCAGTTGGGCTTTGGTTCACAGCAGCAACAAGATCCCAGCAGCATCAAGGACTCAGCAGTAGCAGCAGTAGCACAGGTTCAGCACAGAAGCAAGCTGCACAGGCCAGCAGCACAGGGAAGAGGAAGAAAGTAGCAGCAAGTGGCAGGCCCAGCTGCAACTCAACAGCAGCAACAGCAAGGGTTCAGCCAAGGGAGAAGAAGGTTAGGCACATCACAATGGCAAGATTGCAATGAGTATGCAATGCAAAGATGAATATGCAGTAATGAATGCAAGTTATGATGAGCTAAATGCTTACACTAAATGATTACACTAAATGCAAGATATGCAAACTAAGATGCAATATGCAAGATGCTAATGCAAGTTACACTAAGATGCAGTTAACTAAGATGCAATGCAAAACAGTAAGATGCACAGCAAGTTATGCAGGAACAGCAAACTAAGATACAAGAAAAACTTCAACAAAACAGCAGCCAAGTCCCCGGCAACGGCGCCAAAAACTTGGTAGGCTAGGAAAGATGTATGAAATAAGAGTATAATAGAAGCCTACATGGTTATACCGCAAGTGCACGGTGTCGGTTGTAGCTTGTGCAAATACGGGTCGAATCCACAGGGACTAGGGTGTGAGTTGAAGTTTCCTAAGCTAATTCTCTGAGCAGTGAACTAATGAAGCAAAGAGTGACAATGGCAAATGACAGTTACAATGGCAATGAGCCAAAGGCAGTGAAGTATAGAATTTAGAATCAAACAGTGAAGCAAGAATTTGGAAACAAATGTAAACAAAATACCAAGGTCTTTGAATCCACCTCTAACTCACACTGATTATTCATCACTGACAGTAACTTTGTTTTTCTATAACCACTAGCAAGAGGGATGTCAATCCTCTATATAGCAAGGGTCATTTTGATATGAAATCTCCTATCACAACTAAGGTACTCCTCCTAAGCATTAACTGTCTAGCTAAAGCACAATTAATCAAAAGAACAATATATAAAATTAAGCATGAGTTGCAGTTCAGCAACACTAGATGATTCTAACTACAATGGATGCCTGACATCCAATGTGAAAGGCTAGTGTTGAAGCCCTAATATGGAGTTTCACTATGAGCATTTAAACACATCAAGGCTACTGACAAGAGCATGAATAACAAATGTTAAGCTAGGGTTTCATCTAAACCCTGGAAAATTAAACTAGAACATGTTTAACACATTAAATAACTGGAATTGAAACATTGAACATAAACAGAGCATTGATAGAACAAATCAAAACAACACAGTTGAGGCACTGGCTAGTCCAGTCCTCTTGGGTGAAGCTCTGGCTAGCCCAGGCATGCCCAAAACATTACACCCTCACTTCCTATTTATAATCAGAACACCCAATTAGGGTTTTTACAACAAACCCCCAAATTTAACAAAATTAGGGTTTATAGGAATTTGGGGAAAACTCACCATACCCTATGAATTTGTTGTCCCCTTTGCAATTGAGCGCTGACCCATGCTTCAACTTGCTTCTGCTACTCGAACGCTGCTCCAATTTCCTTCTTCTCTCCACTGTGAAACCCTAGTTCCATCTCTGTCTTGGATGTAGCACCTAAGAGTGGTGGGTGCTAAGAACAAGAAGGAGAGTAACTAGGGTATGGTTGTTCTGATGATGGTCGGGTTGGGGAGGTGATGGTGGCGATGGGTGAGGTGAGGTCTGCAACTGTCGGGGGAGGAAGAGGTTTTTGGGGAAATGGAATTTTGGGGAAGAAGAAGGTGGGTGTTTGTTTTGGGTCGATGGGTTTGATGCTTAGGTGTTGAGCGGACGCATCCACTTTGATGATTTGCGAAGCTCAGCCGTAGGATGATGAGATGATGAAATGAATCGGACAGCAAGATGAGAACAAGCTTTGACCGACCGTTGGATGATGAATACATTAAAAATGACAGTTGAGATTAGAATTAGGTGTTGTGGTGTTTGACAGGATCTTCAAGTTTGATCTCCAGCAAAGATGCGCCGTAGGATGAAGAGATGATGACTCGAATCTGACGGCTTAGAGCTTAGGCGGGTATGGATATTGGAAATGGGTTTGGGTAAGGGTTTTGGACCTTGGGTATGCCAAGCCCATATCTTCTTTAAGACAATTCTTCCTCTTCAAGCCCACTTCTAATTGATCCGGCTCTTGCAAACATCATTCTTCGCTGCCTTTCTGCGGGAGTCTTTGCCGTTTCTTTGCTCTTTTCGCTCCGTGAGTTAACCAGGATTTATTTAGTACCTAAAAATGCAAAATTAATTAAGAAAAGTATTTATTCTTGAAAACAACGAAAACACAGAATATGGGATAAAATGGAGCGTTAGTGCACAAATGATGAGTTAAATGCCAATAAAAAGGTGCAAATATATACAATATTTGGCACTCATCACCTGGGGACTGAGGGAGTGCACAAAAACCCTCTCCCAGTCAGAACTTTTACCATCTCTGAACCTCCTGTCAAGGAAGCGGTCCAATCTCTGATCGAATATGTCTGCCAGTTGTTGTATCTTTCGAAAGCTCAAAGGAAAGACATGTTTGCTGCACTAAACCACATCGTGTCCGGAAAACGTCTGCTGATCCAAGAGACCACCACCGAACCTTCATCCACCGACAAAGAAATGTATGACTGGGGACTGCTCACCACAGTGCACATTAAAGGAAATGAGTTCAAAAGGGCGTTCGTCGATGTTGGTACCGCTGTCAACATCATCCCTTTGAAAACTCTCAGAGCTGCCGGTATTACTCGACAGGAATCCACCCACGCTCCCGTAGCAATCAGAGACCACGAAGGAATCTCCAGAGACACATACGGCTTCATCACTCTCAAAGTTACGGAAAGATTGATCTGCACTGAGGCCAAGTTTTTCATAATCCGGGAAGACCCTGGATACGACATGGTCCTTGGAAGAACTTGGATTCATGCCGGAAGGATAACGATGCCTTCAACACATCCTATCATCGACAAGGATTCCGGCAAGGAGTCCGAGTCAGAGGACGAAGCAGAGGACACACCACCGTTTGAGCATCTGGAAGAAGTAAAAACTCTGATGGGATTTACGCAGGAACTTGGAGAAAATACGCACACCTTTGTCAGAAGGTTTCCAGCTCAGGGAAGTATTATTCCTCCTCATGCTCCAATATTACCAATGTTCAAATACGCTACTATGGTCCAGGGACTTCTCCCCATGAATAATTTAGCAGTCATCAAAATCTATGAGTGGGCAACTTCACCTCAGCAATATTACTCAATGTTTGGGTTCAGAACTTTTTCAAATCGGTCACTCCATCGAGAGGTTTATTGCTGAAGAACTGGCTAAGCATGATCAACACTATGCTGGATACTCTCTTCCGCGCGAGTGTCCATATGTGCCACAATCGTGGAATTCCGTCAAACAGGGAATTCCGAATCAGCGGAAGATATTCAAGGCACGATCGACCAAGCCTAACAAGTTTCACTAAGGGGACCTGGTTCTCAAAGCAGTTCAGCACGGTCTTCATTCTACAAGGAACTCCAATTGGGAAGGACTATTCATGGTCGCTAAGTCCGTGACCGGAGGATACTACAAATTGATCAACACAGATGGCAGAACCCTACCAGTAATTCACGAAAATTGGCTCAAGGCGTTTATCTGAAGTTATTGGACATTTAAGGTATTGGGTGTTCGAAGCATTCATGGCGTTTGGATTTAACATTTAGGATTTTTCTTTCATTTGTATTTCAATTCCTCCAAAACATTTGCAATACTTACAATCAGTATTTGAATTCAGCAATTTATCAAAATTCAGTTCATATTTCGTAAAAGAAAATCTCTATCAAATCTACAAGAAAATCCTTAACCATCAGTCAATCCAAAACCATCTAAATATCAAAACCCAAGTATAAACCTCACATCTCTCAGAAGTTCAGGAGTTCAAGAGATCAGCAAGAAAAGGCTTTCGCTCATCAGCATCCTTCAAGATTTGCAAAGCCGCCCTCTCCTTGTTCAACTCCTCGGTCAGCTTGGAAATCTTGTCCTCCTTCTCCTTCACAGCATCATTGGGAAAGTGTATGTTCTTCTCACATGAATCCTTGATAACGTTTATTTGCTTACGAATCCATTTCACGTTGAGGCCAAGTCTTTCTGAATTCTCCAAGTTAAACTCCCAATCAAAGAGTATATCTGGAGTCACGGTATTCCTGGGTATCGTATGCATATCACTCACGACACGCAAGATAACGCCTACTTGTATGGTTAAAGCATAAACACGCCCAGGGTTCCTGTCGACGATCATGTGGCCAAACTTCTTCCATATCGTCTCGTACAAGCGTGCATACCCAATGGGAACGCTGAATCCACCGACCAGTTCATGATACGGGAGTGAAGTGTTAAAGGGAGGATCGAAAGCAACCCCTGCAGTTGTATATTCATACACTATTATACGGTTCTCAGTCACTGGAGCGGCTTCCACGACCAAAGCGACAGTTCCTTCGGTATTCTCCGTTGTTGTCTCGGTTTCTTCTATCACTGAGGAAACAACCATCCGGTTTTACCATAACATCAGCAACGACCTTTTCATGGCCACGAAGTGCAGGGATGGCTGTCTCTTCATCAATAACTTTGGAAGGGTTAGAGTTATCATCATTGGCTCCAGTATCCTCAACTTCAGTATTTAGCACCTAATACGAAGATTACATGAGGTTAGAGTCATGAAGCCAAAGAAGATTATGAAACACAGTATACCATCAAGGCAATATCATCAAAGTTCATCATATTACATTTAAGGCACGATCAAATAACATGAAAGTCATGAAAACACGTTTTATGATGAGTCCGTCTGAAGAAACTGAACTCTTCCCTGTACTAAGAGACGAACTGGGAGAAATCTACAAGGAAACTGAGGATGGTTCATATTCCATTCTCTTCGTATGGATGTCCTATATGACATGTAAAAATTTCATGACAATCCGATGAACGAGCGAGTAGATGTGTCCAAAATATCAAGTAATGCGCAATCTG
Organism: Papaver somniferum; assembly: GCF_003573695.1. Taxonomy (NCBI): domain Eukaryota; kingdom Viridiplantae; phylum Streptophyta; class Magnoliopsida; order Ranunculales; family Papaveraceae; genus Papaver; species Papaver somniferum. The sequence continues at coordinate 145,377,770 of NC_039358.1, read as the reverse complement.
AAAAAGTTCTGGAAGTCTCCTAGAAGTTTACTATTTCGCCTTTTTCAGGCTCTGAACGTGATCAAAACTTAAAAAGCTTCTTTTCTAAAGCTTGGAAATTTTCCGGGCTTGAATTTGCACATGCAGATCATCAAAATCCGACTCCGGACGAAGATTCTACAGCGTTTCTACTAAAAAGCTGGGTTCTGAATTTTCTGACGACGAAATTCGACTAAGTTTTCATATATTCACATGGGTTCTCATTCATTCATTCACAAGTCAGCACTTTTATACTTCTATGAAGAATATACAGGATATATACTTACTTGAGGAGTCTCCAAAGTGTTCAAGGGGTTGGAATTGTCCACATCAACGACAAGAGGAACATCACTTCCATCCGGCTCCGAATCTTGGGAATTACCTCCATTCCCATTCCCAGAGGATGATTGAGTTCCAGAATTCTCCATCTCCATGACGACATCCTCTTGTACACATCCTTTACAATCAATATTTTCATCTATGAAGCACCACATTTGAACATGTGAAGAAATACTTACAGTTTCTTCGTCGCTCAAATCAGCGATTGCTTGTTCAGTAGCAGAAAATTAAAGATCTTCAAGACTTGATGGAGTAAAATTCTGCAACAAAATTAACAACATTGGCTTCATGATTCTAATGTTAATAGCAATAAAAGTCACAGTGAGAAATATTGGGAACTCACCAAAGAACGAACTGGGGACTTCACGGTATTAGGTAACAACTTATAACTTTTGTTCCTTCCTTCTCCGCCGTGAACAACTTCTCCAATATCTGAAAAATCTGCATGGATTCGAGGTCTTACGCTACGACCATCCTGTAAAGAATTCAATAAGATGATCAGAATACAGTTACCATGGTTTCATAAAAGATATGTGGAGAATCTTACTTGAGAACATCCTGGAGATAATTTTCGTTTATCACCAGAAAGGTACTTCAGTCTTGGTCGACCAGAGATCATCTCAGCAGACGGAGGAATCTTCACTGGAGGCTGACTAACTGTCACGAATTCATGCAACCTCTCAAATTGTTGATGCCAGAATTCTATATAACCCGGGGTTACATATGCAAATCTATCATAACCAGGAAACCAGTAACTACTCCCTTCCACGTGGGTGTGATCTAAACGAGACGCAAGCTGATCAACTGATGGTTTCCTTCTCCGGGTAGTTGGAACACATTGATCCATACCCATTTGTCGAGCCGCCCTATCAATGTTGTATTCTTCTATGGCCCACTCTCCATGCCTAACGGATAACAAGTGACCAGGAGTACAGCTCAACATGAAGGATCTCTCACCATCATTCGGGTTCGCACCAGATTTTAGAGCCATGCTCTCTTCAGTATTGAAAGTCGTTGGTTGAGAAACATAATCAGGAACCGACGCCCACGGACGAAAGTCGAACTCTGATTCTTCATCCAATACATCAATGAGGCGTGCTTTAGACCGAGGCTGCTTTGTAGACCAACGCATGATTCGGGCATTATCTTTCTCGGCTAAGATGTGACGGGCATCAGTATTTGGTCCTTGCAGGATATTACGTGGGATAGGCGCATAATTCTTGAAGTGTTCCCACATCAAAGCTTGAAGAAACATCGTGTTAACATAACACTCAATCTTCATGAAGCCATTCGACACGCTGGAATCTAACACCAAGGAGTCTAAGTTAGAATACAAGGAACCCAGGAATAAGCTACCTATTGGGAGTTGCTCACCTTTAGCCATCTTAATAGCAAAAGGGATTACAAAAGGCTTCAAAAAATGTTCATTGTCTTCGAATTTGTCTCTGGATAACCATAAGCATAAGAAAGCCGCAATAGGTAACATACCGGTAAGGGGACTATCAGAAACTTCATATTTTGGCCACCAACGTGTCAACCAATGGGAATAACAACCTTTACTACCAGACGCCTTGTTCACTTCTTCCATCGCAGCTGTCAGAGTGTCAAAAACCACTTTTTCCTCATTCGAAAGACCTCCAGAGAAATTACCTGTAATCGGGAGATGCATCAAAGCAGCCACATCTTCTAAGGTAACAGTGAATTCTCCCCATCTACATATGAAGGTATGAGTGGAAACACACCAACGAGCCAGCAAAGCCACGATACTTTTCACATCATGATTAATAGACAAGTCTCCAGAATCTTGAATAGCTCTCGTCACTTGCGCCTGGTTGAGCATAGCCCTGACATGAGGGAAACCCAACATATGCCTCGCCCATCCAGAAATTTTTTCCAAAGGGCGTCGAGAAAGATTAAAATCCATGGTCGATGCAAGGAAAAGCCCTCGTTCGAGACAAAGCCGTATTACCATCTTCGGGGTCACCAATTTCTTCTGAGTCACAGTCCTACGGTTGATCAGAAGACGATATACTGGGGACTTGAGATATGCTTCAGCTCTTTTTGGATCCTCCTCAAAGAATGCGTCGTCTATATTCGGAATGTTCTTCACGCCAGTGGCGTCCCCCTCTTCTTCACCAATGGAGGTCTCGTCCATGCGTGCATCATCCCTGGAGATGTCATCATTAGAATGCAATTCGTCCCTTGAAGTATCGTTGGCTGAGGAATTGGTCATTTTGCTAAAACAACTGCAAAGTCCACATTACATTCTACTTCAGGATGCTGTCCAGACATGAATCAAGGAAATATGGCAAAAAATGGTAACTCTTAACTCTTACCTTTTGTACTCCCACTAACAATAGTGATAGTAACGGTAGAGTTAACACCTCAAAATCGCTCGTCTCCTCGAAAAACTGCAAAAACGAATGAAACTTTATTTAATTTCCGAAACTGATTTTTCATGAAATCACGGACACCATTTTCATAATGTGAGCATTCACACAACTGACCTATGAAGTTTATAGCAATAAAATATTTCATCATAAATATATTGTCTATCTTCGAAGGTTCCACAAAACACACGCTTTGATTTTTCGAAAAAAAACAACAATTAATGCAACATTGCTTACATGAATTCTCAAAGATTTTATCTAATGAAAACAAGTTCATGCAAATAAAGTATACCATCATATTTTGCACAATATATGTCACGGCTGCATGTAAAAAAAACTATTTTTCCTTCGTATCGTCGTTATTTGTCATTAAAACGAAGGTTTATTTCGAAATACTGTGAAAGCTCACAATTTATACATATGATAAAGTTTTGTATTTACATTAAAGATCATAAAAAAAAATTTATCACTGGACACATGTTCATAATATATATTTTCCTTCGTGTCGTCGTTATTTGTCTTTAAAACGAAGGTTTATGTCGATTTCGTGAAAATTCACTTCTTTTATGATGAAACCTTGGTATACATGAAATATCATACACTAAGTTTTATCACTGGACCTAGGTTCATATTTAAAAAAAAATCTCTCTCGAAAATCAGGGATTATAGTTAGTTTTCAAAACTAACGATCGAACGAACATACGTTTTCAAAAACGAGGGTTTTTTCATAAAACTCACACTAATATACACACATGTATATAAATTCATCATGGCCAAAGCATGAACAACTCATGAGGATCATAAACATCAGCAAACGAAAAAAAAAAATTACCTAACGTGTGGCGGCCGGAATTTGGTCGGACGACAGTCGGACGGCGCCGGCGATCGGTAGCGGCTGGCGGATCCGGCGGATCCGGCGGAAAAACCCTTCTTCCCTGGCGTGAAGGTGATGAAGGTGCTGGTCGTGTGTGAGGAAAATAATAATTAAAAAAAAAGGGTTAATCCCTTTTATATCAATTTTTATTTCCAAAACCTAATTTTCTAAGGATTTCCTTATTGGGCCCGACCCGCGAATCCTAACCGACCACGGACTCGTCGTCCAAACCAGCGGTTCAACACCAATTTATGCTCATCAAACGACGCTCTAATCATGACGTTGAAGCCTTCATCAAGTCGTGGTTTGCTCATGCTCACAAAATCCTGCAACGTATCAATTTACGACTAAGTTCAATTACTGGTTTTATTATTTATGGCCGGAAAAACACCATTTAATGCTGACTGAGGAACACAGCTTTCCTCAGTAAGCAGGGTACTTAATGTAGATGGTGGATTTTCGATAAGGGCTAAAATCGTAAACTCATAATTATACGAAGCTCTGATCCAGCAATCAGACGTGAGTATCGAGACATGGTTCTCTCATCGAATTCTCAACGGAGAGTACTTTCTCTCAGAGTACATGTAGATATGTAGTCTCACGACTGGACAACGACATATCTCATGAATACTGAATACTTTCAGTGATTATTTCTATATAGTATCACGAGATGGACGGCTCCTAGACAGCTTGCTCTGCTAGTATAGAGCGATAACATCTTCAGGAACAAACAACGAGTTTACCCTGACTATATAAAGGATATGACTTACCTACAAGATCATATCGGGATAATTAATGCTCCTAGACAGCTTGCTCTGCTAGTATAGAGCCACAAAGTTAATTATTCCTAATTACAATTGCTCATATTCCAAGGTCGAATCCACGACTGGTCCCATGGAATGGCAATAACAATTGATCCTATTCCATGGAATGGCAATAACATTTGTTCTGATTCTATGATCGAATCCACGGCTTGATCTCATAGAATAGCAATAACTATATTATCTCATTACTCCGATTTCATGATCGAATCCACAACTGGTCTCATAAATGGTAATAGATAAATCTTAATTACTCCGATTCTATGGTCGAATCTACGATCCCATGGAATGGTAATGCTCACTTTATTATTCTGAATTCGTAGTCGAATCCTCAGCTGATCCTATGAATTAATAATAAACATCTTATTACTCAGTTTTGTGAATTATTCTCCACTGAATTCCACAATTAGTAATAAATAATCAACAACCGGGCGTCTGAGCTACCTCTAAGTAAGACCCGATTCAAATGGTGAAAGTGTATTCAATGACAATACACTAACAGTCACCGCACGAACGAGTATTTCAAAATACAACGAAACGATGAACCTATGCAAAATAGGGAAGAAAATAATAAATAATTAAAAATATTGACCAAGGTGCTCGGAACACGGACACACGACCTACCGACCGTGCCGTGGTCAGTTCCACGCCAGTTTATATTTTTAATACATTTTTATTATTTTCCATGATTTGATGAAAATTCTCTCATCTGATCAAATCTCCTTCGTCTCGAGGAAGCTCCTCGGTTTCATGGTACTTCCATAAATCCATAACAAATAATATAAAATTAAGGAAAGGAGTGTGGGGCGTGACCATTGGCCAATCGGCCATGCCTTGGTCCTAGCCGGCCCCACACCCCACGGTTCCTTATTATTTTATTATTATTATTTCCCTAATTTCATGAAAAAACTCCTTGATTTCATGGTATTTTTTGCACAAATCATCATATAATAATAAAATAAAATAAAATTATGAAAACTTATGGGACCGGGCCACTAGCCGGTCCCACACGCCCTTTGTTTTATTATTTTATTATTATTTATCCTATTTTTCCCTGAATTCATCAAATTCCTTGATTTTATGGTATTTCTCTCAAATTAGGAAAAATTCCCTCAAATCATCAAAAATACCTAAAAATATTAAAAAATTATGAAAAACTCGTGGGACCGGTCCATAGCCGGTCGGCCGTTCCTCCATGGTCCCACACACCCGTGTTTTTATTATTTTAATATTTTGCTTCCATGAACTCATGAAAACTCCTTCAATTCATGGAAACTCCCTAAATTCATCAATTTCTCAAAATTCATGAATTTTTCATAAAATCATCAAAATATTATAAAATTAAGGAAAAGGCACCACGGGACCGTGGTCATGACCGGCCGACCATGCCTTGACCACGGCGGTCCCACGCCTCCTCATCCTTATTTTATAATTATTTTTCATCATCTCATGGTGTTTTCCTCAGTTTCGTCGAAACCCTAATTGTTGCATATTTTCTCGAATGGATGCTCAATTGCACGCCAGAAAATATCAAAATTCTCAGGACTGAGACGCGGACACCTTGGGAACACAATCAAGCTATCTTGACCGACTAAGATTGGCTCTTTTGGCTCATGGAAGCCGGTCTCATCAATTTTCACACTTTTGACCTAATTTGCACAATTGCTCGTATTAGGTCCAAAACTCTTCCAAACACTTTGGATTTTCATGAAGTGATCCTCAGACGGTCACGTGACTACCCAGGGCCAGTTTCATGACCCCATGGTCGGTCCCTCACTCCGTCATAATTAATTAGGTTTTCTCACCTAAGGCTCAGACGAGCATTTTCGAATAAATGATTAAACCGGCATTTAATCATTCTTTCACCAACAAATCGTCAACTCTTCAGGATTTCTTTGTATTTGCTCACGTGAGCATATGGACACTACATGGTTGATCCACGGTCCCATGTAGTCGCTCCCTCCTTCGTCCCATGGTTAAACTTCTGACGAACCATGAATTGATCATGAATTGATCAAATTAGGGTTTCTGAATCCAAGGATCATCATTCCAGATGCCAACCTTAATAATTTTACGACGAACTCATGGTCATTAATTTTATTAATTATGCTCGGTTCAACGACCAATATTCTAATTAATATTTTTGGTATGCTGCCAATAATCCATCAGATGAGCCACACATACCCAGACGATCAAATATTCAACAATTCATCCCATGAGCAACACTTGCTCAGATGATAAATATTTTCTCAAACCAAGGAATATTTGTTCAACAATAAATATTCAACGATCCATCGAATGAGCAATACTTGCTCACTTCATCGTAAGAACTATACCTCTGTCTCATGACATGTTCAATTCATGAGTTTCAGAACATCATGCTCAACTCAGCAACCACATGGACTCATCGTCCCATCAAACCACGAAGTCATCAATTGACTAACAAACCACGAGACGTCAATCGTGTCACTTTGGGGGGATATCACTTAGGGTTTTGGTCTTGCGATCTACGGCACGTGTGTTCAAACACACGATAGAATATGAGCAAGTTGTGCAATCAGTTGAAGAAATTCACGAGGTAGTGGGTGGAAAATCGACCAAGTCTCCACACGTTGAGCAACTGGTTTCAAACACGATCCCCACTTCCTCACTCCTTGATTCCATCAACTGTCACACTTCATGGAGTCATGGTGTCTAAAATTCCAGCAATATAAATAAGTCTCTGAATCATGATTGAAGGATCAACGTCATCAGTATCATCAATCTCACATCAAACTGACAACACGAGATCATCAACTCATAAATTGAGCAACTACTCTCAATTGAGCAATTTCAATCATTCAGAGTTTATCATATTCAGATTCACACACCCACAATCTTTGATTACCATTGATTCCACGCATTTCTCAGCTTCCCTCCTACAGATCAACCCATCCTCTCTTGTGACCGAATTTACTCTGGAACGGTCATTGTCTTGATTTAGGCCGGAGTACTACAGATTGATCTCTCGAATCTAAAGCACCCTCTTTGCAGCGGTGCATCTGTGTGAGGTTTAACATTTCGCTCGGTTCGAGGAGTCTCCTCCGTACGGTCGTCTCCTCAATTCCTTAAAAACCAGCAAATCGTTTTTCCCCATCTACACATACATCCAAATATGGGAAGGATATTGCTTTCAAAGCACAAAAGAACACTAAATTGCTTGACAAAATCAAAAGTGTTGGCAACTCTGTTGTTGATCCTATTGAGACTGATTCATTAGATGAAGATCTTGACAACTCAGTTTCACTGATCACAAGACAGTTTAGAGATCTTCTTTTGAAGAGAAGTAAACGGTTCATCAGAGATAAACCCAGGTCATTAGTCAAACCTCATGACCGTACTCCTCCTAAAAACAGGGACACTGTCGATACTAATGATGAGGATATGCCACAGTGCTTCAAGTGTAAAAGTTTTGGTCATTTTGCTAATGAGTGTCCAAATCGTAGAAAATGCACTGGGAACAAAGGTCTTGCTGCAACTCTTGATGAAATGTCTGATCAATATGATTCGAACGATGATGAAAAGTCATGTGTTGCACTCCTTGGTGAAAATATTGATTTTTATAATTGTAGCAATACATACATCAATCTTGATATTCTTCCGGGAGAAACTTCGTCAATCACTGTGGAGGGTAAAATTAATTTTTCCCTGTCTACTGAAAATTCTATTTCACTTGTTTCAGGTACCTAAATTTGTTTAGCAACGTGCTCAGTTGTAGTGTCTGAACCGTCCTCCACATTGACATGTTCTTATTGTACTTTTAAAGGTCATGAACTCTCTAAGTGTTACAAGTACAAGCATAAAATAATATATGTCAACAAACTTCAATGGAGAGCAAATCGATTAGCAAACAAGCTCAAACTTGTTCAGAAATCTAATTCATCTGAGGTAACTAAACTCAATACTTCTCCGAAAAAGTTAATTTCTAAAGAAAAATTAGACCTGTACGGAAAATAACAAGGTCTAAACATTCTGTAAAAAAGGGTATTAAGAATTCCGTACAAGAATTGGATGGTGGACATATTATTGTTCACCCCAACACAGCTTAACCGTGTTGAAGGTGCATCTTGTCTCATGTGCCTAGTCAAAGAGACAAGAGTTGAGCACAAATCAGGCTTTAGGAAAAGAAATTTTTTGTTTTACATTTCTTTTTGGTTTTATGGAATTATATTGATTTTTCTGTATCATAAATTGGTATTGAAAATGTTTTTCCTTTTTCATTGAAAGAGGGTTAGTATCGAAAATTCTACCTTCTTTAGGGTTATGAATTGGTCGTACGTGAATCCTACTCTTCTTATAGGTTTTGTAACCCTACATTCCTTTTTCCTTCCCCGAAAACTCTTTTTATAACAACATTGCTTGTTGAGCTTTAATTGTGTATATCTCTCACAATTCCATATTTGAATGGATACTCCAAGCATCATATCTTCTGATGGAAAAGATGTTAATATGATTGTTAATCCATCAATCATGAAGGAAAAAGACAAATCTCATTCCTCTACAACTTTGAAAAGAAAAAGGAAGAATACGAAGAAACCAAGGGCTATCCCCTCTAATCTTCATAAGTTTTCCGGTGTTCTTGAAAAGTTGAAGGAAACAAAGAAGGAGATTCATCAAATAAAGGTTATTGTTTTAAGAACTCTTGAAATTCAGAATGCCCTGGTTCGGCAGCAGTCAAGAAGGTTTGTTGGAATTGACTTCTTTCTTCATGAACCTTGTCCAATGGCTATTGACGACACGGAGTTCGAGGATGACAAAGAATTTTTCAGATGCCTTAATGTCTAGGAAACTTCTTATGAGATTTTATTCTTATGTTTTAAGAAGGATAACTAGGGTTTGGAATAACATATATTGTGATTACACATAGCTATTGCCAACAATTTTCATCTTGCAATGTTTTTAGATTTATTTATTTAAATTCTAAAGTTATTTGGAAGATGATTTTGCAGTATTAATCTTTATTGGTTTCATATATTGCAAATAATGTTATGGGATATGTGTGTTTACGTCCATGAACTATGATTGTTCCATATATGTCAAAAGTTAAGTCTATTATGTCATTATGCAAATATTGATGGAAAATAGAATGAACTTTTGATTTATATGTCAAAGATTAAGTATATGATATCATTATGCATATTTTGATGAAAAATAGAATGAATCTTTGAATATTCCGCAGTATTGATCTTTCCCTGATCCACTTCTATGTGAAAGTATTGTACGGCTCTGTAAGTTTTCTTATGTTGATCATTTCCGATTAAATTAATCATGGAGGTTCCTTTGTGGCTAATTGAATTGAGTTTTTTCTGGATACAAATTCATGTTTCATGTGATTTGTTAATGTCCAAAGAAATCCTTCTTTTCTTGTAAAAGTAAGGTCGCTCTTGTTGTTCTTTCGGGAATGACATTTTATGGGGGAGAGTTTTTTATTGAACTTGTGCTTAATCGCCAAATTTTTATGGGGAGTGCGGATGTGGAATATTGTAGGAGTTATCTTGTATCTTTATAGACTCCTTGATGAATACACTAAGTTTCGACTATGTGAAATCATCGAAACAAAGTTGATATGTTCTCTTTTAGTCATGAAGTATCTCTTTGATAATTTCATTATGATCCCGCTAGTTTTTGTACCTTTGCCAATTTATATTGACAAAAAGGGGACAATTATTTTGTAGTTCACACTACATATACATACGGTTTACGGATCATTATGTAAGAGGGAGTGGTTTTCATTGTGAGATAAAGTATTGACTAAGGAGGAGTGATACATATCACCGTAGTATTATTGTCAAAGTTGTGATACAATTGAACTTTGATGTTGTGAAATAATACTATGACACTGTATAACAATAATTTAGAACATCTGTTTTCTTGTTGTTATGCCTAGGATTTTCAACAACTATGATGCTGAGTTGAACACGTTCAGAATCACTGGAGTACTTGGAGTGACGAAGAATTCAAGGAATGTTGAAGAACCAGGGAAATCAAGCATTTGGATGAGAAGCTACAAACTTTATTTATTTTGTAATCCATATGTATTGATAGTTTTGTCACTAAAATTGACAAAGGGGGAGATTGTTAGAGCACTGCTCGGTCGAACTCGCAAGCGTTGCTATCTCAAGCTTGTTTGTCAAGTTTAGTTTTCAAAACTATAAGTCTTGATTTCTAGTCTACTTATAGCTATGTCTCGCATTAGGATAGAATGTGTAGTTGAGCTTGAGACTTCACGACGTTCATCGATTGAAGACGAAGAACTACTAAGGATAGCTTGTAGAATTTCATCAACAAAAGGTATGTGAAGAATTGAACTCATCTACCACTCAGAAGTATATTCTTTTCTATCTCCTATTGAGACAAAAGTCGTATAGCTATATAGACTTTACATTATACACATTTGATATTTCGAGCTGAGTTTAACTCACTTATATCTTTCTCGAAATATGTGTTGGAAAGCTTTTTTCTTTAACCACGTTCATCATTATTCTTGATGAAAGTCAAAATAAGATCATGTTAAAATCACCTGGTAACATCTTACATGATTTGTGTGAGACGGTCATTTGATATAGGCTCGGAATGTTTCGTATTGATCGTTCGATCACTTGAAAATTGCTTATAAGCTAATAGCTTGTGTGAGACATCTATTGTCGTCTTCTAAGAATGTTCCAATGATTGAAATGGGAGTTAAGAGCTAAAAACCATGTCTGGATACATTACGGTTTGTATGCTTAGTGTATGAACTGTTTTGACAGAATTCAGGACCGGAAGTTTGCATACCCGTTCGCTAACTTATTCAACTGTTTAAGTCAGGGTAATTAAGTTTGCATACCCGTTCGCAAACAGATTTAACTGTTGAAGTCCGGGAACCAAGTTTGCATACCCGTTCGCAAACGGTTTCAACTGAGTTCGGTCCGGAGCTAAAGTTTGCGTATCCGTTTGCAAATTGTCGGCCTTTGACCAATGTACGAAACTTAAGTTTGCGTACCCATTTGCAAACTTAAGTGGTTCATGTTTTTAAATCGGTTAAGTATGATTTCATACTCATGAACAAATACATATATAAATTAAGGAATGCAATCTTTGCAAACCGTGGCTAAAATGTTCATGAACTGATTCTTTTGAATCAATCCGATTTTGCTTCAATTGTGTCTTGTATACTTCTATGAGAATATAAACAATTAAACAACTCTATGAGTAACACAATTAGATTCATTTGATTATCAATTGATCTAGAAGTGTTAAGATGAACAAGGTTAAGAGAAAAGTGTTCATATGGCTAACTTCGGTTAATTATTATTGAGCTAAAGACCATCTAACAGTGAAAGATATTAGCTTGAATCTTAAGATGAACAAGGTTAAGAGAAAAGTGTTCATATGAAGGTATATTTCATTTGTGTGTAACAAGCTAAAGACCATCTAACAGTGGAAAGATATTAGCTTGAATCTTAAATCAGGTTTCATCTAACGGTGAATATCGATTGCTTTGTTCCAAAGTTATCAAACCCCGAGTTGAAGACTATATAAGGGAGAACTCTAGCAACTGGGAAACCTAATCCCCACACCTCCTGTGTGATACTAGTTGCGACTAGAGTCGATTCTCCTTTAACCTAGGTTTTTCCTAAAACCATTATAGGTTAACGACTCAAAGACTTCATTGGGATTCTGAAGCCAAACCCAACTATTTTCTCTGTAGTTGCGTGTTCTGATTTTACTTTGTTCTATCGTATTGAGTACTATCTTCTCTAAGATTTGCTTGAGATTTATCTCCGATAGGTAAGATATAAAAAGTAATCACAAAGCTCTCTGTCTCATTCTTTGTGATTCCAAAATAACTTGTTCTACTACCATATAGTTAAGTTATTGTGAGGTGATTGATATTTCTAGGCTGTTCTTCGGGAATATAAGACTGGATTATCAATTGGTTCCTGTTCACTTTGATTTATCAAAAGACGGAACAAAACTTCGTAGGTATTTATGTGGGAGACAGATTTATCTATTCAAATATACTTTTCTGTGTGAGACAGGTTTGTTTATCAAGTCTTCGACTTTGGGTCGTAGCAACTCTTAGTTGTGGGTGAGATCAGCTAAGGGAATCAAGTGTGTAGAGTCCTGCTGGGATTCAGAGGCGTAAAGAACGTGACTGTAGCTTAATCAGTGTGAGATTGGTTAGGGCTCAACCACATTCCATCCTGAAGTTAACTTGTAGTAGGCTAGAGTCTGTAGCGGCTTAATACGGTGTGGCGTTGAAATATGGACTAGGTCCCGGGTTTTTCTGCATTTGCAGTTTCCTCGTTAACAAAACTTCTGGTGTTTGTGTTATTTTTTTTCCGCATTATATTGAAATATCACAGGTTGTGCGTAGTTCAATCAATTGGTAAATCCAACCTTTGGTTGTTGATTGAAATTGATTGACACTTAAACATTGCTCTTTAGTACCGTTCAAGTTGTTTCTCATAATAATCAGGATCGCGGATTTCTATCTGTTTGATTTGCTGATTACATTGAGAAACAGAGATATAACTCTTTGATATATTTTCCTTGATTGAGTCTGAATGTCTAGTTGATTCACTTGGAATTATATTGGACTTAGTCCATACAGATTACCTAAACGAAATATTGAGTGTGGTTGTTAGACCCATGCTTTTTCAAATGGAACGATCATGCGAGCATATTAATGATTATTATTTTCATATGTAGTTGCTCAGGGTAATAAATCACGGTGAGATCGAACCAGACTCCTTATTGTTAAATGTCAACAAAGAGCATATTTGGTAATCTAGGTAGAAATTGGTTCTTTGACAAATATACAGGTATTTAGTGAGGTAGTGCTAACCAACCAAGTGTAAAGCCTATGGAACATAAATGATAATTCATCACAAAGCGCAGCGAGAAGAATGAAGTCTTAAAGTATAAATACTCTCATTGTGACGCGAGGTTTCTCACAAAGCCTTGGAATTATTTACTCTCTTGTAATGAACGTTATAAAGTACTATTACTTAGTTTCCTTGGTAGTCCCCAAAGGACTTGAAATGCAGCATTTGTGTGTGGTTAATTATTACTTATGTCTCTAAGGATTAAGGGATAAACATATTTATAAAGGTGTCTGATAGCCTTTTGTTGCTCGAAACAAATGACTCTAATCCCCGGAGTGTGTTCGCAATTACATTGGAATGCTCACTTATGGATTGATACAATCAGCCAGAATTGGTATACCCGTCTAAGTAAATATTTGATTGGGAAGGGATAAACAAGTAAGTATTTTTACCTGCGTACTCACAAAAAAGTTCCTTATTTGGAATTGTAGCTATCTATGTCGATGGTATGGACATGATATGTACCCCTAGTTAAATAAGAGATTTTACAAGCTGCTTGAAATTCAAGTTTGAAATAAGAATCTAGGGAAAGCTCAGTTGGATACCGAGCTTGTGGTATATTATTCCACCTGTTTGCATATGCACAAAGTTGTCATCCAATTTAACAAAGACATGCATCCTGCTAGCACTCCCATGATTGAGGTTCAAATGTATGTAAATGACCATTTTGTCTAAACGAAGATTAATTGGGAGATGAAATTTCCCTTTTTAAGTACAATAAACACATTGTTATACTTTTTATGATGTAATCATCGACCAAATATTTGATCCTAGCGAACTTCTTAGCTAGATATAGCGCGGCACCGACGGATCGTTTTTGGAACAATATAATGAATGTAATCATCTAGTTAAAAGGAACTACAAACATGAGTTTGTTTTACCCTGCAAATATAAAAACAGGACTGCTAAAGGAAGTGCAATCTAAAATTTGTTGATTATGTCGGTATAATAATCTTTTCAACCACGAAAGTAATCAGGGGGGACATGAATGACTTATTTACTAAGTCATTAACTATATTCACTTTAGGAGTGTACATGACTAAACAAACTTTTTGGAAACTTCTCTAAACGGAATCATGGGAGGATCCAAGGATATGATGTCAACGTATTTCACTTCTGTTAAAGCAATGCTCGGTTGAACCCACAAGTTTTGCCATCACAAGCTTGTTGTCAATGTTAGATGATCAATACTATATTTTTATTTCTCTACTAAGTCAAGTCTCGGACTAGGCTAGAATTTGGTAATTGAGTATCAGACATCACCTCGAAGACTGAAGATCAACGAAGACATTTGGAGAATTTCTGTATCAGGTATGTGTAGACTGAACCATTCTATTTTACTCACTATTTTACCATTCTATCTGTTGAGACGATGCCGTATGTCTTCTAGTAGATTTACAAAGAAGAAGTTTCGGGTCAAGCTTGTCTTTTCAAAAATCTCGAAATATGACTTTAGTAAAGATGTTCAATGATCCTTAAACAATAATAGTTATAAGCAATTTATTGTTTGAATTAATTTGTGGATCAGTTGAAAATTTCCCAAGCAAATGATTTATCACGTGGGAATGTTTCAAACATCATAAGAGAGATTAAACTATCTGATATTTCTGCGCAGGGTAGGTTGACGAACCAGTTCATAAACCATAGTATGTCTGAGTTTCAGAAATATAGGAAGGTTGGCAAACCAGTTCGCAAACCATGAGTTCAGTTGGGAACAGTTCACAAAACGTTGCGAACTAAATTTTGAAGTTGGTATTATATGCTAGCTGTTGGCGAACCTGGTTCACAAACCGTCTGAGTTCGGTAGTCTTATAGGGTTGGAGAACCAGGTTCACGAACCATTTCATCCTGACTCGTGAACAAGCCTAACGGTTCACGAACCATTGTACGAACCGTCCCAGTAGATTTTAGCAGATGCTCAAAGACTTATTTTTTAAACATGTTTAGCATTGCTAGAACTCTCTCAAACACTTCTAAGACTTCATTGATCACTCAAACACTTATGTATGTGCATCATGATTAAATTCTTAGGTGTTTAAATGAACATCAAATTGTTTTTAGTTCTTTGGCATACTTGCCAAACCGAACAATCATTATACATGATTCCAGAACCGGTTCCTAGTGCGTATTCTTTTATTGTATTTTCAAGACCTAAAAGTGTGATTAATATTTTTGAATGATGTTGTAGTAATGAGGTTCAAACTCTCGGACTTGTGAAGATTAAATTTAAAGATTTAATAAATTTATATACAAAAATATTAACAAAGTGGGCGAGAGGTAACCAAGACACTAGATTCCACTATGACGCAAAATTAAATGATACATATTTCAAAACTCTAATTATCTTTTAAGACTCTTATTTATTAATTCACAAATAATCTGGAAAAATCTCAAAAATTAATTGTATCCCTAAGCATAGATTATCTAAACAAAGCATAACCTATCTAATTGAATCACAACTAATGAAGAATTTTTTTGCAAACAATTAAAAACTCTGCAAAAGCAGTGATTGAGTGAATTATAAATTATAAATTAGAGAGAATAAATAATTACCAATTATTCATGCGTAAATAGCTTCCTCATTTCCTTGGTTGTGAGAGAATTAACCGCTCATCAAGTTGGAAAACCTCTCAAAGAATTTCATTGATGCTCAAAAATGGTTTACAAATGATGAGAATATGAGAAATACAATAAAACCGGGTTTGTAACAGTTATAATTGTTACAAACCAGCTGTTACAGAAAACAACAGACAGAAAGTGTTGTAAACACTGTGCTGCGACCTTCGCCTCTGTGTCGCTGACACTGTTATAAAACGACTGCCTCTGTAGGTCCGTTCTTCGTGTTCTTCATGTTCATCATCAGCAGCAGCAGAAAACGAGTTTGGGAAAACTCGAATTTCTTATTCTCTGGCTCTCCTCAGCCCCCCGGACTCTCGACACTCTCTCTAGGACTCCCAGGGAATCTATTTAAAGAAAAAACACACGTTGAATCTCCTCCATTAATCCCAAATAATCTTCTTTTACTCGGGATATTTTCTTTCTTTTTTTATCAATGATTTTGATTTTTACGCATCTGCAGCTGGATTAAATTCCTTATAAATCTTCTTCACGTTCCAAAGTGTTGATTAAGGCTTCCAAACACGTGCAGTACACGTTTAGATTCACCACAACTCGTGTAAGCTCATGTTTTTCCTCCAACTCCCTGTTTGGATTAAACCAAGTTATCCAGACAAATTTGATCGAAACAAACACCCATACCAGCTTTGTTATGACATATCACGTCTACCCATTAAGTTTCAACCCTTTAGTCTACCCAGAACTCCTTCAAGAATCGATCGAAAGTTACACAGTTGAGAATAAAATTTTCCCGCCAAAACGAATTTTTGAAATGTTGAAGATGGTGTCCCCTAACCAAACTGGGGGTGCGAATAGCAGGTGCCCAACTGAGGTGCCCCTTATCCAAATTGAGGGTGCCTTTAGTACTTTTCTCCGGGAGTCCAAATAGCACTTTTTGAACAACTTTTTCCACACAAGTGTATTTCTCCAAAAACACCTACAAACACACAAAGCATCAAAATTAGTACAAAAATCGAGCACTAACAATAGAGACATTGAGTACAATTTAGACACAAAAATGTGTCTATCAAATACCCCCAAACTTATTATTTGCTAGTCCTCGAGAAAAACTAATAAAAAATAAATCCGAGTTAATCTCGGGAGGGTTTACCAGAGGTGTACCCACAAAACCAAGACTTCTAATTGGTCACAAGTATCCAAAGAGCTATGAGGACATACATATTCTCAACCTATCTCCAAGTAACTAGAATGCTAGAGAAATTAAAGGTGTCAGCTCTAAAGCTGACTAAAGAAAATGGGAGACACATCCGCAACACTGCTAGATAAAGAGATATCCGCTACACAGCTAGATAAACATTGTAAGATGCGTCCGCTGATTTCAGCTGGATAAGATTAGGAGAGATATAAACATGAGAGGACATCTGCTACACAGCTGGACTAATTACGTGTGATGAGTTAAACCAGTGCTAGAAATATCTTGTGCCATATTGAAAGCGGACTAACAAAGCAACCAAATGTATCTTTCTTCGATTCTCTCATAGTGCTCAGTAGAAACAACGTCTTCTTCGGTCTTCAACTGTTGATGATAAACTATCGAACCTCATAGAACCTTGACAATTAACTCTTCTCTTCGATTTCTTGCTTGACTTATAAATTTCTACTTCCCTTTGGCCTTATTGAACAAAACGTAACGATGATTTTTTTCATTCTTCATTTTTTTTTTTTTCAATTTTTTTTTTTTGGAAACAAAAATTACAAGACAACAATTTACATGGCCATGAGAGAAGGACTTTCAAAACTTGGATCTTCGCAACTTGTGATGTCTTGGTATCATGAATTCTAACAACTTATATCATTTGCTCTTATAACTTCAACTTTGATTTTTGAATTATTCTTTTCTATCGTTGCTTCTAAACCTAAAACGTCTTCAACTCTCTTCATAGATTTTGATGTCGCTCCGCTTGTTGATGATGGTAAGTTTCTACTGAGAGAGAGTGGCAATCCAGTAACTAAGACTACATTGTGAGGTTGCTTTGTCTTTCTGGCATTTCCTGACCTACTTGCCTTTCCATCATGTATGGTTAGGTCCATCACGGTTACCCTCTAAAAGGAACAAGTTCTCTCCTGAATTTCAAGGATCTCAATGTCTTTTTCTCTAATGTCTCAAAAGGTTGTTATCCCTAGCATTCCAATTTCTATCTTTTCGGTGAGAAACAGTATGTAAACTTAGCTAACCGAATACCATGTGACGCTAGAAGTTTCAAAAGTGCAACTAAAAAGTTCTTCCCCACCCCCAAACTTAAATCTAACATTGTCCTCGATGTTCTAAAGATAAAATTAAAAGCATGAACAAGGAGAAACTGTTACCACTTGAAGAAAAAGAGTTAAGGAAAGATATTACCATGTTGCATGAGCATGGGTTACCTCCCAAGAAGTGCTAAGTTTAAAGTCTTCATCCAGACTTAGGAAAGGATTAGTCAACTCGAACCGTATAACAGTAGCCGGAATAACTGTGGGTCTTCAAAACCAAATAGAGCTGACCAAAGGAAACTGCAGTAAACCAAGAAAATGAACAAGACTAGCATGCCCTTACCTAGTTTCCTGATTAAGACAACTACATCTAATTGTGGTTCAGGTTCTATAAAAGGGTCTAAATATATTTCTTTAGGCTGCAACTCCTCAAAAGTGAGATCCGAATTATTAGGTCCTAGAGTCTGTTAAAACTCAAATAAAAATTTAGAAGCACATAATAATAACCTAAATAATTGAGGATCCTCTAAATTAATCAGGTTTGACTTACAAAATTGACCACAGTGAGGGTAGTAGTCATTCTTAAGAAAATGTGTTGATTCTAATTTCCTAAAGCATTTAGGTTTAGTCTCACAACTAAATATTTGACACATTTGAAATATAAACGTTCCCACATTTGGAAGAAAACTATTTGGTGGGAAAACAAAGTCAATAAGGGTATCATAACCTGGGCAAACCACATCAACCAGAGGATGGGTTTTTAATGACTGAACTTCTTTCTGGACATTATTAGGTTCGGGAAAACGTGTATGGAGATAATATTGTACGATGGTTGAGGCACAAATGTCAAGCCCTACACGAGGTAACTTTCTAAGAGTTAAAGGTAAAGCACAGGGAGAATGATAATCACCCCCAAACTTAGAGTTTTGGGTGTCTCTAGGTAGACTAACTACAATTTCCTTAATTTCTAGATCATCGGAATCCTGAAAATGGTCAATTGCTTCTGTTAGGTTATACTCAGGTGATGCATCCTCACTCATATTTAAAAGCTCTACGAGTTCATCTTCTTCGTCTAAGACTATTGTTTCTAAATCGCTAGACTCTAAAACATTATTCTCAGAATAAACTCTTTCCTCTAAATCATTATTGGCTTTGTAAACAGGAAATACTACATCGTATAAAACGAGGGTATCTCTAGTCAAATCCTCGTCCTTTTGAATAGGTGAATAATTATTAAAATTATTTGGATTTGAAATAGAAATAATATTATCATTGTAAAGCTCAATTGGAGTATCCATTTCCTGGTCACTATTCCTACATAAGTATGATTCTCCATCAACACTATCCTCATCATAATAACATGAAAAAGATCAAACCTCATCAAAACAAGTAGTGCTACCAATTCTAACCTTGTTATCTTGATTATGTAAATAACTATCTTCATTCTCAAGGGTATTATTGGATACACTATATTGGCAATTCAAGTAATTTCGAGCAATTCTTTCGTTCGTCTCAGCTATCCTCTTGAGGTGGTCTTCTAAAGAAGATTCACTCATTATTGTAGTTTTTTCGTCTATAATTATACTATTCATCTCAGCTAACTTACGCGTCGACTCAGCTAACTGCCTGAGGGACTTTTCTAAAGGAGGAATAGGAACAGTGGGATCATAAAAAGGACTACTTTTCAATAGTTTGACTACTTTTCAATAGTAAGTTGAATTGAGACGAGGGAAGCTGTGAGGAGCTTTGATACCCAAGGTCTCACCGGTATTATAAGGCGGCGCAGTCACGCATTCAACTCGCAGAAACCATCATGAACTTCAAAGTATGCTCAAAATAGTAACCAATATTTTTCGAACGACTTTCCTATTAAGCTCGTTACCCTATAGGTCTCGTTCTAGTCAAAATTTTAAGCTTAGGTTCGCGTTTGGTTTCGTTTTCCTAAGGCGGACAAGAAGGAAACGGTGATGAAATCCGAGTCCTTATCTTAATTTGGCCAGACCTTGCCCTTTACTAGGAAATTAAAACAACCGTATTCAAATCCTCAGCATATATTCACCTTAAGGCATACAATAAACCCGCTGACAGGGGATTCGCGGGTGTTTCGAAAGCTTACCTCCCATACCAGACGAGCGCAGAACCGCTGAAGTCGACTCGGGCCACGACTCCTATGTCATGTGCGAACCCGAGGGGCCGAGACGATATTGTAATCGTCGTCCTTCCCTGCAAACAATTTTATATTTAATGTACCCTTCCTTAGGGTTTAAAAAATAATAATTGTCCAAGTCTAAAGTCCAAATAAAGTGCAAAAGAAAAGAAATAAAAAAAATAATTACAAAAAATGGAAGGTCTCTAAAAAAAAAAAAATTCTCTTTTTTTAAAAATTTTTCTTTCGCTCTTTTTTTTTTTTGCTTTGTCTTTTTCCTTCTCTTTTGGCTTTAAGATTTGATTCCAAGTCTTTAGTATCCAACTTCAAACCTGTAATACAAAGACACACCCAAAGAAACGTATAAAGAATAAATGAAATAATTAAAAAAAAAAAAACCCTAAAAATTCTACCTAAGCACAAATCCGCGTCGGCGGCGCCAAAATGATAAAAATATTTTTGAATGATGCTGTAGTAATGAGGTTCAAACTCTCGGACTTGTGAAGATTAAATTTAAAGATTTAATAAATTTATATACAAAAATATTAACAAAGTGGGCGAGAGGTAACCAAGACACTAGATTCCACTATGACGCAAAATTAAATGATACATATTTCAAAACTCTAATTATCTTTTAAGACTCTTATTTCTTAATTCACAAATAATCTGGAAAATTCTCAAAAATTAATTGTATCCCCTAAGCATAGATTATCTAAACAAAGCATACCCTATCTAATTGAATCACAACTAATGAAGAAATTTTTTGCAAACAATTAAAAACTCTGTAAAAGCAGTGATTGAGTGAATTATAAATTATAAATTAGAGAGAATAAATAATTACCAATTATTCATGCGTAAATAGCTTCCTCATTGCCTTGGTTCTGAGAGAATTAGCCGCTGATCATGTTGGAAAACCTCTCAAAGAATTTCATTGATGCTCAAAAATGGTTTACAAATGATGAGAATATGAGAAATACAATAAAACCGGGTTTGTAACAGTTATAAGTGTTACAAACCAGCTGTTACAGAAAACGACAGATAGAAAGTGTTGTAAACACTGTGCTGCGACCCTCGCCTATGTGTCGTTGACACTGTTATAAAACGACTGCCTCTGCAGGTCCGTTCTTCGTGTTCTTCATGTTCATCAGCAGCAGCAGCAGCAGAAACCGAGTTTGGGAAAACTCAAATTTCTTCTTCTCTGGCTCTCCTCATCCCCCCAGTCTCTCGACACTCTCTCTAAGATTCCTAGGGAATCTATTTAAAGGAAAAACACACGTTGAATCTCCTCCATTAATCCCAAATAATCTTCTTTTACTCGGGATATTTTCTTTCTTTTTTTATCAATGATTTTGATATTTACGCATCTGCAGCTGGATTAAATTCCTTATAAATCTTTTTCACGTTCCAAAGTGTTGATTAAGGCTTCCAAACACGTGCAGTACACGTTTAGATTCACCACAACTCGTGTAAGCTCATGTTTTTCCTCCAACTCCCTGTTTAGACTAAACCAAGTTATCCAGACAAATTGCATCGAAACAAACACCCATACCAGCTTTGTTATGACATATCACGTCTACCCATTAAGTTTCAGCCCTTTAGTCTACCCAGAACTCCTTCAAGAATCGATCGAAAGTTACACAGTTGAGAATAAAATTTTCCCGCCAAAACGAATTTTTGAAATGTTGAAGATGGTGTCCCCCTAACCAAACTGGGGGTGCGAATAGCAGGTGCCCAACTGAGGTGCCCCTTATCCAAATTGAGGGTGCCTTTAGTACTTTTCTCCGGGAGTCCAAATAGCACTTTTTGAACAACTTTTTCCACACAAGTGTATTTCTCCAAAAACACCTACAAACACACAAAGCATCAAAATTAATACAAAAATCGAGCACTAACAATAGATACATTGAGTACAATTTAGACACAAAAATGTTTCTATCAAAGTGTTTGCTTGATTCCCAAGTTATCTTAGCTTGAATTCTAAGTAACCCCTGGTCCTTGAAATCTATATATAGAGATGCTCTTTCAACGGGGGAATTCAAACCCTGGCACTTTGTGTTCTAGTTGATTCTAGAGTCGTCCTTTATATACCTTGGTTTCCTATAAGAAACATAATTAGTTCTACGACTAAAATACTTCGCTTTGGGAATTCGTGAAGCCAGGTCCGACTATCTTTACCTTGATAGTTCTTGTATCCTAATCTTACTTTTATGTTATCGAGGTTTTCGTAATCTCTTTCAGGCAAGATAAATAGTAATCGCAAATTTATTTTCGTCTCAGACATTGTAATTCCTCAAGATAGATATCTGAAAAACTGATCTTAATTGATCTTTTGAAGATTGTTCTTGAGAGGTGGTTAAAAATCTTGGTTGCTCTTCGAGAGTCGTAAGTTCCAGATTTGTCAGGTTAGCTAGCTTTGTCTATTGAAAACAGATTTCCTCACCTTGATCTTTGATCTAAACGGAAATCAAAATAGGCTTATCTATTATGGGCATATTGGTAAGGCTGCACAGGAACCGGCCCGGAACCGGTGTACCGGACCAAAACCGAAAAAATCGGAACGGAACCGAACTGGTACCGATGAAGGGGGTACATGGAACGGGAATAGAAATGAGAACTGGTTTATGGAGGGGTACAAGTACCGGTACTAAGCAAATTCTTGCAGGTACCATACCAAAATACCCGGTGAATAATAACCTTCGATCTTTTTATTAGAATTAATCATGACCATTGATCATAGGTATTAGTAGTCATCTCATCTATCGACAATCAACTATTCACCGCTCATTCTTTTTATTTTTTTTCTCAGAGCTGAAGAACAGAAACACCATCGCTCACTTCTTATTCTTCTTCTTCACTCTCTGACTCCGAGTCTCTATATCAGATTCACCATCGCCACCACCACCTTCTTCTTTTTCATCACCACCACTACCACCACCATTATCTAATTTTGGGTAATTTCAAATTTGTTTGATTAACTTAGGGTTCTTAATAATTAGTTACCTTTTTAATTAATCTATTTAATTGCATGTTTGAATCTAATGTGGGGTTTTATTTGAGATCGATTTGTTTAATGTCTAGAAATGAAGAATTAATGGATTTTATGATGGTGGTAGTTGTTATTAGTTCCGAGTAATTGAATATGAGAAATTACAGTCGTGAACATATTGAGGAGAAGATGGTGGTGCTACTATAGAAATTCAACAATTCTGATGGGTTAGAAGATTGGGTTGAATTCAAGTGTTAGTGGCAACAGATTTGGGTTTTTGATTTTCGTTGTGAATGTGGGCATGAAATTAGAAATCAGATTAAGGAATTGTTGCAGTTAACAAGATGGTTTCCATGGAATAAGTATGGGTTTTTTTTCCAGAAATTATTTTTCGATTTTGTGAAATTATGAATCAGTAAACCAGGTTTTGTTTAATTGAAATCGGGATGTTTTCTCTTTTCTTTGTTGAAACATCAGTTGCACTCTCTTCCTATGTGTACTTTTTATCTTTGGTTTTCATCATAAATCAATTTGGGATTTTTCACTTTTGGTTCGTTTGTGGTATTGGTTAACGGGGAAAGTGATGGTCTCAATGGCAATCTCAATGATGAATTTGTAAAATTCAGAAGAGGAATCAATTTGTGTGTTGTTAATACCATTGACCTTTTGATGTATTTGATCTACCAGAACATAGTACTCTCTAAATCTTAGAATGTTCAAAAAAACATGGCATTGGACTTGTACCGGACCAGTCTTTCAGGTACAAGTACATGTTCAGGTACTCAAATAGAGAACCAGTCAGTAGGAGGTACAGGTACCGGGTTCTTAGGAAACTCGGACCGTACCGGCACATGTGCAGCCTTACATATTAATATCAAAAACCTTCACTTAGGTTGAAGCAACTCTTAGGATGTAAAGGACGTCAGCTAAGGGAATCAATTGCGTAGAGCGTTGCGAGGTTCAAGAGACTTAAGGAGCGCGACTATAACTGAACCACTTAGAGGGTGGATTTGGTATTAACTTCGTTCCAGTCCGAAGTCTGATAATAGTCTAGTATCTGTAGCGGCTTAATACAGTTTGGTATTCAAATCTGGACGAGGTCCCGGGGTTTTTCTGCTATTGCGGTTTCCTCACTAACAAAGCTTCTGGTTTCTTTTGTTTTTCCTTTTCCGCATTATATTTGTTTATCTTTATAATTGAATTTACGCAAGTTGTACATATTCAATCTTAGTAGATACGCCCATCTAATTGTGGTCGATTACGAGACTCGTTTCTTGTAGAATTCGTATCTTGAAAGATAGATAACAAGTTTAATTACTTAGAAGAATTCCGATTGGATTATTTGGATACGACTAGATTGATCTTGGATATTGATTTTTGAGATCGTCCAAGTACTCTTCTTAACAATCAGGTTCACGGACTCTTGTCTATATACATACTGATTGGGAAGAGGTTAGAGATATAAACTCTATATACATATTGTTAAGGACCATTCAGTTGGTCTACTTGCAATTGTATTAGGTTTTGTCCGTACAGGTTGCCGAACAAAAAAGTTGGTGGTGTACTTGGTACCCCTGCGTTTTCAACTTCGAAATGTAAAACTCTGTTTTATTATTTTTCCCTTCGGTCGAGATTAGTTTATTCACATGGTTTTTGTTACTCAATAAGGTTTTTGTCGAGACAAGCATAACTACACCAATTACATGTTAAATGTTGAAGACCTGAAGGTCGCATTGATATGGGTGAACAATATCAAAATCAGAGAAGCAAAACTCGATAGTTTGTCAAGTGAAACCGTTACCAAAATCAGTCCAACGAAGTAAGGATTACATCACAACCATTTTTGACACAAATCAACAAGTGGTACTTATACTACTATTGTATATCAACAATAGATTTTCATCAAGCCTAAAAAACATAGAAAGAATACCATGTATGGTTATTCAACAAAGACATATATATTTCTAGACTTATCGCGTTGTACTATTTTCCCTTTATCAAGGTTTTATCCCACTGGTTTTTCCCTGTAAAGGTTTTAACGAGGCAACATATGCATGTCCAATTCTATTCTAGGTTTCCTTAATATTATACTTTTTTTCCTTAGTTTAGGTTTTGTCCCTCTGGGTTTCCTGGCGATATTTTTGTTGGAAACTAAAAACTGATATTCTCCCATTCAATTCTAAAATCTTTACGTATGTTAGAAATGTTAATCCCAATTGTGTTATGTGTCACCATTCCTTAGAAACTGACGAACATCACCTGATGCATTGTAGGTTCACTAAAGCTATTTGGTCCTTATGTTCTATAAATCTGGAAAATACTACTAGAAATATCAATTCTAGTGTAGGATTGTGTACTTTTTGGTTTGATCAGCACCCTCACCAAATCAGTTGGGTCCTTGGGCTGATGTGTGTGCTACATTTGGTGGAATGTGTGGAAGTCACGTAGCGAAACGGTATTCAAAAGGAAAAAACCAAATCCCATGAGGCACTGCTATGGAGACAAATGTGATAGAAATAGAAGAATACCATAACATGTGGACTAATTGCTTTTCAAACTTTCTATAATAGCAACACAAAACTAACTGGAAACACCATTTGCAGAAGAACTTCAGATAATATAGCTCTATGGAAAGAAAAAAGAGAACACTTACCAGCCATCAAAGCCATGGAGTGGATTTTTCAACTTCACGACAGAAGATTTATCTTTCGAAGCTGACATCCAAACCTGACGAAAAATTTGCGAGGAAAGACTAGAAGCACCAATTGGTAACTCTAAAGTACACTATTATAGAAAGCTTAACAAACTTTGATTTTACGGTATGTAAGGTAGTTAACATTTATCCTTCCTATTTTGTTGTTATTTTGTTGTAATCGGCAGCGGAACTCAAAGTCCTCTGATTTGGAAGGCATTTATTTTGATAAAATTTGTCTAATTTTCCCATTTTTTTCCTATTATTAAAGAAAAATGACCTTAATCCCCACTAAATTTAAAGATGACCAAGGGATTTAAATGTATTGAAACAACTAAATTGCTAATATGGGATACTAATTTATGAAACCAGTTTTTTAGCGAGC
This sequence comes from Papaver somniferum, assembly GCF_003573695.1. Classification (NCBI taxonomy): domain Eukaryota; kingdom Viridiplantae; phylum Streptophyta; class Magnoliopsida; order Ranunculales; family Papaveraceae; genus Papaver; species Papaver somniferum. The sequence continues at coordinate 145,351,383 of NC_039358.1, read as the reverse complement.
AAACCAAATCCCGTATACTTATAGGACTTTCTTGTTTGTCTTGTGTGAAATCCAGTACCCTCAAACTGGTACCTCTAGGAGCCTTGGTGAAACAAGGTGGTCTACCAACATGCACTTTTACACCCAACTCTTCACTCTTTACATCGATTGATAAATAAATTCTTCATTTTCATGAATTTTTTCTTTCCTTTTAGGAAAAAGTTCGTCCCCCCTTATCTACGTGTCTTAACTTGTAACAACAATTTTTTTTTTCTTTCTTCTTTTGCTCGATCAACTCCATTTTATTACTGTTATGGAAAAAATACATCTCTCAAGGGTCAAAATTGAGAAAATTTTACGTAACCAAAGAAAAAACTGCAGTAGACTCACACAAAATTACAAGAGCAAAACAACAATATACTCGCACAAAATTGTTAGAATACGGGCATCCAACTCAAAACCAATTGGCAATAAGTGGAGTAGCTCCTCCACACCTTATATGGACCGTTGTATGGTTGCCCTGTCTTCTTGGGTCTTACTGGGTCTCACGTCTCATACAGAGCTTGGCTGTGATAACATATTAAAACACGGGCATCCAACTCACAACCAATTAACAATGAGTGAAGAGACCCTAAGAAATTATAAACCGCAAGATCTTAAATACCCAGATAATGTAAGACTAATAATCTCAACAAAAACAACAATGCTGCTATAACTTACTGAATTTCTGAACAAAAGCGACTAAAAAAGGTACGAAGCGTGAATGCTTTTTCCATCTACAGAAAGCCCACGTCATACAAAGTTTTCCTTAAATGATCAAAAATTAGATCTCACCCATCTCCCAATTCAAGTTTGTCCAGAAGGTTCTTTATTATACAAGCCATACGATTAAGAGTTTAGTAAGATATTATAATCTCACGGCCAAAACCTCATCACATCACCAAATAGGAATTTGTCCCGACACATTACTCGTGCCAAGTTTTCCGATGGCATACTGTTAGGTAAAGCATGATTCATCGCTCTCGGACTTATCAGAGAGCTCTAATTCCGAACCTAATCCATGAAATTTTATACTATCTCATAATAAATACCCAATCGTAAAAGGGAAAAAACTGAAAACCCCCCATTAATTCTGTTTCTTTGCGAAAAGCGCCTACAAATTCAAATATCCGACCGACCATACACAGATGTAGGATTTTATTTTATTTATTTCTCAATTTTCAATCTCTGAAACAACAAAAAAAAATGAGAGTCATGGAGGAAGAACAGCCAGAAGAAGAGAAGAATTCAGTGGAAGAAGAAGAGAACAGTGAGTCGACGCCGATTTTCATGCATAAAGAAGAAATAGAAGAAATATTAGGGTATAAATTTGTGAACAAAACTTTATTAGAAGAAGCATTTACACATCCATCATTTTTCGATCCAAGGGTTAGTATACAACCATGTATAAATTATGAACGTCTTGAATTCGTTGGAGCTGCTGTTCTTGATTTGGTTATAGCTAAAGAGATGTTCATATTATACCCGAGATTTTCTCCTGGTAAGTTAAGCAGGCTTAGAGCAGCAAATGTGGATATGGAGAGACTTGCTAGAGTTGCTATCAAGTTTGGTTTACATCGTTATATCCGGTACAAGAAGACTTTTCGCATCGACGAACAGGTATGGTTTTTTTTCTTCTAATATGTATGTCTCGTATTCGCGACATACATATACTTATATCTCTTGGTTTTAAAGACTCTCTGACTCTTCAGCTTCAGTCCTTGACACACGGACTGGTAGGATTGTGTTTTCCTTTTCAGTTTAATCCGTCTATATTGTCTTATCTTAGTATTTGCTTACCTGGCGTATGACATGTGATGTCTTGTCTGACTGACCGATATCTGACTCACAGAAGTTTGATGCTAAATCTGTTGGGTTTGTGTTTGAATAGATTAGAGAGTTTAGTGAAGCAACAGTGGAATACCCAGTGAACTCAAATGGGCTTATCTATGTTCCAAGATTCTTAGCCCATGTTGTGGAAGCAATTTTTGGTGCTGTTTTCATCGACTGCAATTCCTCAATGGACATCACCTCCTCATTCCTCACTGTTAGGAAGGTAATCTCTCTTTTTAGTTTCTCTGGCAAGCTACTCTTTTTACGAGCAGTCCGGTGTTATACCTCATCCTATTAATCATGGATGCTTGTGCATGCTAGCTATCATCCTAATTGTTAAAAATGCATGTGCTTTAGTCATCTACGTGCTTAGAATGCAGGCATTTATATTTATTGATCAGTATATAACTTAAGATGCACTAGTTTGACGTTAGTCTACTTTTTGTGTATTTGTTTAGATAATTAAAGGGTTATTAGAGCCTCTGGTTAGTCCTGAAACCATAGAGGAACACCCAATGACTGAACTACAAGAGTTTTGTCAAAAGAACAAACTGAAGTTAAAGATTGTCAAGGACTTGAAGATCAAAGAGAACAAAAAGGTTAGCGTGCTTGTGAATGATACTTTAATAGGGATTGGAACTCACGGGGGTAAACAAGAAATTGCACAGAACAGAGCAGCTAGATCCGCCATAGATAACCTTAGAAGCAACAATACATTTAGCTTTGTCTTTAAGCCTTTCGAAAAAATAGTAGGATTCCTGAATCAGGAAGAGGAACCTGATCTTGAAGAAGAAGAGGAGGATCATGAGAATCATTTATCCGATATCGATTGGCAGCTGAAGGTATATGAAGTACAAAAGATTTTGGGTTATGAGTTTAATGATAAAAGTTTGTTAGCGGAAGCTTTTACACATCCATCCTTTTACGATGGTGATGATGAACGCGATATAAACTCAGTGTACAAGAAAATTTCCTATGAACGACTCGAATTTATTGGAGATTCAACACTCAATATGTTAATAGTCAAGGAGATGTACTACTTGTACCCTGACTTGACCCCTGGGCGATTAACTCGCATAACTGCTGCCAATGTTGACAATGAGAAGCTTGCTCGAGTCGCTATAAAGTATGGGTTCCATCACTGCTTACGTTATGATACTCCCCACCTCGCCAGACAGGTACACACATCTATTCTGCTAGTAACTCCATACACACATATACTGACACAATAGAACTGTTTACTTGGGCACAATTCAAAGGTGTGTTTTTCGTTTGTTTTCAGATAGAAGTATTCTGTGAAGAATTATTGGACTACCCCATGCATTCGAATGGACTCATTGATGAACCTAAATGCCTAGCTGATTTAGTTGAGGCTACTGTTGGAGCTGTTTTCATTGACAGCAATTTCTCCCTTGATACCGTATGGAAGGTAAACTCTCTCTTTTTCTTCTCACCAGTTCAGCCAGACAACCCAGAGTCCCAGAACCTTAATTAAGTATCACTTTATTAACTAATGATGATTTGTGTGTTTAGGTGGTTAGTGAGATACTGAAGCCTATGATGGGTCATGAAATCGTAGAGAAGCATCCAATGGCTGAATTGCTAGAGTTTTGTCAAAAGAACAGATTGAAGATTGAGCTTGTCAAGGACTTGGGAAATAACAACAGCACAAAAAGGGTGGATATATATGTGGAAGACAATTTGACAGGAACTGGAATTCATGAGGTTAAGAAAGAAATTGCTAAGAACAGGGCTGCTAAAGCTGCATTAGATTATGTTAACATGAACAAAAGTACCTTAATTGCTGAGACAAATTCAACAACTTTTTCGTTTGTTGAAAGAACAAATCCAGCTATTGAATCGTCGTAGTCTCATTAGCCTCAGGGCGAAATTCAGCAGGGTTATGTGCCTCCAGTGGGCCCAACTCACTGTGCTTAGATCACTTTAAGTTGGGCCCAAAAGGGGCAAGCGCCTCTCAGTAAGAATGTCTAAATGTTTCGTTCTCTAATCCAGTTATTTACTCTTTGTTGATCAAGATACACTCACTATGTATGCGTCATAGCGTCAATGTTTACTCTCACTTCTTTATCAGTTCTTTTGTATATTCCGAAAAACATTTCCCTTGGTTTTGGTAAGACTAACGGATTTTAGTATTTTCGTACTTATCCTTGTTGTAGTCTCTGTTCTGATAGTCAATTTAAGGATGAAATTATTTCTAGAATGCAAATTTGCTAAAAATGTCTGGTTTGCTCTTTCTTTTATGAATATCACCACTTTAAATCAAAATTATGATATCAAAGATTGGTTTCAAAACTGCATGAACGATAGTATCTTGAAAAAGGATATTGATAAAATAGCTTTCACTCTTTGGTCCATATGGATACATAGGAATGATGTAGTTTTTAACCATGCTAAACCTGATCATATTTTTATAGTTTCTAAAGTACAAAAAGATTATATGAGCATTCCACGTGATAAACCAATTCAGGTAGCTAAGAGCTTTAAGAATTCTCTAAACGTGGTGAATACAAATAATTTTGAGTGGATAGTAAAATTTGATGCTCAATGGGATACGCATTATAAAATGTTTCAGGATGCTATAGTGAGCACAGGACAGGATCGGGATGGGCAGCAAGCTCCTTAGACGCTGACGCAAAGGCATTTCGACATGCGCTCAAGTGGATTAAAGATTTGAAGATCGACTCCAGCATTTTCTTAAATGACTGCAAACACTTTGTTGATGTAATCAATGGAGATGATCAGTTTCAACCTCACTGGAGAGAGCAAAACAACATCATGAAATGCTAAAATATGTTTAACTCTTTTAGTAATGTCAGTTTTCAATTTAGGAATAGAAATTTACTGCTTTCCTTAGTTAAATTAGCTAAAGAAGCAAGATCTCTTGGATGTCTTAATTTTTCAATTGAATCTCTTATGTGTGATGTTAAGCCTGTTTTTGGATAGACTAAGAAGAAATACTGTTCCTATCTTAGACTCTGTAATCTTTGCTTCTCTTTAATATATCGGCTTTTGTCTATCAAAATAACATAAAATAAGAGCATCTTCAATGCAAGGGGGTCAAGGTCTTAAAAAAACATGCCAGATATGATATAAGACATTTTCCACAAAAATTCCAACTTCAATACAAGTGTCAAGGTCATAAAAAGTGATGACATGGCTAAGTTGGGGTAAAGGAGAAAGTCTAGATTAGACCTTCTTCATGACCTTGGGTCTTAGATCCACGTCATCATTTTGTTTCTAAATTCAAGTAAAAAGTGTTGAATAAGACCTTGGAGAGTGGGATGAATTTTAGCTAAATTTTTTTATTTTCACCATTTTTTGTCATTTAGCAATGACCCACAAGTAAAAAGGTGTAAATAAGACCGAAAATGCTACGTACCCCCCGGCTGTTGCCCCCACTGAATTCCCCCTGTTAGAGCACTGCTCGGTCGAACTCGCAAGCGTTGCTATCTCAAGCTTGTTTGTCAAGTTTAGTTGTCAAAACTGTAAGTCTTGATTTCTAATCTACTTATAGCTAAGTCTCGGATTAGGATAGTAAGTGTAATTGAGCTTTAGACTTCACGGCGTTCATCGAATGAAGACGAATAACTACTCAAGGAAACTTGTGGAACTTCATCAACAAAAGGTATGTGGAGACTTGAACTCATCTATCACTCAAAAGTCTATCTACTATATCTCCTATTTGAGACAAAAAGTCGTATTGCTATATAGACTTCAATAATACACATTTGGTATTTCAAGCCGAGTTTATCTCGCTTATATATTTCTCGAAATATGTGTTGGTGAGCTTTCACTTTAACCAAGTTCATCTTTTATTCTTAACGAAATTCAAAAGATGATCATGTGAAAATCGCTTTGCAACATCTTACATGATTTGTGTGAGACAGTCATTTGATGTAGACTCAAAATGTTTCGTATTGATCATTCGATCACTTGGAAATTTCTTTGAAGCTAATAGTTTGTGTGAGACAGCTATTGTCGTCTTCCAAGAATGTTTCAATGATTGAAATGAGGGTTTAGAACATGTAAACATGATTGGATATAAACATAGTGTGTATTCACATTTGCGTAAAATCCAAAAACGGGAATAATTGTATGCGTACCCGTACGCGTACTGGTTGGTTGTTGGAAGTCCGAAAACTAAATATGCATACCCGTACGCGTACTGGCGAATTTCTGCTGAAGTTTGGAAGTGTAAAATGGTATGTGTATGCGTACGCGTACTAGCATAACCAAACACAGTCTGGCTACTTAGGTATGCTTACCCGTTTGCATACTTAAGTAGGTTATGTTCTAAAATCGGTTTGTTCATGAACTAATACATTTATATAATAAGGAATACAATCTTTTGCAAACCGTGGCTATAATGTTCATGAAATGATTCGAGTGAATCAATATCAATTTTGCTTCAATTGTGTCTTGTACACTTCTAGTTTCATTTGAGTCATTTGAACTAGTTATGATAAAGATGAATAAGGTTGATATGAAAGTGCTCATATGGCTAACCATTGGTTAAATATTGTTGAACCAACTAAGTGTACACGTTTAGGTACAATTACCTTTTTCTAAATGATAGTACATTTCATTTGTGTATAACAAGCTAAGTTCGATCTAACGGTTGAAAGATATTTGCTTGAATCTAATCAGGTGTTCATCTAACGGTGAATATTGAATGCTTTGTTACCAAGGTAACATTGATTGCAAACCCTGATTTGAAGACTATATAAAGGAGAACTCAGCAACTGGGAAACCTAATCCCCACACCTCCTGTGTGATACTACTTGCGACTACAGTCGATTCTCCTTTAATCTTAGGTGTTTCACGAAACCCTGAAGGTTAACGACTTGAAGACTTCATTGGGATTGTGAAGCCAGAACCAACTATTTTCTCTGTAGTTGCATGTTCTAATGTTGATGTTTTCTATCGTGATTGAGTACTATCTTCTTTAAGATTTGCTCGGGATTTATTCTCCGATAGGCAAAATTGAAAAGTAGTGACAAACATCTTCGTCTCATCGTTTGTGATTCCACAATATATTGTTTCGTTAATCGATTAAGATTATTGTGAGGTGATTGATAATACTAGGATGTTCTTCGGGAATATAAGTCCAGTATATCAATTGGTTCATGTTCACCTTGATTTATCAAAAGACGGAACAAAACTCATAGGTATATCTGTGGGAGACAGATTTATCTATTCAACAGATTTTTCTGTGTGAGACAGATTTGTTTATCAAGTATTCGACTTTGGGTCGTAGCAACTCTTAGTTGTGGGTGAGATCAGCTAAGGGAATCAAGTGCGCAGAATCCAGCGTGGTTCAAGAGGCGTAAGGAACGCAACTGTACCTTGATCGGTGTGACATGGTTAATTAGGCTCAACTACATTCCAGCCCGAAGTTAACTTTGTAGTGGGCTAGTGTATGTAGCGGCTTAATACAGTATGATGTTCAAATATGGACTAGGTCCCGGGGTTTTTATTCATTTGCGGTTTCCTCGTTAACAAAATTTCTGGTTTCTGTGTTCTTTTCCGCATTATATTTTGTTATATAATAGAAATAACACAGTTTGTACGTAGTTCAATCAATTTGAGAATCCAACCTTTGTTTGTTGATTATATTGATTAACACTTGAACATTGGTTTTTGGTACCGTTCGAGTTGTTTCACATAATAATCAGGCTCACGGATTTTTATCTGTTGATTTGCTGATTACATTATGAAACAGAGATACGAACTCTTGGATATATTTCCATTGATTGAGTATGATTGTCTAGTTGATTCTCTTGGAATTATATTGGAGTTTGTCCATAGAGATTTCTAAGCAAAATATTGGGTGTGGTTGTTGTACCCCCGCTTTTTCACTCCCATTACGTGGCGCTGAGGTGGCAATACAAATCTGTCAGAGGAGTTAGAGCATCTCCAAAGGGACATCCGTGTCCTCCGTATTCGGATGTGCAAGAAAACATCCTTTGCTGATATGTCATTAGTTTTCCCTTAGTTATAGGAAGTTCAACGAAATCATCTCCAACCGTGTAAGTGGGAATACAACCTTCGCACTTTATAGCATCCTCCATTGTTGATTAAAAGAAGGCAATATACACAAACGTTAATGATTTTTTAAACAGTGAGTATAGTAATGTTCACTTGATCATTGATTTATTTTCTTCTTCGAAAGTTTCCTCTCTTCTGAATTTTTTTTGTCAAACAAAAATAACCTAATTCTTATTTTCTTTGTTAAAACCCAGTAAAGAAGAGAGATTCACAAAAGAGAATACTCATATCATATACATGCAGAACAGAAGATTAAGGATTTTTCAAGAACATAAAAACTATTTATATTTTTATAGAAATAATAATTTTCTAATTAAATGATGATATGGATGATTTACATCCTCTAAGTGATCATCTGAAACAAGAGGATGTAGATATAACCTCTTACCACATAATCTTCACATTCTCCCTTCAGGTTCCCATTGGAGATGAACTTTTAGAAAAAGTAGCTTAATCCGTTAAAATAGGGATAGCACAATCTCTCATTGGAGATGCCCTTATAAAAGGAGTCGATTAAATCGGGGAGTAGGAGGCAAAACAGGAAATAAATTCTGCCTTTTGGTTGTTTTGTTAGCTATCACGAGGGAGAGAGTAAATTATAAATCAATTTATTTTCACTCATGTTGCTATCTTTATCGTCTCTTGACTTCTTTAGTATTAATTTGACAAAATACATAAACTTCTCTTTATACATAAGTAAGAAATATACATGGGATGCTCAAAGGAAAACATACAACAAACTTATGGTTTAGTTTATCATTAGTACATATAAGTAAGAAACATAAAGAGGAGATGCTTGTAATTGTTGATTGTATCCACTCATTCTTCACGTTCACCACCTTCATCTACCGGATCCACTGTATTTTCTTCTAGTTGTTTCCCCTTGAGTTTCTCGCTTTCCTTAGCTTTGATAATTGTTTCTTGCCATTCTTTTTTCTTACAACCCAACCGATCATCGATAAGCGGGTACCCAATCTCCAAGCTCCGCAAATTTATTACACAAATCATCGTATTGCTTCCTCGTATCATCATTTTTCCAACAACTAAATCCGACTTTCACCTTTGTTTGACATCTTTTTACATCCTTCCGCCACCATCTGAGGATATATTTATTCGGGAGTTCTCTCACACAGTCATTACACAACACATTTAAAACATGGTTACATTGTATTCCTCGGAATATAAACCTTTGACAAGAATAATGAATTTCACATTCTTCTGAATTATATGTCACAAAAAAAGTCATCCTTTTATAGTAATTTTACTCAATCCATACGTCTTCCTGGATGTTGTATATTTTTCCCGTAGGTTTTATCCCGATCTTCATGAATTTACAATATATCATCTTTAACAATTGTTCTTGAAATTTTGAGTTAGTATACAATTTGCGAAACTGTCTCTCCATTGGGTAAGTAGTGACAAAGGGTATATTTTTTAGAGATGTTTTAGCATCCGCTTCCTTTTCCTTTTCCACCTTGTTCCTTTGTGAAAATTCAAACTGCTACACAAATTGTTTTAGCGTGGTTCTTCCATTTATATACCCATCGAAGAATGCATTTACACCTTCACTTTTCTGAATACTTGATATCCCCACCCAAAATGTATCCTTCAAGTAATAAGGCACTCAACGACCCTTTCTTTGTACAAATCATTCAACCATTTATTCTCGTACAAATCATACTCGGATACCATCCAATCCCACAATTGTTTAAACTCTTCCAGAGATTGTGAATCGTACACTGCATCTCTCATATCAAAAGTAATCTCATGAAACATATTGTATGAACCGAATTTTTCGGGAAGTTTCTTCATCACATGCCACAAACACCAACTGTGTCTAGCTTGGGGAAAAACAATCTCAATGGCATTTTGCACCGCTTTTGCTTGGTCAGTTACTATTACTTTGGGAGCAATTTCAGACATACACTCCAACCACGCACTGAATAACCACACAAATGTTTCCGCAGTTTCATTTGAAATCAAGTCACATCCAAGTAAAATTGTTTGCCCATGATGACACCAACAAAGGGACCAAATGGCATGTCATATTTATTTACGAAATACGTAGTATCAAAGCTAATTACTTCACCAAACTCCTTGTAAGCTGCTCTACTCATACCATCTGCCCAAAATACAATCTCCAAGTAGCCTTCAACCTCACTTTGAATTTTAAAATAAAAGCCTGAGTTTTCTGCAGTTATTTTTGCAAAATATTTCATAATCAACATTGCATCACCGTGACCAAGTCGTGCGTTTCTTACTTCATTGGTTGCATTTCTAATATCCTTTAATGTGCATCCTGTGTATTCATATCCACCATACCCAAGCATAACAAGTTGAAGTTTTTCACAATGGAATGCGAGCTCGATCATTGAGATCTACTTGTCGTTTTAACGACCCATCAACCTTTCTAAAACACCGCATAAAACGAGATTCATCATGATTACACCCATGATTGTGCTCAAGCATTGCTACTGATATATACCATTTTCTATCACTTACCTCCATCCTTCCTGTAATATAAGTATTGCATCCACTTTTAGATGTTCCCCTTGGTTTAGTCTGATTTTGAGTTCGGCTCTGGTGTTCACGTCCTTTTGCAAAACCAAAGGTCACACCTCTCAAAATCCCATCATCTGTCATCCTTCTTGACCTTCTTTGCACTGGAAACCCAGCCTTTCTAGCATATTCTTTATAAAATTCAAACATATCCTCATGATTATCAAAAACCATCCCAGTTAAGGGAGGTATTATCTCATCACTTTCATTCACATAATTGTCCCCCACATTGTCTAAAAACAAAATATTACATACTTAGTGCTTTTATTTTGAAACTCATGTATTAATGTGGTCCCAAAATAAAAAAAAAATTAATAAACAAGAAGCAAAATCCAAATCGGAATTTGCTAAATTATTAAAGGATTGTATGCAATGTGGGTCCTGTTAATCTTAATAAACATATAACTTTTAACTTCATCATCAGTAAGAAACAAATTATTTCAAAAAAGAAGAAGAAGTAAGAAACATATCATCATAAAGATTTATTAGTATACACAAAAATTAAATCATCTTTTTCTACTGTTTGTATACATTCATATCAAAAGAAACTTATTAATGATTTACTTAGTAACTGCACTAGCAATATTGTCTAGGATTTTTTTCCATTTTATTTTGGAAGAGAGAAAATTTGGGTATGTTTCAATGAAAATAATTCTAGATCTAACTGATATGACATTATACTTTCAAGAGTACTGCTTGAGCTTAAATTGATATTATAGGCTTCCTTATAAGTTTTATTATAAATTATGGCGATCCTTGTATGGTTTTTGTTTGGACGACGATGTCATCCAAGTAAAGTTCCATATGGAGTTCCACGAGGTATTTTACTCTGTTTGCATCGATGTATCGTTAGACCGTCATCAAGGTAATATCTTGGGTCAAATTTCTTACATAAATTCAAAACATAACTTGGAGTATATGGATATGTAAGAAATTATAAATACACAATTAATGTTAAAACTTTATACACGAGTCATTATTGGAGTGACCAAATTGTTACCATATTTTTATACTCTCTCATAAAGCATATTGCATTATGTTGTTATCAATCCAAGGTTGAACTGAATAATGTTAAATACAATGGCGGGATTATGTACCCGTACTCTTATGGTTGCGTAGCAGCGTATCCTGCACACTGTCTTTTACCCTTCTTTGGTAGTTTACAGTACTATTTTAACGCGCTAGTAGAACTAATAGTTTATATGATATTATTACCTTATAACGAAAGCATTATTGGCGTTTAGATCTTGTTCTTTTCAATGTTGCTCAGCTTCACGCACAGTTTTACTTATATTTGGGTTTCAACTTGATCAAAACTTAATTCGTAATCCATGGGCAGGTTGCGAAAATCATTTTCCTCTTGATTATAGTGCAACATATACATACCCGCGTTCTAATGACACAGATTAAGTCCTACTTATAAGATAAAATTATCATTTTGAAAGAAATTTGATAAGTAATGAAATTAACCACAGTGAGATTTTTGTTAAGAGAAATAGTTAAAATGATTACCAAGCAAAGCAAAGAAAAACAAAGACACACATAAGTAAACTCAAGCAGACAACAAGAATGTACTTTAAGAGCTAAAATACAAAAATTATAAGTCAAGGTAAAGGATTGAAAAAAAAATTGAATTTGTAAAATCAAAGTTTAGGAGAATAATTACCAAATTAGCAACCCTAGCTAGTATGTTTTTCCAGTGTGAGATTATTTTTCGGAATCAGATTCCCATCAATCCATCCATTTTAACACCTTCCATGAAGTCATTTTGTTCACTTGTGAAAAGGTTTTTGTCACTACTATTTAGATTCTCAATAAAATAAGAAATTATTTGATAGATTGCATAGATATTTATTTGATTTGGTTTGAGGTGTAGGTCAGGACACACTATCAATCTCTAATTAGAACTACTAACAGAAAATAGGTCAGTGTTCCTCATCATTTTATTTGTGATGGGTTTTATCCATGGGGCGAAAATTGTATGTTTGACTCTGATCTCGTATCATAAATATATAATATATGCCTGAGGCCTTAGTTTCGAAGGAATTGAGGCATATAGACTTTAACAATGGTGATAGATGTGTTTATAATGATCCCTAGATATATTTCCACTAATTGGACACTCCTAGATAGATTGACTGTTCGTATAGAGCGGCTTTGTTCTCAGAATGCCAGTGGTGCTTGTTGCAACTCCTCCCATACGTTCTCAGACAATACAAAATATTCAGAACATACTCTTATGCCATTGGCTTTCTTGATCTTATTCTTCCATACCGAGCTCCCAAATAGATCGTTGCTGAAAAAGTGGAGGTCTAACAACCTCACCCAATAATTCACTTAGCAATCTGTATGGACTAACTCCAATATACTTTTAAGATAATCAACTAGACAGTCAGACTTAATCTTATTAAAAAGTATATCAAGGAGTTATATCTCAATTTCTCGATTCAATACTTACTCAAGCAAATAGAAATCTGCGAGTCTAATTGAATACAAGAGAAATTAACTTGAACGATACCAAAGACCAATGTTCAAGTATCAATAAATTTCAATCAACAACCAAAGGTTGGATTTACCAATTGATCGATTCAACGCATAACCTGTGATATTTCAATTATATAACAAAATATAATGCGGAAAAGAAATAACACAGACACTAGAAGTTTTGTTAATGAGGAAACTGCAAATGCAGAAAAGCCCCGGGACCTAGTCCAGATTGAGCACACACTGTATTAAGCCGCTACAGACACTAGCCTACTACAAACTAACTTCGGTCTGGACTGTAGTTGAACCCCAATCAATCTCACACTGATCCAAGGTACAGTTGCGCTCCTTACGTCTCTGATCCCAGCAGGATACTACGCACTTGATCCCCTTAGCTGATCTCACCCACAACTAAGAGTTGCTCCGATCTAAAGTCGAAGACTTTAATAAACAAATCTGTATCACATAGAAAAGTCTACAAGAATAGATAAATATGTCTCCCACAGAAATACCTACGAGTTTTGTTCTGTCTTTTGATAAATCAAGGTGAACAGGAACCAATCAATAACCCGGATTTATATTCCCGAAGAACAGCCTAGAATTATCAATCACCTCACAATAATCTTAATCGACTAGCGAAACAAGATATTGCAGAATCACAAACGACGAGACGAAGATGTTTGTGGCTACTTTTCTATCTTTCCTATCGGAGAAATTAATCTTGAGCCAATTTTACAATTGTACTCAATACGATAGAAACAACAAGATCAGATCACGCAACTACAGAGAAAATAGTTGGGTCTGGCTTCACAATCCCAATGAAGTCTTCAAGTCGTTAACCTACAGGGTCTCGATAGAAACCTAAGGTTAAAGGAAAATCAACTCTAGCTTATACAACTAGTATCACACAGAAGGTGTGGGGATTAGGTTTCCTAGTTGCTAGAGTTCTCCTTTATATAGTCTTCAAATCAGGGTTTGCAATCAATGCTACCTTGGTAACAAAGCATTCAATATTCGTTGTTAGATGAAAACCTGATCAGATTCAAGCTAATATCTTTCAACCGTTAGATCGAATCTTATCTTGTTATACACAAATGAAATGTACGTTCATTTAGGTTTGTGTAACCGTACCTAAACGTGTACACCTAGTTGGTTCAACATTAGTTAACCAAATGGTTAGCCATATGAGCACTTTCATATCAACCATATTCATCTTCACCATATCTAGTTCAAATGACTCAAATGAACTAGTTCGAGAGTTGTTCAATTGCTTAGATCTTATAGAAGTATACAAGACACAATCGAAGCAAAATCGGTTTTGATTCACTCGAATCGATTCATGAACATTGTAACCACGGTTTGCAAGTTGCATTCCTTATTATATAAATGTTTTAGTTCATAAACAAAACAATTTTAGAAAGTAACACACTTAAGTATGCATACGGGTAAGCGTACTTAAGTAACCGCATTCGAGTTTGTTTTGGTTTTCAAACTCAACAGAAATTCACGGACGTGAACTTTCCGGAAGTATGCGTACGGGTATGCATACTTAGGTAACCATATTGAGTTGGTTTGATTTCCAAACTCAGCCGAAATTCACGGTCGTGAACTTCCGCTAGAATGCGTACGGGTACGCATACTTACCCAGTCTCCATCAACCATTTAGTACACGCACAAATATGCATACATTTGGTTCCCGGTTTTGGACTTATACACTAATGTGCGAACACACTATATGCTTATATCCAAAGATGGTTACATGTTCTAAACTCTTTATTTCAACCATTGAAACATTCTTAGAGGATGTTATATAAAGGTTATTCACACTCTATTTTTCATCAAAACGATTTTCAAGATATTGAAACAATCAACATGACTTTCGTCACTTGTAAACATGAACTTGGCCAAACCGAAAGATTACCAACACATATTTCGAGAAATAGATAAGCGACGTAAACTCGGCTCGAAATAGCAAATGTGTATAATCGAAGTCTATATAGCAACACGACTTTTGTCTCAAGATAGGAGATATAGTAGATAGACTTTTGAGTGATAGATAAGTTCAAGTCTCCACATACCTTTTAGTCGATGAAGTTCCACCAGTTCCTTGAGTAGTTCTTCGTCTTTGTATGATGAACGACGTGGAGTCTGGAGCTCAACTACACTTTCTATCCTAGTCCGAGACTTAGCTATAAGTAGACTAGAAATCAAGACTTATAGTTTTGGCAACTAAACTTGACAAACAATCTTGAGATATCAACGCTTGCGAGTTCGATCGAGCAGTGCTCTAACAATCTCCCCCTTTGTCAATTTTAGTGACAAAACTATCAATACATATGGAATACAAAATAAATAAACTTTGCAGCTTCTCTTCCGCATGCATGATCTCCTTGGTTCTTCAACTTTATTCGAAATCTTCGTCACTTCCAAGTACTCCAATGATTCCAAAGATAGTCAATGTTGCATCATCGTTGTTGAAGATCCGTAGCCATAACAATGAGAAAACAAAAGCTCTCAATCATTGTTGCACAATGTCATAGTATCATTACACAACATTAAAGTTCAATTGTATCACAACTTCGACAACAATACTATGGTGATATGTATTACTCACCCTTAGTCAATACTCCATCTCACATGGAAACCACTCCCCCTTACATAATGATCCGAAAACCATATGTGTTTGTAGTGTGAACTACACATTAATTCTGCCCCTTTTTGTCAATAAAATTGGCAAAGGTACGAAAACTGGTGGGATCCTAATAAAATTTCTATAAAGACATTTCATGACCAAAAGAAAGCACATATCAACTTTTTAGATGCAATCATATAGCCGAAACTAAATGCATTCATTAAGGAGTTTATAAATACAAGATAACCCCTACAATATTCCACAGCCGCACTCCCCACAAAGATTTGGCAATTAAGCACAAGTTCAATTAAGAACTCTCCCCTATAAAATGTCATTCCCGAAAGAACAACAAGAGCGACATTACTTTCATAAGAAAAGAAGGATTTCTTTGGACAATAAATCCCATAAGAATATGAATTTGTATCCAAAAAAATCAATTAAATTAACCACAAGAGAACCCATGATTTCAATCGGAAATGCTCAACATAAGAAAACTTACGGAGCCACACAGTACTGCGGAATAAACAAAGATTCATTCTATCTTTCATCACTATTTGCACAATGACATATAATAGACTTAATCTTTGTAAAAAAAAGTTCATCCTTTCTTCCATCAATATTTGCATAATGATATAAAAGGCTTAACTTTTGTTTGTCAAAAGTTCATTCAATCTTTTATCAATACTTTCATATCGACATACAACAGATTTAACTTTTGACCATGTAAGGGACAATCATAGTTCACGGACGCAAACACACATATCCCATAACAATTTGCAATATATAAAACCATAAAAGATCAATACTGCAAAAATCATCTTCCAAACAAACTTTAGAATTTAAACAAATAAATCTAAAAACATTGAAGATGAAAATCGTTGGCCATAGCTATGTGTAATCACAATAATGGCTATTCCAAACTCTTGTTATTCTTCCTAAAAACACAAGAATATAATTTTCATAAGAAGATTTTCTAGACAAAATCAAAACAACTCTTAGAGAACATGATTCGGAAAAAACATTAAACATAGCCAGCAACCAGAGATTGAACATGGGCGAGCTCATCAGTTACTTTCTTCAGTTCGTTTTTCAGAAATTCAAGATTCCTTGTTGCAATTCCAAGTTGTTCACGTACGACCTCAAAATCTCGAAGAAGATTTCCTACCAGTTGTGATGACATCTGAACTGGTATTTTGTTTTCATGATCAACATCATGATAGCAGGTAATGAAAACAGGGTTCTCGTGAAACTCGATAGACTTTCCCTTCTCAACATTGTCTTCCTTGTTGCATCCATCCATTGTGCACACAGAAATCAGGTGAACCTTTTGACGTTACGGAACGTGTATGTACCAAAACGGAGCATGATACATATATATATGAGTGTTTCATAGAAAACCCTAGAAATAATCGTATACGTTCCGTGTGGGTCAGGTGTACGTGCACTTATGGTTACATCCTTGGTACGAGACCAAAATAATAATTGAGCTAAATTTAGAAGAAGTCTTGAAAGACTGAAGAATCATTCTAAACACAGGATGACATCCTTAGTTCAATGGAACATAAAAGAATTTTTGCAACAAGGAATTATTCTCAAGAGTGAATGATCAAAAACATTACGTCATGTAAAGTACTGGAGCAAGGCTCAACAGTTTAATGATCATCGTTTCATAAAAAAAATGAAATATAACAACAACAACTTTCTCAAGACACAAAGGCTTTTTGAGAATTATGTGCATTCCTCCACATTACAAGAAGGATGCTACATTGAGTAGTCATGTTGTATTTTGATGAGCTTTTTTCTCATCAAGAATATTGACTTCTTCTCTATTTCCTTCTTGAAGATTTTCAGAAAAATCACTAGGATTAGTTGAAAGAGATTTAACCAGAGGGGAACAAGGAATACCTGAACCTGCTGCTTTCCTTGCCTTTTTGATGCTCCATTTTGAGTCTGTTTATGCTGATCTTGAGCTCCGAGACTCGATTATTGATATGAATGAAATCTGGAGCAGACACCTCGGGTTCACTGTCTTCTTTAGAAGGAGATAAGGAATTTGGCTTTTCTTTCTTTCTCCTACGCCTTTTTCTCTTCTCAGAGTAATTTAAAGAGTCAGTTGTCCACCTGACATTCTTCCTTCTACAATTGTAGGTATTTTTTTGTCTCAAAATCATAATCTAAAAATGACTCATCACAGCATTTCTCTTGATTGCAGGCATTGCTTTTTACTCCAGCAATATGAGAGACGGGTTTAATTACTTCTTTAGACATCCATGCAAGAATGTTGTGAAGTTTCTCATTCCTCAGTCGAAAATGACATCTTCGTTCAAGATGTCCTTTACTTCCGCAATAATAGCATTTAAAGGATTTGTTCTTGACCGTTCTCATGCGAGTTAAATTTGAAGGAGTACAATCCTTGTTCCCAATACCGTCGGCTGTTGGAAAGGTTTTTTTTTACATGAAGAGTTGTCATTAGCTTGAACAAAATTGATCTTATTAGTACTTGGAGCGTCCATTCCCTTATAGCCCAGATCACGTGTATCACGATGTTCTTTACATGCTACAAGCATATAAGATAATTTTGTAGAGCTAGAATTGAATCTTTTCAGATTCTCCTCCAGTGATTTTACCTTATTAAGGGCAGCAGTGAGATCGGTATTTTTCTCTGGCAAGGAAACTGAGTTCTCTGTCACTAGAACATTTTTGTTGAGAGTCATATCTTGCTTAAGATTCCGCAAGTCTTTCTTTCAACACAAAGAGATTTCGAAGGAGATTATCACATTTGGACCTTTTTGATCGTAAGTCTTCTTCTCGGTCTTTAACGGTAGATTGTAAAGGTTTATATCCACAATCATAACCTTTAAAGAGTTTTCTCATCTTTATGTTTTCTTGACAGAGAGGCGCAAAATATTTTCTCAAGCAATTTGTTGATTTCTTTTCTTTCAAGGCATGGTAAAAGAGCTTGATATATTGAGAGACTTCCTCATCAATAGATTGTCCTTCTTCTGAATCACTCTCATTTGAAAGATCATCCCACTGTTCATCAAGACACTTTTCCCAATTGAAGGCAGATTCAAACACAGAGGCAGGTACAGAAGGCTTCTTAGATGTCTCAGGATTTTGAAACATCTTAGAGGAACTTTGTTCTGGTGTTGCGTTATCAGAGAGATTACTGCCGTCTATAGAGTCAGATCGCTACAAACACATACTTATAAGGTCTTAAACGTGTTTGCCTGCTCTGATACCAATTGAAAAAGTGGGGGTTTAACAACCTCACCCAATAATTCTCTTAGCAATCTGTATGGACTAACTCCAATATACTTTTAAGAGAATCAACCAGACAGTCAGACTCAATCTTAATAAAAAAGTATATATCAAGGAGTTATATCTCAATTTCTCGATTCAATATTTACTCAAGAAAATAGAAATCTGCGAGTCTAATTGAATACAAGAGAAATTAACTTGAACGGTACCAAAGACCAATGTTCAAGTATCAATCAATTTCAATCAACAACCAAAAGTTGGATTTACCAATTGATCGATTCGACGCACAACCTGTGATATTTCAATTATATAACAAAATATAACACAGACACCAGAAGTTTGGTTAACGAGGAAACCGCAAATACAGAAAAACCTCAGGACCAAGTCCAGATTGAACACACATTGTATTAAGTCGCTACAGACACTAGCATACTACAAACTAACTTCGGTCTGGAATGTAGTTGAACCCCAATCAATCTCGCACTGATCCAAGGTACAGTTGCGCTCCTTACGTCTCTGATCCCAGTAGGATAGTACGCACTTGATTCCCTTAGATGATCTCACCTACAACTAAGAGTTGCTCCGACCTAAAGTCGAAGACTTTAATAAACAAATCTGTATCACACAGAAAAGTCTACAGGAATAGATAAATCTGTCTCCCACAGAAATACCTACGAGTTTTGTTCCGTCTTTTGATAAATCAAGGTGAACAGGAACTAATCGATAACCCGGACTTATATTCCCGAAGAATAGCCTAGAATTATCAATCACCTCACAATAATCTTAATCGACTAGTGAAACAAGATATTGCGGAATCACAAACGACGAGACGAAGATGTTTGTTACTACTTTTCTATCTTGCCTATCGGATAAATTAATTTTGAGCCAATGTAACAATTGTACCCAATACGATAGAAACAACAAGATCAGATCATGCAACTACAGAGAAAATAGTTGGGTCTGGCTTCACAATCCCAATGAAGTCTTCAAGTCGTTAACCTACAGGGTCTCGATAGAAACCTAAGGTTAAAGGAGAATCGACTCTAGCTTATACAACTAGTATCACACAAGAGGTGTGGGTATTAGGTTTCCCAGTTGTTAGAGTTCTCCTTTATATAGTCTTCAAATCAGGGTTTGCAATCAATGCTAACTTGGTAACAAAGCATTCCATATTCATCGTTAGATGAAAACCTGATTAGATTCAAGCTAATATCTTTCAACCGTTAAATCGAATCTTAGCTTGTTATACATAAATGCAATGCACGTTCATTTAGGTTTGTGTAACCGTACCTAAACGTGTACACCTAGTTGGTTCAACAGTAATTAACCAAATGGTTAGCCATATGAGCACTTTTATGTCAACCATATTCATCTTCACCATAACTAGTTCAAATGACTCAAATGAACTAGTTCGAGAATTGTTCAATTGCTTAGATATTATAGAAGTATATAAGACACAATCGAAGGAAAATCGGTTTTGATTCACTCGAATCGATTGATGAACATTATAGCCACGGTTTGCAAAATACATTCCTTATTATATAAATGTTTTAGTTCATGAACAAACCAATTTTAAAAAGTAACACACTTAAGTATGCGTACGGGTATGTGTACTTAAGTAACCTGATTTGAGTTTGTTTTGGTTTTCAAACTCAGCAGAAATTCACGAACGTGAACTTTCCGGCAGTATGCGTATGTGTACGCATACTTAGGTAACCAGATTGATTTAGTTTTGATTTCCAAACTCAGCAGAAATTCACGGTCGTGAACTTCCGCCGGTATGCGCACGGGTACGCATACTTACCCAGTCTCTATCAACCATTTAGTACACACACAAATATGCATACATTTGGTTCCCGGTTTTGGACTTATACACTAATGTGCGAACACACTATATTCTTATATCCAAAGATGGTTACATGTTCTAAACTCATTATTTCAACCGTTGAAACATTCTTAGAGGATGTTATATAGAGGTTATTCAGACTCTATTTTTCATCAAAGCGATTTTCAAGAGATTGAAACAATCAACATGACTTTCGTCACTTGTAAAGATGAACTTGGACAAAGAGAAAGCTTACTAACACATATTTAAATAAATAGATAAGCGAGATAAACTCGGCTCGAAATAGCAAATGTGTATAATCGAAGTCTATATAGCAATACGAATTTTGTCTCAAGATAGGAGATAGAGTAGATAGACTTTTGAGTGATAGATAAGTTCAAGTCTCCACATAACTTTTAGTCGATGAAGTTCCACCAGTTCCTTGAGTAGTTCTTCATCTTTGTATGATGAACGTCGTGGAGTCTAGAGCTCAACTACACTTTCTATCCTAGTCCAAGACTTAGCTATAAGTAGACTGGAAATCAAGACTTATAGTTTTGGAAACTAAACTTGACAAACAAGTTTGAGATAGCATCGCTTGCGAGTTCGACCGAGCAGCGCTCTAACAGTTTCCTACTAGTATAAAGCAACTGGACCTATTTTAGTGCACGTTCTTAACTGAACAATTTGGTCCACTACTGTATTACAATATACATATTCTAAACTTTCAATACGTGAAGTATATTGATCAATTGTGTACTTATTTTCAAGAATGCAAATTAGTAAACATGTCTGTATCTTTTCTTAGTTGAGCAATATGGACACGCGTGGTCGACCAATTACCAATATTCACAATAATGGAAAAATTCATGATTACACCATTGGTTATTATATACAACAATACCATCGGTCGTTAGTTACAAAGTATGCATTCGATTATTATTTACATTATTGTGTTGTCTAATGGTTATTCTAAGTGTTATTAATCCTTCGATCAAGGAATGTTTAAGACTATCAGCTACCGAGTCTGCTATAGGCTTCAATGAGCAAGTCTGCTACAAACTAGTAGATATCAAATCTGCTACAAACCACTTAGTATATTCGTTCGCTCAAATGAGTTATTGAATTTATTCATAGTTGTTCTCAGCGGAATTACATAAATTTATCTTCATATTTCTCAAAATTCGAAACTCAGTATATTTACGTGTTCGTCTATCTAGTTATACGAAAAATATGACTCACAAGAACAGTCTACGCATGGCGACATGAATTGACATTAAAAGCAGAGAAAATTGGTGTTAACATGACCGTTCGAAGATCGGCTTAAGCTAGTGTCATCAGGCACTAGCACTAAATATTCACCATGTGGCGCCAACGACGCCGCCAACTCACTATTTATCATAACCTGACTTTGGCGCCAACCCACTTATATTCACTGGTGCCAGATGAAACCAACTTCATCTCTCGTGCTAGCGCTAGATGGTACCAACCTCTTCATTTCTCGTGATGGCGCCGCCTCCCTATCTCTATCGCTGATGCCAACGGCGCCACCCCTAGTGATACATACGACCTTTATACCTTAGTGACTACTTATAGAGGCGGAGTTCAGAATAATAACAGATGAAAACTAGAAAACAAACACAAGAATGTAATTAAAATAAATATATTTTCTATATTACGAACAAGAAAACTATTACAAATCTCTCTTTGTTACGCTCCAGTCTCTCTAAACTGTCAATAAACTTAAACTGTTTTGCTAAGCTTGGTTTTATAATAATCTAGTAATTGTCCCACAAATTTCTTCAAGTGTGTGTGTTTAGATATGAGTTAAACATCCATATTTATAGCCTTGACCGAACAAGGTCGACCATGGAATTTCATTTTAGTTTGGTTTCCCAAACTCACAAGAATCTGTTTGATAAGTTTCCCAAAAGACGAAAGATACGCCCGTATTATAGGCCCCCTTTAGGAACTTGTACTCCTGCAAAAGTTAGAATGGGAGGTTATCAAACTCGAGAGTTCCTAATCCATTTAACCTTACGGTAACTTGACGTTAATATTCAAAGCCTCCTTCTTCCCTTGTCGTGCCTCGGTCATTTTTCACTCCATAATGCAATTTGATTGAATGATTCTTGGCGATAAAACCACAAGTCCAAGTGACAAGATCATATTAGTCCGGTCATGGTGGCTCAAGCAATTTCAAGTATTCGACACTAAAAACCAAACAGATCCCTAGATAAGCAGGTAATTCAAAACGAAAGGTAATATCACCAATATGGGTTGAGAATATGAAATGGTCATGGCTTCAACTTCTTACTGTTAGAGCATAGCTTGGTTGAACCCACCAAGCGTTGGTATGTCAAGTTTGGTTGTCATATTTTAGCGAACCAAAACTCATTTAAGAATCGCTTGATTAAATGTACTAGAGTCAACTTCGTATAGGTTAGCTTGAAAGTATTAGGATTTGAGACATTACAAGTATTGCGAAGACTTGAAGAAGTAAGGAGCTACAACCACAACATCATCCTTCCACTTGAGGTTAGTGATATTTGACTTGAACTATTTCATTCCCTAACGTATCTTTCAAGTCGTGCATATTGGAAACAAAACTGCGAAGCATGAACACTCTAGATAGACATAGTATTAAGGAATACAATACGAGGTTTTTTGCTTAACCGTTAAACTTTGTAGATAAGACATCGAAATAATCGTTTGAATGCTATTGTGATTATGTATGGGTATGAGGTGAGGATTTCATCCTAGGAAACAATGTTTTATATGTGTTTTAAGAAAGTAAGTTCCTGAACTTTGTTTGTGAATCGAAAAAGGAAATCGCCAGGCGTTATTGGGATTGTTCTTCATTGCATATCTTATGAACGATCAATATGTGTAATTAGTATAACCGCTCAAGACTTGTTTGTGTTTTTGGTAAAACTATTCACATGAGGCCTGACTTTTGTATTGGTATGACTTTTATTAGTGAAACCGATCTTAAGTAATCACCTGACGGTATGATCGGGTTTGTGTAGTTTGTAAGACCTAACACTGGGTAAAGGGGAACCGATCCTAGTAAGAGGTGCAATACATCACAAAAGTGAATCAATCCTGGTATGGGGTGCAACAAGGTTTATAGCAGAAAGGGGAACCGATCTTATGGACATGTGCAACACATATGAGTTAGATACCATATTTATGTGGGGAACCGATCCTAGTACCTAGTCAATCAAATTTTGGAAAGCTAGTGTGACTGTGCACAGTACTCACATGGAGGTAGAACCGAAACTTGTTTTGGTAGAACCGTTAAACCCATGATTTGTGATTGAGAGTTCTTAATCAATCGCATATCTCTTGAAAGTCAGATGAACCAATTCTAAACTTGTTTGGAAGCGTGGTAAATCGGTTTCAAGTGTGTAAGTATGAAAGAGGACTTACAAAGTAAGGATGTCGACACACTTTGAACACGTGCATTTATGCGTATCTTTTATTGTTCAAAGATATTCCTTAACGGATAAGAAGGAAGTAAATCCCAGGATCGAAATTAAATAAGTTAAGAATCTTTTAATTATATATGGAAAATAAGAATTAGTAATGTGCATTTGCTAGTTAAAGATTTTCCAAGGAGATTTTCGATCAATATTTTTGGACAGAGCATTCTCAGGAATTATGAAAACCGAATGTGGAAATTATTATTGAATATCTTGAGAATATTTTCGGTTTTGGAAATTTCTTGGTGTCCAAACTTCTTTGTCTATAAATACTTGAAGTTTGCATTTCTAGCAAACTAATCCTTCGTGACAGTAAACTTCCTCTGTTGTACTGTTACTGGTGAAGCCGCCTATTCGGAGAGGAGAGTAACCTAATCAGGCGAAATCTCTTACGACCGCTCAATTTAAAGACTTCTTTGGGATTGAGAAGCTCTACGAGTACCGTTGGTCGGAAATTAGATAATTGCGGTTGATCTTTTGTTTTTGATTGATTTGATTGACTAACAGTGGTTGAACTTTGATTGCACCTAGTTTGTTTATGCTTGAGAATCTTCTCTTCTGATATAAGATTCACTCAAACTAGTTCGAAGTTTCGACATGGATCTTTAGACTGTTGTTAGTGCTAAAGACGATCTTGTGATAATCCATTGTTAACATACTCCGTTCTGTGTGTGATTGATCACAAGAGATTCAAATAGTTGTGTGCAGGTGTTTATTGAAGATCTAAGAAGATTTGAAGACAAAGAAGAGATAGAATATTTATGACTTGGTTATATAAATATTTGGTGTGCACAATACTTGTTTTGGTAAAAAGAGGATCTCACTATAATCGGTTTATCCTTGTGGTAGATTGGATAGAATAGTTGAGTATATCAGCATCAATACGGTTCCTTGGGGTCAAAGGTATTGATTGCAAAATCTTATGATTACTTTGGGTAATTGAACATAAGATAGATCTAAGAACCTGACGAAGGAGTTTATGTTAAGATAAACAGAAGAGCCTTTGTCCGACTCATATTCACTTGGTTGAAGAGAATTGATACCAAACAGATTTGTAGTTCATATACTGTTTGGAATACGAACCAAAGGAATTGTTCCAAGTACGTGGCTTATTCATAAGTTGGAGGCGTGGGAATACAGACGGAACTAGGTGAACTATAGTTTTAGTTGCTTGGTCTCAACTATACGAAGTTGGTTTATTTTATATAGCGGCTTAATCCTGAGAGTATTCAGTTCTGGACAACGTCCCGGGGTTTTTCTGCATTTGCGGTTTTCCTCGTTAACAAAATCTTGTTGTGTCATTTACTTTTCTTTTCCGCATTATAATTGTTTTATTATAATTAAAGTAAATTACACAAACGTTAATTCCTATTTACTTGATAAGCAATCCTATTGTGTTTGGTTAAGTCCGAACCTTTGTATCAAGTAAACATACTTCGTTGTTGTATTGTCTCGATCTTGTATCCATAGACAATCACACGAAGTGTGAACCGATTAGTTGTATTGTCTCGACTCAGTCCATAGATAATCACTTTTGGAGAAAGGACTTATAGGAAGGAAAAGTTTTAGCTTGATGTATATATGGGTACCCTCGCCTTTTCACTTACCTTTCCCTTTATCGTTCCTTAGAGCTAGCACTATGGTACACTTCATCCCTTCCCTATCCCTCAAATGTAGGGAAGGGATGGCACTTGAAAGGCAGTCACACTATGGTGCCCTCTCATCCCTTCCCTACATGAGACGCGTACTCAGTACACGTATGAATAGTGTCATACGCGTACTCAGTACTCGTATAAGTCAACTGGTTGACTTAACCTAAAAACGAGTACTCAGTACGCGTTTCATAGGTTTAAGTCGACAGAAACAAGGTTCAGTCGACCATTCTTTTTTTCTTCTTCTTCCTTCTTCTATATTTCTCTCCTCCTCAACACTTTCGATTTGAAGACCTTGTTGTGCGATTTTGGAGCTCAAATTGAATGGGTTTGTTTATTACCATCCGGTGAAGCATTTGCATTCTTTAATTTCGTGGTTCATCATCAAAACCCTCCAAGGTGAGTGATTAAAAATTTAGGTTTTAAATTTGATTTGAGTTTGATTATGATTAAATTCGTGATGTTGGGTCGATTATAATGCGCCATTGTATGTTGTTTGATAGTTTAGGACATTGTTGATTGATTTTATGGTATTTTGTGGTTTGAATCAAATAAGGTGTTGTGTATGAATGAATTTTGATATGGATATGTGATATGGTATTGTTTTTGATGATTTATGATTGATGAATGATTAAATTATTGAGGAATTATTAAATGAATATGAATACGGTATTGTTATTGATGATTTAGGATTGTTGTAGCTTAGTAGACAATGTGACGATTTTTTGAATAAAATGGATTGTTTTGTGATGATTTTTATGAACTTGTGTGCCGTAGATGGATTCAGATGCATTTGAACGAATTATGGAAGATATATTTCCGATTTCTTCAAGAGAACATAGTGATCATAAATTGAAAATCCTTGATACGACAGTGAGTCGTTCGGAATCGTTCAGACATCGAAGTAGTGTAAGTTCAATTCATGATATGTATATCTCAATTTCTAGGTTTCCAACTACTAAACAAATTATAGATAATTGTGGGTTTGGTTCCATTTTCAAAGTACAGTATCTAAAACTACAAGACAACTGCCTAATTACCGGTATATTTGAAAGGTGGTGGCATACCACCAATACATTTCACTTCCCTAGTTTTGAAATAGGGTTTACCCCATTAGAATTCACCCAAATTACCGGAATTCCTATTGGCATAGGTATGCCCATATCATTAGCTCCAATTAGTAATGAGGAAATACATGCCATGGCTCCCGATACCATAGACTGTTTGCTCCCATATCTTGAGGCGAAATGTTCTATTAGAAAAAGAAAAGGCCAAGATTCAATTAAGGTTACTAGAGTAAAAGAAGTTAGACAAGAAGACATAGTTTCTCTGAGAGAAAAAATTGTGGAGAGATGCAAGGGGATCAAGAAGAGTTTAATATTATCATTTTTCGAACATAGACTCGTCCAACAAAACGATGTATTAATGCAGGAGAAAATTGCAAGATGGTTTTTGATTTGGTTATTTGGGCATGTCTTTTTTCCAAACAAGAACAATGTTGTTGATTATAAATGGATTCGTATAATGAGGGATTTAAATACGCTAAGGAAATATGATTGGGGTTCGGCGGTGTATGCATATATGTTAAGGGGCTTGAGTACCGGAGTCACGGGTAATGTTCCTGAATTGCAGTTTTTCTCGTATCCTTTGATGGTAAAATTCCAAACCTACTTGTAATCTTACTTTGATTTCTTGTTTTTTTTGTTGGTTACATTATATTGTTTATAGTTGTTAGTAATAACTAATAATGTTGCAGCCTTGGTTTTGGGAATATTTCCGATGTCTATTTCCCTATACAAAAGCTGAAAATGAAGATATGGATCCGTGGCCAGCTGGAAGGTTATATGAGGGATAAACTAATAGGAAAAGGCAGTCAGAGAGATTCAGGTTCCCATTCTGTGACTACTGTGCGTAACCAGATTGATAACTTTGCATTCGATTCTGTATTCTGGTCGCCATGGGAGTATAGTGAATTGAGAACTAGACCATAGGTAGTATAGGCTAAACGAATCTCTGTAACACGTAGGGTTTTTAACGATCCTTATGGTCACAACGTCTTGTACCTGGGGGAACGATGTCTCAAACAAATTCTTGGAATCATTGTAATACCGCGCAACCCTCCTGATTCAATAATAGACATCACAAATGGATATTTGTACCAGGACGATAATGCGAATAGCCTGCATTATGATGAAGTTTCCTTGCAATTATAAGTTGTCTTGTTCGGTTATTAATCTTTCCAAACGCTTGTACAAAGCCATCGAAAACCACCGTCCATTGTTCATAGGCGGAGAGGCATTGAGTATCTTCCCTTGGCAGATTACAAGCATTTACAAACGCTGTGGTGATTGCAATATCTTCTTCTAATGTATACCCAACAATTACCATTATCTTCAAAAAAAAAAAAGAGAGAGACACTGAGGATACTAAGAAAATTATATCAAATTGTTTTTTGTTGTGGAAGATTATGACAATTTATAATAGGCATTGAAAGTAGTCGTTGGAATTTAGCCGTTGGAAATTATCCGTTACTAAACATCCGTTGGTACCCCAAAGTATAATTCAAATTATCGAAAATAGAAATACATAATTTTTACCGAAACTACATTACCGTTACTAAACTACAGCACCAGAATTTAAATGCGTCCTTACTTAAAAACAAAAACAAGAATTAATCTAATCTAGGATTAACTGAACTAAAATACGACCTTACTTAAAAGAAAAAAAACGATTAAGCTAAGCTATTAAAAATTGAACGGAATATCTTGTTCGTTCTGCATCTGCTTGGCCAATATGATATTCTGTTGAATTTCAAAGTACTTTCTTGCCTTTGGAGTCATCTTTTCGAGATCCAACTTCATTATTTCCCTTTCTTCTTTCATTTGAGCAGCCTGAATTTGTTGTTGAGTTGTCTCTAACAACCTTTCCATAATTTGGTTTTGTTGGAGCTGACGAGCTGAGACAATCGTTCGGGATTCTTTTAGATAATCAACAAGTTTACTACCCGCGTCACTCATCTGAGAGTCTTGCGAGGGTGGTGTGGCGGATTTACATTTCCCAACCAAGTTTTTATTAACTAGGGCTTTTTCCCCTGCTTTTGAAATGCGTTTATCTCCGGTAAATCCACCAGACGATGTTCCAGATATGGTGATTGGGGTCGTACTAGGAGTATATCCTGATGGAATAGGGATACCGGTAAGGATATTATTTGTAAATTGATTCTCGACAAATTGGCTTGAAGGTGGGTTTTGGGAACTTGAGGGTGGAGAACTAAACATATTAGAGAAATTTTGATGAATTTGAGATGATGGAGGATTACAATCTTCTTCCATATCTTCAATTTCATCGACGAACCCAATTGGAACATCTTTAAGCATGTTCCACTCAACATCTCGTTCAAAAGCTCCATGGTGTATGTCAGAATATAAACTTTTCGCAATTAACATCTACATAATTGTAAACAAACCGTTAATAAGATACACATATATTAATCTATTTAATAAGCACCATATACGAAAAATATAATAAACATATGTAAATAACATACCATGTTAATAGGGTCAATGCGCGGATTAACTATTACGGCTCTTGCAACACAACGGTAGAAGTCATCCACTTCACCCTTGATTTTGCTAATCCGATTACGAACGATTTTTAAAGTACGGTCGTTCCGATTTCCGTCACAAACTTCCACAAATTTATTAAAAAGCAGTTCCCAAAACACTTTCTTATCCGGATAATTCTGATACCCAATAGCAACATACTGAGTAATCATGTGATGATCTTCCAAAGTAGTAAATCTCGTTCTGTGTTTCCTTTTTGCCCTTTGAGTCTCCAGCATTGATGAACAAAACAAAAATTAAAACTCTTACTGAAACAAAAATTAAATTAGAAAGATTTAAGAGAAGAAATCAATTGATGTAGGAAGAAGAAATTGTTTTGGTGTGGTTTGAATAGAGAATTAGAGTGGTATTTATAGAGGATTTTGAAAAAATGGCCGTTGGGATTTGACGGTGTAGAAAATAGAGCCGTTATTAGTGATGGATGGTCAGGATCGGGCGTGAGGGAGATGTGAACGAGAAAAGATCAAACAAATATATTTAACCAAAAGCGTACTCAGTAGCCGTGTGAAATGCTACGCGTACTTACTACACGTATCAACGGCTTTACGGGTACTCAGTACGCATAAAACGTAAAATAATACGCGTACTGAATACCCGTGTGATTTCCCTTCTCTACAAGGGTGATCAGATCTGATCAGTCTTATAGGGATACATCAAGTATCCCTTCCCTATACAAAATCTGAGAGACCATAGTACATGGTAATTTTGGATTTTGAGGATGGAGAGGGATAGGGAAGGAATACCCCTCTCCATAGTGGTAGCTCTTACCTGGCTTCAACCTACCATGTCACAATACAAAACTTGATGGCAAAGTAAACAAGTAAACAAACACTAGCTATTTAAAAAAGGACTTCTAAATTATAGGAGAGCAGGAAGACAGAAAAGAAGAGCCTAGATACTTCTAATATTTCCACATTTCGGATTTGGATTCGTACGTTTACACTCGGATATTTCAATAAACATCTGCTGCATATATATATATATATATATATACGTTTTAGAAGATCAAAAGGTAAAAATTCCACCAAATACCCGATTCAATCTTCAGAGAGAGAGAAAGGATGGATTTCGAACTGAGAGCAGCGAAACAGAAATTAGAGAGAGAACAGAAAGATAGGAAAGAGAAAGCAAGGTTGAAACTTATCAAAGAAAAGAAAGCTAAAGAAGAAGCTTTGAAACAACGTGAAGCGATTGAAGCTGCTCAGAGAATTCGTAGACTTGATGCTGCTGATGCCCTTCTTAAGGTTCGTTTTAGATCTATTATTTATGGGGTTTCTCTGTTCCATTAATCTCTAATTAGATTTCTAGGATTTTTTATTTTTTTTACAAATTTGATTGATTTTGAACTTATTAGGTTAATTGATTGCTTAAGTTAGGTTCCTTTGTTTGATCATGTTGAAATTTAGAACTAGGCCCAAATCAGAAGCTTTTAAATTGGCAATCAAAATCCCTTTTTGTTTGAACTATTCCCATGTATAAACTTGATTGCTTTTGTATACAACTAGGTTAGGTTGATGCGAATAGGATAGGAATGTTCATTTTGGGTTTAGTAGGCTGCAACAGAAAGTATATACAGAACATAACAGGAAAAGAATAATAATACAGTAAACCGTGATGAGGAAGAAAACATACATATTTAATACATAAAGTCTGCCAGCTGATGAACTCATGGGTCATAATGTTTGAGTCTTTTCCCGTTGTGGGAAATCAGTAGTGATTGACATATTAGACTGTGTAAACCTATAAATAAGCTCCCTTTGTATTATTTCTCTCGCATTGTCATTGCACTCTCTATGGAAGTGTTGGTCTTTGTTCACTCTTTTTATTTCCAATAATAAGTCATTATGAATAGCTTTAATTTCTTGATACAGGCTGAACAGCAAACGGAACAAAATTCAGTTGCTGCAGATGGAGTGATCTTTAATCGTGTTCTTGAAGCTGTTTCTTTCCAAGGTTATGGAGATAAAATTAAATTGCCAGCGTCCTGCTTCACTGAACTGTCAAATCAAGGTGCCCTGGATAAAGGACCCATGTACTTTCAGCTTTCAAAAGTTTCTCAAGAGGGAGTTCCTATGCAGACAGAGGATGGCGAACAACAAAGTCATGGAACAACCCATTCAGGTGTTTTAGAATTCACCGCGAGTGATGGTTTTGTTGAGCTTCCTCCTCATGTGTGGAACAACTTATTTTCTTCTGACCCTCCAGAGGTTCCTTTAGTCGAGGTACGTTATGTCAGGCTACCCAAAGGAACTTATGCCAAACTGCAGCCGGATGGAATGGGTTTTTCAGATATACCAAATCACAAGGCTGTACTTGAGACAACCCTGCGCCAACACGCCACTCTTTCTCAGGGTGATCTAGTCACAGTCAACCATGGTACACTAACATATAATTTGCGGGTGCTTGAGCTGAAACCTTCCACTAGTGTATCTGTTCTAGAAACAGATATTGAGGTGGATGTAGTAGGATCTGAATCAATCACGGATGGTATGGATCGACATGTCTTGATCCCACTTGTGCTTGGAAAGGTAGAGGTTGGTACTGTTGAGGAAGGAAAATATGTCTATTACAAGTTCTCTGTTGATGGCAACATAGGTGATATTATAGCCTCTGGGGATGCTAATGTCGAGGTTAAGATTGATACAGCAAATGACAATGGGGATACGGATCTGTATGTCTCGAGACATCCAGTTATTTTCCCAACTCAGCATCAACATGAATGGTCTTCCCATGATATAGGTTCTAAAGTTTTGATAATATCCCCCAAGGATCAGAGCCTTGGTACAGGTACCTATAGTATTGCAGTGTTTGGCTTCAAAGGAACTACGAAGTATCAAATATCAGTTGCAATCCAAAATATTAGCCACCATAACGTGGGTGAGACAGCTGGTTCTTCCTCATCTGTGGCGGATGTGAACTCCAAAAAGTGTCGCAACTGTGGGCACTACATACCAAGTAGATCCATTGGTCTACATGAAGCTTATTGCAGTAGACATAATTTTATTTGTAAGCACGCTGATTGTGGAATTGTTCTCAGAAAGGAGGAGGCAGCAAAGCATGTACACTGCGAGAAATGTGGACGGGCCTCTCAAGTGGGGAAGTTGGAGAAGCACATGAAAGTTTTCCATGAACCACTACACTGTGGTTGTGGAGTCACTCTTGAAAAAGAGGAAATGGTAAGCATATAATGACAGTTTTTCTAGTTTTTTATTTTTAACCATCTGTCATTTGTCAGTAAGGTCCTGTGGTGGTAAAACTGAATGAAATGGTTTTGCTAAGTGTTTGCTTTTCTTGTATCTTGTGATAGGTGCGACATCAATCAACTGCTTGCCCATTACGGTTAGTTACGTGTCGATTTTGTGGGGATATGGTTCAAGCTGGGAGTACTGCCAATGATGTCCGAGATAGGATGAGAGGACTATCAGAGCATGAGAGTTTGTGTGGGTCCAGAACTGCCCCATGTGATTCATGCGGGCGAGCTGTCATGTTGAAGGAGATGGACATCCATAGAGTTGCTGTGCATCAAAAGAATTAAAACTCAGACCTCTATTTCTTTTTGTAGGTTGGGTGTAATTATGACAAATCTCAGAAGCCATTTCACTAAAGATTTTTCAGGTTTGACAGATGAACAATCCGATATGACAGATGAACAATCCGATATCTATTTCGCGACTGCACTTCAGCCCCCGAAAGGACTGTCCCTGGATGATTTATCTTATGTTGTGAAGTATAGTTGTTCAAGTTATGTATTCCCTCATGTATTTCCGAAATATGATTTATATTAATGAATGTGGTATTGGGTTTTTTGCATTCATTACAAAGTAAGCTCTTGTTTGGCAAATCAGTTTGCACTCTTTATAATAAATCTTCTTTCTCCAGACAAGAACATGATAAGGGATGGGTGACCCCTTCCATCAAAATCCCTGTTATGATGGGATGAGATTCATTTCACAGAAGCTACTAACAATTGTCTAAATACAAGTTCATCTCCAATTCATTATTCATCCTGTCACACTGTGACCAGTGAGGGCTACCTCATTTGCCTGCCACTAGTGTCTACCTGAGTGTATTTAACAACTATGTTGCTGGTCGTTTAGGTACATTAGATGAGGGATACGTGTTCTCCATCTATTGTATGAAATTAGGGTTAATCATTGGTTCATTTAAGCTGTAATAGAAACTCGTTTGGAGGCTATCTGAAATTAACGAGAATTGTTCTTCTCTGGCTGCGCTTAACAACACAGATCTTGGGTTGAATCTTTGATCCAAGAGGTGTTTATCACCATTTATCCCTTCTTTCCATCGATATGTTTGTTAATTTGTTGTTTAACCACAACAATTGGCATCAGAGCCGTTCCGATCTACCCAATTTTTTTTTCCAAATGACTCTCAAAGATGTTGGTCAAATCAAAGCTTCTCAAGCCAAACTACAAACAGATTTCCACAACCTATCATCAGATTTCGATACTAAGATTGATTCTCTTGCAAACCAATTGCAGGAAAATAATCGCAATCTCATCAAAACATTCAGTAAGAACTTCCATATTCCTCATCAATCACGTACAGAAGATGCTAGTGGTTCTAATACAAATTAAACTGAAGATAACTTTTATGTACATCAACAAAGTTTTTCTCGTACACATCGTATTCCAAAGCTCGATTTTCCCAGATTTAATGGTGATAATCCGAGAGGCCTGATTCAAAAGAGTGAGAGATATTTCAACTGAATGATGTAGAAGAACACAAGAAAGTCGATATTGCTGCAATCTACCTCAAGGGTAAGGCTGAAAAATGGTTTTTAAACTTTCAAGTTAATAGACCTCGCATTACTTGGCAAGATTTAGCTATACATCTCTGTGCTCGGTTTGAAAATCCTATTGAAGAGAACTTTGTTGGTAGTTTTAACAAACTAATGCAGACTTCTTCAATTGATGAATACTATGAAGAGTTTGAATCACTCATAGCACTCATGACCAAAATGAATCCATCTCTTAGTGAATCTTACTTTATTATGAGTTTTTTGAGTGGCTTAAAAGGATGAAATTGGTAAACCCGTCTCTATGTTTCACCCACAAACTTTAGCTGATGCATTTTCACTGACAAGGCTTCAAGAACAAAAATTAGCTATCACAGCCTTTACACCAAAACCATTTTCTAAGTCCTTCAGTAGCTCATTCACTTCCAGTAGACCATCCTCTTCTACACCAACTTTTCCAAAACCAATTCTTACTTCTCCAAACTCCACACCTATGACTCCCAAAAAAAATTTCACCCCTACTTCAAAGTCTCTTCCTACAACTCCAGTGATTAAGAGGCTTTCTCAGGAAGATATGGATAAAAGGAGAGCTCAAGGATTGTGTTATAATTGTGATGATGTTTATAAACCAGGGCATCTCTGTAAAGGGAAACAAAAAGTTTACATGCTTCATATGGACACTGCTGAGTCTCAAGATACTGAAGAGGAGAAAGAAATATTTGAGGAAGCACAGGAATCTCCAGTCCAATCTGATGTTGAGATTTCTCTTCATGCACTCACATGGAATGCAACTGGAGAAACAATCAGAATTCATGGTATGCTCAACAAACAAAAAGTTTATATCCTCATTGACATTGGAAGCACCACAAGTTTTATTGATACTGCCTTAGCTAATTGACTAAAATGCTATGTTGAACCAACTAAGCCCATGATGGTCACTGTGGCTAATGGAGAAAGAACAGTCGGCACTGGTATTTGTTCAAACCTACAATGGAGCACGCAAGGCCATAAATTTTTGGAACATCTGAGAACTTTACCTCTGGGAGGATGTGATATTGTCCTTGGTGCAGACTGGCTCAAGAATTTGGGTGATGTCATGTTTAATTTTTCAAAGTTATGTGTGTCTTTCAAACACCAAAATAAGAAAATTACTTTACAAGGTATTTCTCCACATACCTCTTTACTTCAGATGAGTAATGCAGATGTAAAGAAATTTTCTTCTACTACTTCTCATGGCTTGATGAGCAACTTATTCTCTATTTCTTCTTCTTATTCTACACCCACTGAAAAAGCGGGGGTCTAACAACACCATCCAATATTTCGCTTAGCAATGTGTATGGACAAAATCGAATATACTTTCAAGAGAATCACTAAGACTCAATCAATTGAAAGTATATCAACGAGTTTATATCTCTCTCTTGATTTGATTTACTCAAGCAGATCCTGCGAGTTCTAATCAAATACAAGGAATAACTTGGACGGTACCAAAGACCAATGTCTAAGGATCAATCAATGACAATCAACAACCAAAGGTTGGATTATACTAATTGATGATCTAAATGCACAACCTGTATTAGATCAATTATAAAGATAAACAATATAATGAGGAAACTGAAATAACACGGACACCAGAAATTTTGTTAACCAGGAAACCGCAAATGCAGAAAAACCCCGGGACCTAGTCCAGATTGAATACACATTGTATTAAGCCGCTACAGAAACTAGCTACTCCAAGCTAACTTCGGACTGGACTATAGTTGAACCCCAATCAGTCTCCCACTGATCCAAGGTACAGTTGTACTCCTACGCCTCTGATCCCAGCAGGATACTGCGCACTTGATTCCCTTAGCTGATCTCACCCACAACTAAGAGTTGCTACGACCCAAAATCGCGGGCTTTAACAATAAACAAATCTGTCTCACACAAACAAGTCTATCAAAGGATCACTCTGTCTCCCACAGAAAAACCCTAAAGTTTTTGTTCCGTTTTTTGATAATAATCAAGGAGAACAGGAACCAATTAATAATCTGGTCTTATATTCCCGAAGAACAGCCTAGATTAATCAATCACCTCACAACAATCTTAATTGTATGGTAGCGAAACAAGATGTTGGGGAATCACAAACAATGAGACGAAGATGTTTGTGATTACTTTTATATCTTTCCTATCGGAGAAATCAAACAATCTCAAGCCAATCAATATGATTGTACTGTTAGGATAGAAGATTCAAGATCAGATCACACAACTACGATAAAAGTAGTATCGGTCTGGCTTCACAATCCCAATGAAGTCTTTAAGTCGTTAACCTGGTTTTAGAAGAAGAAAACCAAAGGTTAAAGGAGAATCGACTCTAGCACGCAAACTAGTATCACACGTAAGGTGTGGGGATTAATTTTGCAGAGTTGCTAGATGTCCCCTTATATAGCCTTTCAAATCAGGGTTTTGCCTTAGTTACAAAGCAATCAATATCCACCGTTATATGAAAACCTGATTTAGATTCAAGCTAATATTTCTCAACCGTTAGATCGAAAACTTAGCTTGTTATACACAAATGACTGTACGCTTCTAGGTTTGTTAACCGCACCCAAACGTGTACATTGTTGGTTCAACAATAGTCTAACCGAAAGGTTAACCATATGAGCATTTCATGCCAACCATGTTCTTCTTCACCGTAACTAGTTCAAATGACTCAATTGAACTAGTTAAGAGAGTTGTTCAATTGCAAGGAAATCTTATGTGACTACACAAGACACAATTGAAACAAAGATGATTTGATTCACTCGAATCGGTTCATGAACTTTAATATCCACAGTTTGCAAAAGCATTCCTTAGTCTTTTAAGATTAAGTTCAGAAATCATCTTTAGATATATAACCTTCTCAAGTTCGCAGACTAGGTTCGTGGACTTAAGACACCGGACAGAGTTTACAAACTCCAGCAGAAATTATCGGGATGAGAACTTTTCCGGTTTGCGGACCGGGTTCGCGGACTTGGCTCACGCAAGTAGTTTGTCAACTCCAGCAGAAATTCTCGGGTTTGAGAACTTCGGCAGTTCGCAGACTGAGTTCGCGGACTTGGCACTTACCATACTTCCGGTTCTCTTGATCAACAAAGTTCGAGAACTTCGGTTCAAGGAATCCATTGGTTATGTAATCTAAACTCTCATTCCAATCATTGAAACATTCTTAGAGGACGTTATACAGTTGTTACACCATTTCTCGTCAAACCAATTTTCAAAGTGATTGAAACACTCATGACTTTCGTTACTATGTAAAGATAAACTTGGTCGAAGCGAAAAGCTTACCAACACATATTTCGAGATATAGATAGGCGAGGTATACTCAGCTCGAAATACCAAATGTGTATAATCTAGTCTATATATATAGCATACGACTTTTGTCTCAAAAAGTAGGAGATAGAATAGATAGACTTTTGAGTGACAGATAAGTTCAAGTCTCCACATACCTTTTTGTCGAGAAGTTCCACCGGTTCCTTGAGTAGATCTTCTACTTGTATGATGAATCGCCATGAAGTCCCTGAGCTCAAATACACTTACTATCCTAGTCCGAGACTTAGCTATAAGAGACTAGAAATCAATACTTATAGTTTTGATCACTAACATTGACAAACATGATTGAGATAGCAACGCATGCGAGTTTGACCGACCAGTGCTCTAACACCCACCAATCTTGACATACTGCTTCGCTTACTCAATGAGTTTCAAGATATCTTTCATGAACCTACTCAGCTACCACCAAAGAGAAGTTTGGATCACACAATTCCTCTTCATCCTAATTCTACACCTATTAACCTCAGAGCTTACAAATGGCCTTATATTCAGAAAGATGCAGTAGAACACGTTGTTAAGGATATGCTTCAATCTGGCATCATTCAGCCAAGTCACATCCCATTTGCATCTCCCATCCTTCTGGTCAAAAAGAAAGATAACACTTGGAGGTTTTGTGTAGATTATAGGATATTAAATAGGATTACCATCAAGGATAAATTCCCAATTCCCATTGTGGATGAACTATTGGATGATTTATGTGGATATGCTATTTTCTCCAAGATAGATCTCAGAGCTGGCTATCTTCAAATAAGAATTCATGATTTGGACATCTTCAAGACAGCATTGAGAACTCATCAGGGTCATTATGAGTTTAACATAAAGCCATTTGGCCTTACCAATGCACCTACCACATTCCAAGCCTTAATGAATGACATTTTCAAACCATTCTTGAGAAAGTTTGCCTTGCTTTTATTTGATGATATACTCATCTACAGTGCTAACATGGATGAATATTTAGAACATCTCAAGATTGTCTTCTCTTTACTCAGACAACACCAATTGTTTGCTAAGTTGTCTAAATGTGGTTTTGGGAAATCTTCTCTGGAATATTTGGGTCACATCATCACAGTTGAAGGAGTCAGTTCTGATCCTTCCAAGATTGACTGCATGAAGAACTGGCCACTTCCACAGACTATTAAAGACCTTAGAGGATTTCTTGGCCTCACAGGCTATTACAGGAAGTTTGTGCAAGGTTACAACTCCATCATCAAACCTCTCACTGACCTTCTTAAGAAGAATGCATTTCACTGGAGCCCTGCTGCTACTACTGCTTTTGAATATCTCAAGACTTCCATGAGCAATACTCATGTCTTGGCACTCCCTAACTTCACCAAGCCATTTGTGGTTGAAAGTGATGCTAGTGAGTCGTGCATTGGAGCAGTTTTATTTCAAGAAGGCAGACCAATTGATTATTATAGTAAACCTTTGGGGTCCAAGGGCTACAACTCTCTCCACTTATGAAAAAGAATTTCTTGCTGTAGTTATGGTTGTTCAGAGATGGAGACAATATTTACAAGGGACTAAATTCACCATTAAGACAGATCATCAAAGTCTCAAATACTTCATGGAGCAGAAACTTACAACCTCCTTCCAACAAAAATGGTTGATCAAACTTTTAGGTTTTGACTATGACATTCAGTACAAAAAAGGAGCTGAGAATATTGTTGTTGATGCTCTCTCCAGGAGGCCCATAGAAGATGCTGCTTGTAATTCATTGTCTTTGTCTACACCACATTGGGTTCATGAGGTTACAGGTAGCTATGAACATGACCGTAAGCCCAACCAACTTATCTCTACACTTCTGCTCAATCCTCTCAGTGTCCCCAATTTCACTTATAAGGAGGGTGTTTTAAGGTACAAGCACAAATATCTACATTGGCACTGGAGGAAATGTGAGACAAACACTTTTAGCTTCCCTACATGCTTCTGCAATTGGTGAACATTCTGGAATTCAAGCCACTTCTGTGAGAGCAAGGAGCCACTTTTATTGGAAGGGAATGCACAAAGACATAGTGTTTTTTATTTCTCATTGTGATATTTTCCAGAGAAACAAAAGTGACACAAACTAATGCTACAGGACTACTTCAACCTCTACATGTACCTGATCAACCTTAACATATCACAATGGACTTCATAGAAGGCTTACCTGTCAGCAACAAGAAGAGTGTTATCCTTGTCATTGTAGACAAGCTAACCAAATATGCACATTTCTTAGCTCTTCAACATCCATACACAACAACTTCAATTGCTCAGGCCTTTCTATCTCAAGCGTTCAAATTACATGGATTGCCAACATCGACAGAGACAAGGTATTCACCAGCAATTTTTGGCTGGATCTGTTTAAGGCTTTGGGTACTAGTCTTAACTTAAGCACAACATATCACCCTCACACAGATGGCCAAACTGAGAGAGTGAATGCCTTCTTAGAAACTTATTTGAGATGTTTAATTGGCCATAAGCCTGGAAAATGGAGCCAATGGCTAGCTCTGGAAGAATGTTGGTACAATACAAGCTTTCATACCAGCCTCAAAATGTCTCCCTTCCAAGCACTCTATGGGTATGTCTCTCCTCATTTGGCATTTCCTACTACTGCCACCACCACAGTTGATGCAGTTGAAGCATATTTGAAGGAGAGAGATTCTCTGCCTGATATTCTCAAAGAATCACTTCATACAACTCAGGAGAGAATGAAGTTTTATGCTGACAAGTTACGCAAGGACAAGAGCTTTGAAGTAGGCGTATATCTCAAACTGAAACCTTACAGGCAAACCTCTGTTTCCCTCAGAAAGAATTTCAAGCTCTCTTCAAAATTTTATGGCCCTTTTCCAGTTTTGCAGAAAATTGGTCAGGCTGCATACAAGTTACATTTGCCCTCTCATGCACATATACACCCAATTTTTCATGTTTCCCAACTGAAGAAGCATATTAGCCTCAAACACACTCCATCTCCAACTCTTCCAGTGGTTGATCACGAGGGTTAAATTATTATGCTGCCTGGGAAAATTTTACGCACCCGAACTATTCTACAAGGTCGCAGATTGGTCAAGCAAATACTCTTACAATGGACTAACTCTTCTCCGGAGAACGCTACATGGGAGGACTTGTCTCATATTAAAGCACACTACCCAAAGTTTATCCTTGAGGACAAGGATCATTTTCTGGGGAAAGCAATGTCACAGTGTGACCAGTGAGGGCTACCTCATTTGCCTGCACTAGTGTTTAGCTGAGTGTATTTAAAAACTCTGTTACTGGTCGTTTAAGTCCATTGGATGAGGGACACGTGTTCTCCATCTATTGTGTGGAATTAGGGTTAATCATTGGTTCATTTAAGCTGTAATAGAAACTCGTTTGGAGGCTATCTGAAATTAATAAGAATTGTTCTTTTTTGGCTGCGCTTAACAACATAGATTTTGGCTTGAATCTTTAATTCAAAAGGTGTTTATCACCATTTATCCTTTCTTTCCATCGATATGTCTGTTAATTTGTTGTTTAACCACGACACATCCTTGTTTAATCATTAAAATAAGTTGAAATCCCTTTTTCTTGCTCAGATACTGGT
The DNA here is from genome assembly GCF_003573695.1 of Papaver somniferum. Classification (NCBI taxonomy): domain Eukaryota; kingdom Viridiplantae; phylum Streptophyta; class Magnoliopsida; order Ranunculales; family Papaveraceae; genus Papaver; species Papaver somniferum. Next base: position 145,310,279 of record NC_039358.1, on the reverse strand, counting down.
TTCTCCATTCTCATGAGCAAACTTCTTCCCTTGGCATCACTAAAATTGATTTAGCTTAAAAGAAGCTAAATGATCCCGGTGGTTACAACTATTGGGATATTCTACAGGCGTTGCTTCTTACGCAATGGCATTTGTGTGAATAAGGTGTTGTTACATATGGAATTATACGCTAAATTTTCACACATGTGAATACCCGGCAATCATTGGATACGATATTCTGAGTGTTTGGATTCTAGTTGGCAACTTGGCATCAACTAGGTAATCCATATATTTGTGCACTTGGATGTCAAAAAGAATTGTATCCTTGTTAATTATTTTTCAGTTGTTTTAATAGTCAGAATAATCCAACAACCAAAAGGTTTAGCAATGCACTAACAAAGGTTCTGTCATGTAGACCAATGCTTCGCTGTAAGGAAAAGTGACTACTTTAGAATGACAAAGAATTAATACGTCCGCCTCCCTTTTTGATACAGTTTGCTACTAATTATATGTGAACAACGCGGAGCCACTTTCCTCTCTAATACAAAGGTGTGCACTTAACAGTCAAGCATCCAGAAATAACCAACGAATGTGCACACTGTGCATTTAAGTGCGTGGCAACATTAGTAAAACTTTAATGGTCAAATGCAAAATGATTTTTTTCTTAAGAAAAATTGTTTACCAATTTGAGAACTGAGAGCATATAAAAAATGACTGCAGTCAACTAACAACAGGTACACAGCAAGTGTGTGTACACGGATCAAAGAGATCAGCGAAACTCCAAATCTAATGGAGAACTAGAAGAGCCTTCAAAATGAAACTATCAATTAGCAAATCCCACTCGACTTTTACTTCGGCAGACAACATATAAAATAATCAAAATTTGGAAAAGTTGGTAGGACGTGAAATAAGTTGCTCAACGAACTCATTCACACAGTTTGCACTCCTCCAAAGCAAAACCACAATATTATTTAGTATTTATTTTTGTGTGCACATCTTTGTGATGGTCTAAACTCTAAAGACGACCTCACCCACCATACACGTTACATACACGGCCTGGCAGCACCAAAAAGATCAATTACCTGGACGACGAATACTAGAAACTTGGAACGCGTACAAACTTCGTGTCAGCATCTTAGTGATCTTCTGCCTTCCAAAGTTTTCTTTTCCAGAAAACGGAAGGGAAAAAACACACCCGTTTTGCTTGGGAGGGCAATAAATTCGCCGGTTCCGTTTTGGATTGCATATACATAGGTTACAGAATTGCTTTAGATGTGCCCACAAATTAAGAATCAATCTCAATCTCATCACGTGGACTGTTATACCAGAGGTGGTGGTCACGTCCATTCATCATTCATCCAACGGTTGTATTGTCACGTGTTTATTGCCGACACGGCGGGCACATCGATATACATTTCTCAACGGTTACTTATTTACTCCATCTCTAAAACTCTAGAAATTAAGAGAATCATAAATATATAAAAAAAAATAAAAAAATAAAGGGGCGTAAAATATACACTTCACCTAATCCATTCCATCTTTTTCTTATGAGTCTCAATTGTTCGATTTGATAAATATCTCTTTCCTGTTTTCCGCCTTTCCCTTTCCCTCTTTACAGAAAATAAATCACCACTCGTTCTTCTCCTTCTTCAATTTTAGTGTGCGACAATCAGAGAATATCAAAGCCAACAGGTTTGGTTTTTCTCTGTTAATTTTCCAATTTTTTTGTTCTTAACTTTGATTGAGCTTGAAGCCAACTTTGATTACGTGAATTTTTAAGCGTTCTTTACTTTTTAAGATCTAGAGAATACATATACAGTCTTGTTACATTGTAAGGTTTCTGGTCTATTTGGTAGTCTTTTTATTCTTTGTTTTTGTTTGATTATACAGGTGATCAGAGTGGATGACATTTGGTTTTATGGTGTTTTGTTAGGTCTGCCTGAAGCACTAGGGTTTAAGAATTTCGGATGCTAATTCATTGTAAGAACTTTCTCTTTTTAACTTATAATTATGTATGTGATGTTATTTATATACCATTCTATTTTTGGGTTGGATTCTTATTTATGGCAATCCTTTTATCTGCAAAATCTTTTGATGCCCTTTTTTAGTTTTTTTTTTTGGCTTGTTTAAGCTGGTTTTCGTAAACGAGATCAACTGATTTGGGAATTTTCGATTTATGCAAGGGTCAATTTTGATAGGATGCTAGTGAGTTGGTAGAATTTCTAGGTTGATTTAGATGCACAGGATATTGAAGTCAATAAACGTGAATAAAATGGGTTTTGGTGAGAGTTTAGTCGATCAGAACATGATGTAACTGCTTAAGTTTGTTCCAACATGATTGAATAATTTATCTTTCCCTGAAACTCTGAAACTGTAGTTTTCTTCGGCTAAATTTATATTAGGCTGAAGCTAAAGAGCTTACTCATTCAATTACAGGGAAATAGGCATCTTATTTTTCTGCTAAGGATCCATGGCATCACTTGGCGACATAGGACTTGCGGCAGCTATCAATATACTCAGTGCATTTGCCTTTCTTGTGGCCTTTGCTGTATTGCGACTTCAACCTTTCAACGATAGAGTATACTTCCCGAAATGGTATCTCAAGGGTCTAAGACACAGTCCAGCTGGCTCAGGAGCAGCAGTGAGCAAGTTTGTAAATTTGGACTTAAGATCATACTTGAAATTCTTAAATTGGATGCCAGCTGCGCTGAAAATGCCAGAACCGGAACTCATTGAACATGCGGGACTCGACTCTGCAGTTTACTTGCGGATTTACTTGCTGGGGTACCAAACCTATTACTTATCTTTTAGGTTTTGTTAAATATATATTCATCCTACAGTGGGTTAAGCATCCATCTTCTGTTTTTGTGTTTTCTAACATTACTTTATTGTATTGCAGCCTTAAAATCTTTGTTCCTATCACACTTCTTGCTTTTGTGATTCTAGTTCCTGTCAATTGGACTAATAAAACGCTTGAACTGGAGAAAATAAAAGATCCAAAGTTTGAGTTTAACGACATCGATAAACTTTCTATTTCAAATATTCCTACAGGGTCTCAGAGGTACGTTTCATAAATGTTATATTTTGCATACTGACGCAATGCACATATTTAGTATCAAGCGGCAATGTTTAAGTCACTGCGCAACTAAATATTTACTCATTCTTCCTGTCTCAGGTTTTGGACTCACTTAGTTATGGCTTATACCTTTACCTTTTGGACATGCTACACGTTGTACAGAGAATATGAACGTATAACATCAATGAGGCTGCATTTTCTTGCTTCTGAACATCGCCGGCCGGATCAGTTTACCGTAAGATTATTAGCACTGTTGTTGTCACTGGTGTAACTGATTTAGTTTATTGAGTAATCTGCGAGCTCTGATGTTTATGTATGTGGTTGCACAGGTTCTTGTTAGAAATGTGCCATCGGATCCTGATGAAACAGTTGGCGAACTTGTTGAACATTTTTTCTTAGTAAACCATCCAGATAATTATCTGACAAATCAGGTCAGTCGCTGCATTTTGTTGGAAAAATAACTGCATCTTACCTACACAAATATATTATGTTTCTTCTGAACAATCTTTTTACCTTTTTTTTGTTAATATTCTCAATGTTCGAGCTATTTTATCTAATCTAGAAATACATCTGTGCAGGTCGTGTACAATGCCAACAAGCTCACTGACATGGTCAAGAAGAAGAAGACATTGCAGAACAAGCTCGACTATAACCAGCTTAAATATTCTAGAAGTCAAGCTAAGAACAAAGATGAAAGACCGACTACAAAGGTTATATTAGTTATGATATGGAAAATTGCATGCAATTCTATGGTCGTCGTTTTATGTCAATTTCTCTATTGGAGAAGTTCTTAATCCTCTGTATTAGCAGAGTCGAGTATTAATCTCTTTGTTTTATTTTGTTTGTTGATTAGACTGGTTTTCTTGGTCTCTGGGGAGAAAAGGTGGATGCAATTGAGTATTACACAACTGAGGTAGATAAGCTATCTGAAGATGTAAGTATTTGTAGATTCCATACAGCTTTTTAGGCTGCTCATGATCCAGGTAGATTTATCTGTTTGGTTTTTTGGCTATTAAATTCATGTTGTCTGAATTTTCAATTTTCAGATAGCAGCAGAAAGAGATAAGATTATGAGCACCCCAAAGTCCATCATGCCAGCAGCTTTTGTTTCGTTTAAAACACGATGGGCTGCTGCTGTCTGTGCACAAACTCAGCAAACCAGAGATCCAACCATGTGGTTGACTGAATGGGCCCCTGAACCTCGTGATGTATATTGGCACAATCTTGCATTGCCATTTGTTCAACTAACGATTAGGAGATTGATAATAGGTGTTGCATTCTTCTTCCTTACCTTCTTCTTTATGATCCCGATAGCATTTGTTCAAACCCTAGCAAATATTGAAGGAATCAAGAAAGTTGCCCCTTTTTTGAAACCCCTAATTGATATGTGAGTACATCCTCTCTACCTTCTTATTTGGTGTAAGATTCCTTATGTCATTCACTATCTTTTGCTATTAGAAATCTCATGGTAGCTTGAGTTTGTTGCAGGCCTGTAATCAAAGCATTCATTCAAGGTTTTCTACCTGGAATTGCTTTAAAACTTTTCCTCATCTTCCTACCTTCAATATTGATGTTAATGTCCAAAATTGAAGGCTTCATCGCACTATCTGCTCTCGAGAGAAGAGCCGCATCTAGATATTATCTCTTCCAAATCGTCAATGTATTCCTTGGAAGTATAATTGCTGGAACTGCGTTTCAACAACTCGATAAATTTATCCATCAGTCACCAAGCGAGTATGTTATTTTCACACCCACTGTAAATTTTTGATTTCTACAAGGAGTAGAGAATTAGTTAGGAACTAATCCTGCTAGTATATTTCTTCTCTAGACTTGTCTCTTATACATAAATCTGATTTGTCTTGTAGAATTCCAAACACGATTGGTGTATCTATTCCGATGAAAGCAACATTTTTCATAACTTACATAATGGTTGATGGATGGGCTGGAACTGCTGGTGAGATTCTAAGGTTAAAACCCTTGATCATCTACCACTTGAAGAATTTCTTTTTGGTAAAGACTGAGAAGGATAGAGAAGAAGCAATGGATGCAGGAAGCCTTGGTTTTAACACAGGAGAACCTCAAATACAGCTATATTTCTTAGTTGGGCTTGTATATTGTGTGGTGACTCCTTTCCTGCTTCCATATATCATAGTCTTCTTCGCGCTAGCTTACGTCGTATATCGCCATCAAGTAAGTAATTGTTTGATCGGTCATTTTTTTAGTTTTTGTTAATAATAATATTAGAACTTTGAAATAACTAAAATTAATTACCAAAAGTCGTAATTATATATTGCTGATAGATTTTTCTTCCTGTTTAACCCATTAAAGTAATTTCCACTTAATGATAAGTTTTATTATTAAAATGTAGATTATAAATGTTTATAATCAAGAGTACGAGAGCGCGGCAGCATTCTGGCCTGATGTTCATGGACGGATTATAACTGCATTGGTAATCTCACAACTCCTGCTGATGGGGTTGTTAACTACAAAAGAAGCTAAGCAGTCAACACCGCTCCTCATTGCGCTTCCTGTATTGACAATTTGGTTTCACCGATATTGCAAAAACCGTTTTGAACCTGCATTTGTTAGATTTCCATTACAGGTTTGTGACACTCCATTACTCATCTTTATATTGCTGTTGTGCGTGTTGTATATTTTTTTTACGAGTTTGATTATTAGGCTTATATCACCATGCAGTCCTAGCTTGGTGGATGTTTAGGATGGTCATTCCATTAGCTTATTTTATATTAAAACAGGGCTAGAACTGTACATTAATAACCGTAGCCATGGGTGTCAGCAAGTAACAAGTCGACTGCACTTTTCCTTAACGCTAATCCTCTTGTTTTAGAATTCTAAAGAACAATACAAACTATAACTAGTCTAACATTCATTTGATGTGTAATGTAGGAGGCAATGATGAAAGATACTCTGGAACGTGCGAAGGAACCAAACTTGAATCTGAAAGGGTACCTCCAGAATGCGTATATTCACCCAGATTTCAAGGGTGAAGATGACGATCACAGTGCTGCATACAATGAAGAAAAGGAAAGAGAGAATTTGGTTCCCACAAAACGCCAATCTCGTAGGAATACACCACGGCCAAGCAAATACGGTGGATCATCATCACCCACTTTATCTGAGGTTGCTCACGAAGAACCGTAAGCTTTTTATCCGAGGTTGCTCCTGAAGTACTGTAACTTGTACATCAAACTTTCCATTTATCTTCACGGACGGGGTCACAAGTAGAAGTTGGTACAAGTGGTGGCTTTCTGTACAAAATCAAGGAGATTGCATGTACATACACACAGAGGCACTGGACACACAGTGCATCTGGTCTTTTGGACCACTGAAAACATTAGCACGACCAGCTGCCGACTTCATTTGAAGGATTTATATTTTTCCAGTGAAGTAAAAAATGTAACTTGGTGCGGGTAATATAAGTATAGATCAGTTTAAGTTAAACTTGCTGAAAAAATACTCAAATTTGTGTGAAGTGTCTTTATTATTCACAGGATATGATTTTAGCTGCTCAGTTGGTAGAGAAACCACAGAAATCAAAAAATTTGATTCCTCTAACAAGATGATATACAAGTTCAGCAACATCTCTAGTCCATTTAGTCTTATGCATATTGCTAGGACACAGGTTTGCACAAGCTAGTTTTCCGAAAACTTTGAGATGAAATTCAATAGTAGGAATTACCAATAGGTACTATTATGATAGTCTTAGTTACTAGCAGGTCCACCCATTAAAGCCCAGTAATCAGAGGTCCATAATAAAAAGAAAAAGAGGAAATTGGACCAAAAATTTTATCCCCTGGTCCGGTACACGTGCGGGATGTCATAATCCACTTTTAAAAATACCCAAACTACCCATTCCCTGATAATACATATATGTTTCTTAAAAAAAATCACCATTTTTTTCATCTTGTTGCAGAGGCAAATTTTTTTCCGCTCTCCTCCTCTCTTTCTTCATCTTCTCAAATTTTGTTCCTGCTTTTGGATTACGAGGTAGAGTTTTTATGAAGATCTCTTTGAAGATTTACAGGTATGTTATGTAATATCTCTTTCTGTTGTTGTTTTTTTTTTCAACTGAATCTGTGAAGATCAGATCGTTTTGATTACGTTTTCACCTTCTTCTTTCGGTTTTTGTTTGTTTTTTGCATTTATTTTTGTTTTGGTTTGTTTTTTATGAATCTTGATCGTAATTATTTAATTGTTTGGCTAGATTATGATATTTTTAACATATTTGAAATTTCGATTTGATAATCTTATTGTTTTCGCTTCTTGATTTTATCAAAATCGTGCTTTTTTGTTGTTTCAGGGGTATTATCCAACAGTACATATGTTGAATACTGATACAAATTGCTTTTGATTCTGTTTTGTTCTTAGTTTTATCACTTGTTGTTGTTTGATTCATAAGTACATATCTTCGATACTGAAATAAGACTCTCGATTTATGGTCTTCTTCAATATCTCTCGCTTCTACAAAATCAGATGAAAATTTCTTTGTTGCAATGTTTATATTAGGGTTTTCACGATCTAATCGTGGTTGTATTTGATTTCGTCTTTTATCTCCGTGTCTAATTTGTTGATTATTTTACTAGATCTAGATGAATAATCAGATTGTTTGTTCATTTCGTTATTAGATCTGATTATACCAGTTCCATTTTTGTTGGTTTTAGATTTATTTCAGTTTGTTGTTTTGTATGAACCAGCAGTACGTATATCCCGTACTGACAGAAACCTAGTCTACTTTTAAGAAGAAGAAGAACAAGATGGTGCATCATTATGATTTACGAGGAGAATATTTGTTTTCTGTTTCCAGGTATGCTTTCTAATCATCTTGTTTGATTATTTTGTTCGTTTTTTCTTCTTTTGATTTGTTTTTTTTATTGTATTATGATAATCAAATCGATTTGATTGACGCTTTTATGGTTTTTAGGTTTTTTACAGTTGTTTTTCGTGTATGAATTGACAGTACATATATGGCGTACTGATACAAAACTCTTCTAATTTTGTTTTATTTGAAGTTTTTCCAATTTTTTTGGTTCGATCCATGAGTATGTATGTATAATACTGATAGGAAACTGAGCTAGTTGATTGTCAACAGTTGTGATTCTTAGTGATCAGAGAATCAGACTAGTTAAACCATTACGCACACCTAATTCCCTTTCCTGCTATGTTTCTTGAAGATTGCAGATTCTGTTGGGGCTTTTCTCATGATGGATATGGCTCACATAAGTGGTCTCGTTGCTGCATCTGTACTTGCCGACCCATTTGAATACTGTGATGTTGTAACAACCACCACTCACAAGGTACACCTAGTCCCATTCATGAAGTCTGCAAGACTGCAACTACTGACACCAACACAAGCAGCATTTGTTTTTATTGATTTAGGTTCAAGGGTCATGTTGTTTACTATGTCTTCTGTTTCAATTTGCAGTCATTACGAGGTCTCAGAGGTGGCATGATTTTCTTCAAGAAAGATCTTGTTCTTTGGGTTGATATGGAATCTGCGATTAACAATGCTGTTTTCCCAGGGTTACAGGTAACTAAAACTGTAGCGGTTATTTGTAATTTATCATTGGTTCAATATTATAACATTTTTTAGGTTTGTTACAGTTGTTTTTCGTGTATGAATTGACAGTACATATATGGCGTACTGATACAAAACTCTTCTAATTTTGTTTTATTTGAAGTTTTTCCAATTTTTTTGGTTCTATCCATGAGTATGTATGTATAATACTGATAGGAAGTGCTATTTGCTGTGTTTTTGCTCCTTTTTTAGTCTTACCCTTCAGTACTTATGTGAAATACTGTAATATGTCTTTCGATTCTCTTATTTTTCATAGATCTGTCACCTGTTGTTGTCATACTGTTGATTTGTAGTTCATGAATCTTCAGTACATATATCGCATACTCATAGGAAGTGCTCATTGTTATGTTTGATTCAGTACGTATATGAAATACTGAAATAGATGCTCTTTGTTACGTTTGATTCAGTACTGGAATTGGATATGGAGATGATCTGGAGCTGCAGTTCAGAACTTATTGCAAGAAATGACAAATTTTGAATGATAGGAACATGAGTTGTTGTTGGTTCAGATTTGCAAGCTTGTGAAATCGGTGGTGGTCTTGATGAAGTTACAAATTGGTTGTGACGTGTGTTTGAAAGAAGGTGTGATGCAAATGGATTTGGAGGAACATAGAAGGTTGGGTTGCTACATTGTATGATCCTACAATGTATGTGATGTAATACGTTTTCTAATTTATTTATCATTGATTCTTACAGATTTGTACTCTACCTGGAAGCAGTGCAGCAAATATGTACTCGAATTTATAAGCATTCAGATATATAATTGGATTTGTAAGCAGTACGACAGATATGTACTCAGACAGATATGTACTCAAATTTGTAAGCAGTGTAGCAAATATGTACTCGAATTTTTAAGCAGTGTACCAGATATGTACTCAAATTTGTAAGCAGTGTAGACACACACGTTTGGTAGTAATGGGCATTATGGACATTTCCATGTTTTAATTAATTTTGAACCTCCGGACAAAAAAAAATTCCGGTTGGACCCTACTATAAATAACTATATGGGCCTAGGACCAAATAAGAAATTTTCCAATTCAATATTGTGAATAATAAAAGAGTTACCTTACCTTTTTTTTTTCCTTTTGCACCCCAGAAGAAGTGGTGAATATGGTGATGTTTAACAAACCCGTGAATAGTGATACAAAATTTACTCCGGTAATTAGGAGTTGGGCTCGATTAAACACGTATAAGTTTTAGACAAGTTTTAACAGTCTTGTGACCCCTCCCTGTCCAGAGGATGAAAGATGATTCGATTAGGTCTATTCATCAGACTACAGTTGCCCAGTTTATTTACTTGTTTTGGTAGTTAATGAGAAGAAAACCAACCCGACTAGAAGCGGGACAAAAAAGATGTAGAAAGGTGGGGGTGCTTTTGGGGGCTGCTTATGGGGTGCCACTTTGCTTAGGGGTGTACCAACTCAAAGACAATTACTTTTTTGTCCTATATTGGTACACCCCCAAGCAAAATGGTACCCCCACTAGCAGCCTTGTGCTTTTGTGGGAAGCCATGGATGGACACCATGTTTTTCTTAACTTTTCTCTTAGTCTTGCATTTGTCCCACTTTTTTTCTTTCCTTTTGTTCCCCGTTTAGCATTTTTGGAAGAAAACCTAGATGTCGTAAACTTTTTTTTTTTTTGAGCAAAGAAGGAGATTTATTAAAGGCTAAAAAACATAATACAGACTCAAATACAGACGCAGCCAAATTGCAGATTCAGTTCCTACTTTCTAAGTCTAAAACATCTGCAATGATACTTGGAGGAGCACCACTCCAAGTTTGATTCCTAATACTAGTTCTAGCTAACTTTGCAAGATTATCAGTTGCAATGTTACAAGATCTTTTTTGCAAAGTAACCTTACAAGACTCTAAACTAACTAGAATTTTCTGACAATCTGAGATGATGTTCTGATCTTCTCATTGAAAATCCTCAACTCTACCATTACAACAGTTAAAAACAGACCTATTATCTCCTTCTACAATGAGATTCTAGTACTTCATTAGATTGATCCATTGAAGAGCTTTAAGAAGTATTAGAGATTCAGCTTGGTTCACATCTCTGGCTCTGGCTGAGTAGGCCATTGCTTCCATAAATCTCCCTGCATGATCACGAACAATCAAAGCAAAACCTGCATTAGAATTCTGAGAGTAAAATGAAGCATCAATATTTATTTTTAGCCAATTTTCAGGTGGTTTTTTCCAACTTTCAGCTGGAGCAATGCAGTTTCTAATGTGTGATTTATGCTGGGTTCCTGAGGTGTTCAAACCAATGCAGTTAGTGTAAGCAATTATTCTGTGCACAACACTTTTAGGATGATAAGATTTCTTCTCAAAGATCTTTTCACATCGTGCTTTCCATATGTGCCATAAAGTTCAGGCTGCTATATTAGCAAGATGTTTATTGTTTGCTTCCAGGGAACCATCTTCAGAGAACCAAGATCTTATCCAATCACTGAGAGAGGAATGAGCTTGTTTTGACTGATGTAGAGCAGCAGAAATGCCAAACCAAATTGTGTATGTGTAGCTGCAATTACATAGCAAGTGAGTGGCAGTTTCCTCTTCATTATTGCAGAAAGTGCATAAATTGCTTATATACTGTTTATACTTGCTGATCTTTTTGTTGACTGACAAGATTTCATGACAGCATTTCCACAGGAATTGTTGGATCTTGTAAGGTACTTCTATGTGCCATAACTTTAAACATTGATTCTCCTGAAGAGGGTTATTCTGCTGATGCAGACCTTGAGCTTTTATCAGTTCTTTGTAAAGAGATTTAGCTGTGAATCTCCCACTTCTGGTTAAGGGCCACCTTATTTTATCTTTTCTTGACTCAGGAATTCTGATGTGTAATATCTGTGTAATATCTGTTGAATTTGGGTGTTGCTGTAATGCTCATTCAGTTTATCCACATTCCAAGTCCTGGCTTCAGTGTTTATGTAATCTGAAACTTTTAAAGAAGTATCCAGATGAGTTTGTGATGAGGCTGAGAGATTAGACTTTGTTTCTTCAGTTGTATGGAACCAACAATGTTTATGAGCCAGAATTGAATTTTCATCTCGTACTTCCCATGTGTAATGTTTCTTTATGAGTTGTAGACCAGTTGGAATGCTTTGCCAGATCCAAGAGCTGTTCTTCTCTGAAGTATCATCAGCCAGAAGATCTTTCCCTCTGAAATATTTAGCTTATAGAATTTGATACCACATAGCTTGTTCTTTATTAACCAACCTCCATGACAGTTTTGCCAGCAAAGAAAGATTTACCAGCTTTAAGTTACTTAGCCCTAAACCTCCATACCTTTTTGGCATACTAATCTTTCCCCAGGAGATGGGATTTCATCCTTTTCCATTTTTTTTTGCACCAGATATAATTTCTTTGAATTTTGTTCATTCTTGTGATAGTTTTTTCTGGGACCTCAAACAGGCTCATTTGATAGTTTGTAGTGGTGCTTAAAGATGCTTGAATTTGAGTGGTTCTTCCTGCCTGAGATGTTAGCTTTCCTTCCCAAGTTTGTAATTTATTTTCCATTGTGGCTATAGAAGGATCAAAAAATTTATCTCTGCTTCTAGGAACTTGAAGAAGATCTCCTAAGTACTTCTCATACCCTTTCATTTGTATCATTTGAAGAATTTGAAGAATATTAGTACAAGTTTCTTATTTTAATTTCTTGCTGAAGAAGACACTGGATTTCTCTAAGTTGACCATCTGACCAGATGAGGTGGTAAACTTGTAGATGATTTCCTTCAGATTTGTTATTGACTTTGTTGAAGCTTTAGAGAATAAGATGCAGTCATCTGCAAATAAGAGATAAGTGATTGCAGATCCTATTTTGGCTGGAATGACTGGCTCAATAATTTTTTCTTTAGGAGCATTTGTAAGGAGTCTGTTGAATCCTTCCATACAAAAAATGAATAGATAATAAGGTGAGATTGAATCACCTTGCCTAAGTCCTCTTGAGGGGGGGAAAAATCTGTTGGTGTGCCATTAATGAGAATTGATATTCTAGCTGTGTTGAGGCAGTGTTGAATTAGTTGACACCATTTTTGAGAGAAACCCAGATGAGCCATGACTTGTTGAAGAAAATCCCATTCCCATCCTATTAAATGCTTTGGCTATGTCTAGTTTAATCCCCACAACACCCCGAATAGCTTTTGTGTATTTCATGTAATGCATCATTTCATGTGTTATTATCACATTGTCTTGTATATTTCTTTATGGGACATATGCAGTGTTAGAGCATTGATCGGTCGAACTCGCAAGCGTTGCTATCTCAAACTTGTTTGTCAAGTTTAGTTGCCAAAACTATAAATCTTGATTTCTAGTCTACTTATAGCTCAGTCTCGGATTAGGATAGTAAGAGTAGTTGAGCTTTAGACTCCACGACGTTCATCGATTAAAGACGAAAAACTACTCAAGGGAACTTGTGGAACTTCATCAACAAAAGATATGTGGAGACTTGAACTTATCTATCACTCAAAAGTCTATCTACTCTATCTCCTATTTGAGACAAAAGTTGTATTGCGATATAGACTTCAATTATACACATTTGCTATTTCGAGTCGAGTTTATCTCGCTTATCTATTTCTCGAAATATGTGTTGGTAAGCTTTCGCTTTAGCCAAGTTCATCTTTACTCGTGACGAAAGTCATGTTGATTATTTCAATAACTTGAAAATCGCTTTGATGAAAATAATTTTTGAATAACAACTATATTAACATCCTCTAAGAAAGTTTCAATGATTGAAACAAGAGTTTAGAACAAGTAACCATGTTGACATGCTCTTATTGTTCTCTCAAAGGTCATGAACTTTCAAAGTGTTTTAAGTACAAACACAAAAAGAGATATGTCAACAAACTTCAACGAAGAGCGAATCGATTAGCAAACAAGCTCAAACTTGTTCAGAATCATCAGAGGTATGTAAACGCATCTCTTCTTCAAAGAAGTTAGTTTCCAAAGAAAAGACTAGATCATTAGAAAGAAATTTATGGTCTAAACACTATGAGAAAAATGGCTCTATGAATTCCTTTCGAAAAGGATATGGTGGACAAATTATTGTTCACCCCAGCATAACTTAAATTGTGTTGGTTAGTGCATCTTATCTCATGTTCCTGATCAAAAGAGACAAGATTTTTCACACCTCGGGCTTTAGGAAAAGAAAATTCTTTTAGATTATTTTGATTTTCTTTTTTCTTGTTTTTTCTCTGTGAGCATTGTTAAGTCTGGAATTCGTGATGCCTTTCATACCTGATTGATATTGGAAAGGACTTTCCTGTTTAATCAATAAAAGAGGGTCATTCTCGACAATTCTACCCTCTTTAGGGTTGAGAATTGTGCGTACGTGAACTGATGTGTTTAAAATTTCCGTAACCCTACATTCCTTTTCTTTCACTTGAAACTCTTTTATCATAAGACTGCTTGTTGAGATATCTTGTGATGCCCTCTCACAATTCCGCTTATATGGATACTCCAAGCATTATGTCGACTGATGGAAAAGATGTTAATATGATTGTTAAGCCATCAATCATGAAGGAAAAAGATAAATCAACGTTACCTCCAACTTTGAAAAGAAAAAGAAGGAATGTGAGGAAGCCAATAGATGTTCCTTCAAATTCTCAGAAGTTTTCTGATGTTCTTGAAGAGTTGAAGGAAACAAGGAAGGAGATTCAGCAAATAAAGGCTTTTGTGTTTAAGACTCTTGAAATTCAGAAGGCCCTGGTTCGACATCAGTCAAGAAGGTTTGTTGATATCAACTCCTTTCTTCATGAACCTTATATCCCAATGGTTGTTGACGAACAAGGAGTTCGGGGACGATAAAGAATTTTTCAAAAGTCTTAATGTCTAGGAAACTTCTAGTGAGAATTTATTCTTATGTTTCTGAGAAGGATAACTAGGGTTTGGAATAGCCATTATTGTGAGTACACATAGCTATTTCCAACGATTTTCATCTTGCAATGTTTTTAGATTTATTTATTTAAATTCTAAAGTTTATTTGGAAGATGATTTTGCAGTATTAATCTTTATGGTTTTATATATTGCAACTTGTTATGGGATATGTGTGTTTGCGTCCGTGAACTTTGATTGTCCCATACGTGGTCAAAAGTTAAGTCTTTCATATGTCGGTATGCAAGTATTGATAAAAGATTGAATGGACTTTTGACACACAAAAGTTAAGCCTATTATGTCATTATGCAAATATTGATGGGAGATAGGATGAACTTTTGTTTACAAAGATTAAAGTCTATTATATGTCATTGTGCAAATAGTGATGAAAAATAGAATGAATCTTTTTTTATTCCGCAGTATTGATCTCCCATGAACCATATTTTTATGTAAATACTGTGCGGTTCCGTAAGTTCTCTTATGTGAGCATTTCCGATTAAATTAATCATGGGTTCTCTTGTGGTTAATTTAATTGAGATTTTTGGATTCAAATTCATTTTCTTATGTGATTTGTTAATGTCCAAAGAAATCCTTCTTTTCTTGTGAAAGTAAGGTCGCTCTTGTTGTTCTTTCGAGAATGACATTTTGTGGGAGAGAGTTCTTAATTGAACTTGTGCTTAATTACCAAATCTTCGTGGGGAGTGCGGCTGTGGAATATTATAGGGGTTATCTTGTATCTTTATAAACTCCTTGATGAATGCATTTAGTTTCGGATATATGATTGCATCTAAAAAAGTTGATATGTGCTTTTCTTTTGGTCATGAAGTATCTCTATGAAAATTTCATTAGGATCCCACTAATTTTCGTACGTTTGCCAGTTTTATTGACAAAAAGGGGGAGAATTAATGTGTAGTTCACACTACAAATACATATGGTTTTCAGATCATTATGTAAGGGGGAGTGGTTTTCATGTGGGACGAAGTATTAACTAAGGGGGAGTGATACATATCACCATAGTATTGTTGTCAAAGTTGTGATACAATTGAACTTTGATGTTGTGTAATAATACTATGACAATGTATAACAATGATTGAGAGCTATTGTTTTCTCATTTTTATAGCTACGGATCTTCAACAACGATGATGCTGAATTAAACACCTTTAGAATCATTAGAGTACTTGGAAGTGATGAATATTTCGAGTAATGTTGAAGAACCAAGGAGATCAAGCATTTGGATGAGAAGCTACAAAGTTTATTTATTTTGTATCCCATATGTATTGATAATTTTGTCATTAAAATTGACAACGGGGAGATTGTTAGAGCATTGCTCGGTCGAACTCACAAGCGTTTCTATCTCAAGCTTGTTTGTCAAGTTTAGTTGCCAAAACTATAAGTCTTGATTCTAGTCTGCTTATAGCTAAGTCTCGAATTAGGATGGTATGTGTAGTTGACCTTTAGACTCCACGAAATTCATCGATTGAGACGAAGAACTACTCAAGGGAACTTGTGGAACTTCATCAACAAAAGGTATGTGGAGACTTGAACTTATCTATCACTCAAAAGTCTATCTACTCTATCTCCTATGTGAGACAAAAGTCGTATTGCTATATAGACTTCAATTATACACATTTGCTATTTCGAGCCGAGTTTATCTTGCTTATCTATTTCTCGAAATATGTGTTGGTAATCTTTCGCTTTAGCGAAGTTCATCTTTACTCGTGACGAAAGTCATGCTGAATATTTCAATAACTTGAAAATCGCTCTGATGAAAATAGATTGTGAACAACAACTATTTTAACATCTTCTAAGAAAGTTTAAATGATTGAAATGAGAGTTTAGAAAAAGTAACCATGTTTGGATATAAACATAGTGTGTTCTCACATTTGTGTAAGAGTCCAAAACCGGGAACCTAAAGTATGCATACCCGTACGCGTATCGGCGGTTATTGGAAACTCGGGCAAGTATGCGTATCCGTACGCATACTGGAGGAAGTTTCACGCCCGTGAATTTCTGCTGGAGTTTGGAAGTGTGAATTGGTATGCGTACCCGTACGCGTACTGGCGTAACCAAACTCGGTCCGGCTACTTAGGTATGTGTACCCGTTTGCATACTTAAGTAGATTACTTTCGAAAATCAGTTTGTTCATGAACTAAAACATTTATATAGTAAGGAATGCAATATTTGAAAACCGTGGCTATAATGTTCATGAATTGATTCGAGTGAATCAAAACCGATTTTGCTTTGATTGTGTCTTGTATACTTCTATGAGATCTAAGCAATTGAACAAATCTCTAACTAGTTCATTTGAGTCATTTGAACTAGTTATGGTAAAGATGAATAAGGTTGATATGAAAGTGCTCATATGGCTAACCATTGGTTAACTATTGTTGAACCGACTAAGTGTACACGTTTATGTACGGTTACTCAAACCTAAATGAAGCTACATTTCATTTGTGTATAACAATCTAAGTTCGATCTAACGGTTGAAATATATTAGCTTGAATCTAATCAGGTTTTCATCTAACGGTGAATATTGAATGCTTTGTTACCAAGGTAACTTAGATTGCAAATCCTGATTTGAAGACTATATAAAGGAGAACTCTAGCAACTGGGAAACCTAATCCCCACACCTCCTGTGTGATACTAGTTGTATAAGCTAGAGTCGATTCTCCTTTAACCTTAGGTTTTTCACGAAACCCTGTAGGTTAAGGATTTAAAGACTTCATTGGGATTGTGAAGCCAAACCCAACTATTTTCTCTGTAGTTACGTGATCTAATCTTGATGTTTTCTATCGTGATTGAGTGCAATCGTAAGATTGGCTTGAGATTTATATCTCTGATAGGCAAGATATAAAAGTAGTCACAAACGCCTTCATCTCATCGTTTGTGATTCCACAATATCTTGTTTCGTTAATCGATTAATATTATTGTGAGGTGATTGATAATACTAGATTGTTCTTCGGGAATATAAGTCCGGGTTATCAATTGGTTCCTGTTCACCTTGATTTATTAAAAGACAGAATAAAACTCGTAGGTATACTCTGTGGGAGACAGATTTATCTATTCAATAAACTTTTATGTGTGATACATATTTGTTTATCAAGTCTTTGACTTTGGATCGTAGAAACTCTTAGTTGTGGGTGAGATCAGCTAAGGGAATCAAGTGCGTGATATCCTGCTGGGATCAAAGACGTAAGGAGCACGACTGTACCTTGAATCCGTGTGAGATTGATTAGGGTTCAACTACATTCCAGACCGAAGTTAGCTTTGTAGTAGGCTAGTGTCTGTAGCAACTTAATACAGTGTGATGTTCAAATCTGGACTAGGTCCCGGGGTTTTTCTGCATTTGCGGTTTCCTCATTAACATAACTTCTGGTGTCTGTGTTATTTCTTTTCCGCATTATATTTTGTTATATAATTGAAATACCACATGTTGTGCGTTGAATCGATCAATTGGTAAATCCAACATTTGGTTGTTGATTGAAATTGATTGATCCTTAAACATTGGTCTTTGGTACCGTTCAAGTTATTTCTCTTATATTCAATCAGGCTCACAAATTCTTATTTGTTTGATTGCAGATTGAATTGAGAAATAACTCTTTGATATACTTTTTATTAAGATTGACTCTGACTGTCTAGTTGATTCTCTTGAAAGTATATTGGAGTTAGTCCATACAGATTGCTAAGCGAAATATTGGGTGAGGTTGTTAGACCCCCGTTTTTTCAGTTGGTATCTGAGCAGGCCAACACGTTTAAGACCTCATAAGTCTGTGTTTGTAGCGATCTGACTCTATGGACAGAAGTGATATCCCAATAAACGTACCACCAGTCTTCGATGGCTCGAATTACTTATGGTGAAAAATTGCGATGCGTGCCTTTCTTCAAGCGTATGATTTTCAATCATGGGTTTACGTTTTTAATGGTTATAATCCTCCGGTTGTTACAATAGGAAATGTAACTGTTCCAAAGGATATTGGTGATTATGATGCTGCCGAGATTCTTGCTGCGAAGCAAAATTCTGACGGATTGAATGCAATCATCCATGCCATTAACCCAAATCTTCAGCACCATGTGACTACGGGCACTCGGTCTAAAGATGCTTGGGATATCTTAGAAACCGTATTTGAAGGGAATACCTGTGAAAAAGAAGCTAGGCTTCAAAACCTAAATTATGATTGGGAAAAACTTTGTATGGAAGATGAAGATTCTTTTGATGAGTTTAATCACAAAGTGTCTGAAATTGTTAATGCATCTTTTGCATTGGGTAAGACTATTACTGAAAAGGACATTGTGATGAAGATTTTCAGATCTCTGCCATCTAGATACGATTCTAAGAAACACACCATCGTTGAAGGAAATAACCTTGATGTACTTTCCAGAAATACTTTTTTTGGGAAGTTAAAGATCTTTGATCATGAGCTTACATCCAAATCCGGAAAGGATATGGCTTTCAAAACACAAAAGAACACAAAATTACTTGATAAAAGTAAAAGTGTTTGCATCTCTGAAGATGATCTTTCTGAGACTGATTCATCAGATGAAGATCTTGACAAGTCAATCTACTTGATCACAAGACTGTTTAGGGATCTTCTTTTGAAGAGATAATAAACAGTTCTCCAGAGATAAACCCAGGTCATCAGTTAAACCTCATAATCGTGTTCCTCCTAAAAACAGGGATAATGATGAAACTGATGACGAGGATATGCCTCCGTGCTTTAAGTGTAAAGGTTTTGTCCATTTTGCAAATGAGTGTCCAAATCGTAAAAAATACACTTGGAACAAAGGTCTAGCTGCAACTCTTGATGAAATGTCTGACAACTATGATTCTAATAAAGACGAAAAGTCAAGTGTTGCATTTATTTGTGAAAATATTGATTTTGATAATTGTAGCAATACATACATCAATCTTGATATTCTTTCAGAAGAAATCTCAACCGATCTGGAAGAAAAAATGGATCTACCTGTTTCGACTGGAAACTCTTTTTATGATTTTTCAGGTTCCACTATGTGTCTAGCCGCATACATTTCTCGGGCGTCTGAATCATCTTCCAGGTTGACATGCTCTTATTGTTCTCTCAAAGGTCATGAACTTTAAAAGTGTTTCAAGTACAAACACAAAAAGAGACATGTCAACAAACTTCAATGAAGAGCGAATCGATTAGCAAACAAGCTCAAACTTGTTCAGAATCATCAGAGGTATGTAAACACATCTCTTCTTCAAAGAAGTTAGTTTCCAAAGAAAAGACTAGATCATTAGAAAGAAATTTATGGTCTAAACACTATGAGAAACATGGATCTATGAATTCCTTTCGAAAAGGATATGGTGGAAAGATTATTGTTCACCCCACAATAACTTAAATTGTGTTGGTTAGTGCATCTTGTCTCATGTTCCGGATCAAAAGAGACAAGATTTTGCACACCTCAGGCTTTAGGAAAAGAAAATTCTTTTAGATTATTTTGATTTTCTTTTTTCTTGTTTTTGCTCTGTGAGCATTGTTAAGTCTGGAATTCGTGACGCCTTTCATATCTGATTGATATTGGAAAGGACTTTCCTGTTTAATCAATAAAAGAGGGTCATTCTCGATAATTTTACCCTCTTTAGGGTGAGAGTTGTGCGTACGTGAACTGATGTGTTTAAAAGTTCCGTAACCCTATATTCCTTTTTCTTTCACTTGAAACTCTTTTATCATAAGACTGCTTATTGAGATTATCTTGTGATTTCCTCTCACAATTCCGCTTATATGGATACTCCAAGCATTATGTCGACTGATGGAAAAGATGTTAATATGACTGTTAAGCCATCAATCATGAAGGAAAAAGATAAATCTTTGTTACCTCCAATTTTGAAAAGAAAAAGAAGGAATGTTAGGAAGCCAATAGCTGTTCCTTCAAATTCTCAATAGTTTTCTGATGTTCTTGAAGAGTTGAAGGAAACAAGGATATTCAGCAAATAAAGGCTTTTGTGTTTAAGACTCTTGAAATTCAGAAGGTCCTGGTTCGACATCAGTCAAGAAGGTTTGTTGATATCAACTCCTTTCTTCATGAACCTTATGTCCCAATGGCTGTTGACGACAAGGAGTTCAGAGACGATAAAGAATTTTCAAAGGTCTTAATGTCTAGGAAACTTCTTATGAGAATTTATTCTTATCTCTTCCCCTTTAATGAGAGCAAGAGCAATCGAAATCCCAAGAGTTAGGTAACAGCAGCCGTTGGATCTCCTCTATTTTAAAATCTGGACCGTTAGATGATCGAATATTCTCTAAATATTCCCGTCACAGGTGTTTTTTTGGTCACTCGACGAAAATACCCCTATCAAAATAAGCTTCTTCCCAAGTTCTCCTCCGACTTCTTTCCTTTCTCAGTTTTCCCGCAGAAAAATTCCTTCTATCATTCCACTGAAACCATTCGACTGACAATAATGTGAAATTAACCTTCGCCTCAAGTTTCTTCTCGCTTTTCATGCAATTACCTCGATGGGTATGTGATTCTGAAATCATTCTGTATTGTAATTTCGAATTCTAGGGTTCGTAACTATTTTGGGTTTTGCATATTTGTGTTTTCATGGAAGAAATCATTCTGTGTTGTAATTTGGAATTCTAGGGTTTGTAAAGTTTAGGGGTTATGTATAATTTTTGTTTTTATGGAAGAAATCATGCTGTATTGAATTCTAGGGTTTGTAATTTTTAGGGATTTTTGCAAATCTCATCACATAAATGGTCTTTTTTTAAGGTCTCTGATGAATTTGACAGGGAGTATCACCAGCAAGTTCAATTTATAATTAGCAAGGATGTGTAATTAGTCCTCTAATAAATTGTTGGAAGCTTTCAGACTTGCTTATGTATCTTTTTAGATTGTTGAGCTGAAAATCTATCAGTGAGGTTTCTACAATTTCTTGACATCTAAGTAGTTGGCAGCAAAACAAAAAAAAATCAAATAGGAAAGTTAGGCAAAATTTGTATTTTGCTCCCAGATACCGCTTTCTGTTAGGTGAGGAAGCAGGATCTAGAGCCATTTAATTCAACAAGATAAACCTTCATATGATCAGCCTCTAGAGAAACAATTTCGCAAATTGTGAGGCAGAAATACAAACTAATGATGGATGATCAATTAAATGATTGCTGAAACAGTTCGTTTCATAAAAAGATTAATCATAAAGTGAATAGCTGGTAGATATATATGCCTTTCATTTTACGTTAACTTTGCACAAACTTCAATTTCATTTAACATTTGGCCGTGTAAAGAATCATTCCTTTGAAATGTGTATTTTTTTATGTAAGGGAGTATAGAGTTTCGAATTCGTAAGGTTATTTTTAAGGCTGCTAGATTAAGTAGTATGTTCCCAGGCAGGGCCATTCATCACAGAATTAATTCAATTTCTTGGCGTACCAGAAACATTCTTAATTGTGGCCAACTTTTGCTCCGGGGTTCCGGTGGACTTGATAGCAAAGAATATTATGAGGGGCAACAAATTTTTTTGAAGTTACAGAGGAGTATGGGGAAGATAACAAACAGTACTTCGTAACTGGAAGGATTGTGTTTTATCCCTTCATAGTTCTTAACCGGGTACTCCCAAGAGCTGAAAAGCTCCCAATTATGAGCAAATGTTTGAGTGCTCTGTCCATGATGGCTTGCCGTGAGGTTAATTAGGTTATAGTCTTATAGTGGAAGGCTAAATAGTAAACTGTTGTTGTAAGTCTAATTAGTGTATATATTTTCGAACTTGATTAGTTATTTGGTTAATTACCCTGTAATCCTGTATGGTTTTTTTGATTTGTATATTTGTTGTAGGGTTAATCGACAAAAGTGTTAGTAACAAACAGGTACGGATGTTCGTGAGACATTGAGGCCTGGGAATTATCAAAGAAGAAGTTTCATGGTGAACCACTCAATAGTTGGGTCGATGCAGCTGAGATTCAACTACGGGTCATCGCTAGAACGAGTACTATAATTTTTGTTTATCCAGATGTCTGAACTTATGTGAAAAAAATTGTTGAAGTATTAACTTCTGATTAATAGAAGGAGAAAAGAAAATCGTTTTACTGATGCATTTTACTGTTGTGTCATAGTTCTGCAAACATGAAAGGTAAGTTTGAAAAGAGTTGGTGTTTGCCATTGTGCAACACACGTGCACTCTACTTGTGTTTTTAAGAAGGATAACTAGGGTTTGTAATAGCCATTATTGTGAGTACACATAACTATTTCCAACGATTTTCATCTTGCAATGTTTTTAGATTTATTTATTTAAATTCTAAAGTTTATTTGGAAGATGATTTTGCAGTATTAATATTTATGGTTTTATATATTGCAACTTGTTATGGGATATGTGTGTTTGCGTCCGTGAACTTTGATTGTCCCATACGTGGTCAAAAGTTAAATCTTTCATATGTCGGTATGCAAATATTGATAAAAGATTGAATGGACTTTTGACAAACAAAAGTTAAGCCTGTTATGTCATTATGCAAATATTGATGAGAGATAGGATGAACTTTTGTTTACAAAGATAAGTATATTATATGTCATTGTGCAAATAGTGATGAAAAATAGAATGAATCTTTGTTTATTCCGCAGTATTGATCTTCCCTGATCCATATTTTTATGTAAATATTGTGCGGCTCCGTAAGTTCTCTTATGTGAGCATTTCCGATTAAATTAATCATTCTTTTCTTATGATTATGTGATTTGTTAATGTCCAAACAAATCCCTCTTTTCTTATGAAAGTAAGGTCGCCCTTGTTGTTCTTTCGGGAATGATATTTTACGGGGGAGAGTTCTTAATTGAACTTGTGCTTAATTGCCAAATCTGGCTGTGGAATATTATAGGGGTTATCTTGTATCTTTATAAACTCCTTGATGAATACATTTAGTTTTGGCTATATGATTGCATCTAAAAAAGTTGATATGTGCTTTTCTTTTGGTCATGAAGTATCTCTATGGAAATTTCATTAGGATCCCACTAATTTTTGTACCTTTGCCAATTTTATTGACAAAAAGGGGGAGATTTAATGTGTAGTTCACAGTACAAATACATATGTTTTTTGGATCATTATGTAAGGGGGATGGTTTTCATGTGAGATGAAGTATTGACTAAGGGGGAGTGATACATATCACCATAGTATTGTTGTCAAAGTTGTGATACAATTGAACTTTGATGCTATGTAATAATACTATGACACTGTATAACAATGATTGAGAGATATTGTTTTCTCATTGTTATAGCTACGGATCTTCAACAACGATGATGCTGAAATGAACACCTTTAGAATCATTGGAGTACTTGGAAGTGACGAGGATTTTGAGTAATGTTGAAGAACCAAGGAGGTCAATCATTTGGATGAGAAACTACAAAGTTTATTTATTTTGTATTCCATATGTATTGATAGTTTTGTCACTAAAATTGACAAAGGGGGAAATTGTTAGAGCATTGCTCAGTCGAACTCGCAAGCATTGTTATCTCAAGCTTGTTTGTCAAGTTTAGTTGCCAAAACTATAAGTCTTGATTTCTAGTCTACTTATAGCTAAGTCTCGGATTAGGATAGTAAGTGTAGTTGAGTTTTAGACTCCATGGCGTTCATCGATTGAAGACGCAGAACTACTCAAGGGAACTTGTGGAACTTCATCAACAAAAGCCATGTGGAGACTTGAACTTATCTATCACTCAAAAGTCTATCTACTCTATCTCCTATTTGAGATAAAAGTCGTATTGCTATGTAGACTTCAATTATACACATTTGCTATTTCGAGCCGAGTTTATCTCGCTTATCTATTTCTCGAAATATGTGCTAAGCTTTCGTTTTAGCCAAGTTCATCTTTACTCGTGACGAAAGTCATGTTGAATATTTCAATAACTTGAAAATCGCTTTGATGAAAATAGCTTGTGAACAACAACTATTTTAACATCCTCTAAGAAAGTTTCAATGATTGAAATGAGAGTTTAGAACAAGTAACCATGTTTGGATATAAACATAGTGTGTTCTCACATTTGTGTAAAAGTACAAAACCGGGAACCTAAAGTATGCATACCCGTACGCGTACCGACGGTTGTTGGAAACTCGGGGAACTATGCGTATCCGTACGCATACTGGCGGAAGTTTCACGTCCGTGAATTTCTACTGGAGTTTGGAAGCGTGAATTGGTATGCGTACCCGTATGCGTACTGGCGTAACCAAACTCGGTCCGGCTACTTAGGTATGTGTACCCGTTTGCATACTTAAGTAGGTTACTTTCTAAAATCGGTTTGTTCATGAACTAAAACATTTATATAATATAATAAGGAATGCAATCTTTGCAAACCGTGACTATAATGTTCATGAATTGATTCGAGTGAATCAAAAACGATTTTGCTTTGATTGTGCCTTGTATACTTCTATGAGATCTAAGCAATTGAACAACTCTCTAACTAGTTCATTTGAGTCATTTGAACTAGTTATGGTAAAGATGAATAAGGTTGATATGAAAGTGCTCATATGGTTAACCATTGGTTAACTATTGTTGAACCGACTAAGTGTACACGTTTAGGTACGGTTACTCAAACCTAAATGAAGCTACATTTCATTTGTGTATAACAAGCTAAGTTCGATCTAATGGTTGAAAGATATTAGCTTGAATCTAATCAGGTTTTCATCTAACGGTGAATATTGAATGCTTTGTTACCAAGGTAACTTAGATTGCAAACCCCGATTTGAAATCTTTATAAAGGAGAACTCTAGCAACTGGGAAACATAATCCCCACACCTCTTGTGTGATACTAGTTGTATAAGCTAGAGTCGATTCTCCTTTAACCTTAGGTTTTCACGAAACCCTGTAGGTTAACGACTTAAAGACTTCATTGGGATTGTGAAGCCAGACCCAACTATTTTCTCTGTAGTTGCGTGATCTGATCTTTCTGTTTTCTATCGTGATTGAGTGCAATCGTAAGATTGGCTTGAGATTTATATCTCCGATAGGCAAGATAGAAAAGTAGTCACAAACACCTTCGTCTCATCGTTTGTGATTGCAAAATATCTTGTTTCGTTAATCGACTAAGATTATTGTGAGGTGATTGATAATACTAGGTTGTTCTTCGGGAATATAAGTTTGGGTTATCAATTGGTTCCTGTTCACCTTGATTTATCGAAAGACGGAATAAAACTCGTAGGTATGTCTGTGGGAGACAGATATATCTATTCAATAGAATTTTCTGCGTTATACAAATTTGTTTATCAAGTCTTCGATTTTAGGTCGTAGCAACTCTTAGTTGTGGGTGAGATCAGCTAAGGGAATCAAGTGCGTAGTATCCCGCTGGGATCAGAGACGTAAGGAGCACGATTGTACCTTGAACCAGTGTGAGATTGATTAGGGTTCAACTACATTCCAGACCGAAGTTAGCTTTGTAGTATGCTAGTGTCTGTAGTGGCTTAATACAGTGTGGTGTTCAAATCTGAACTAGGTCCCGGGGTTTTTCTGCATTTGCGGTTTCCTCGTTAACAAAACTTCTGGTGTCTGTATTATTTCTTTTTCGCATTATATTTTGTTAGATAATTGAAATATCACAGGTTGTGCGTTGAATCGATCAATTTGTAAATCCAACCTTTGGTTGTTGATTGAAATTGATTGATCCTGGAACATTGGTCTTTGGTACCGTTCAAGTTATTTCTTTTATACTCAATCAGGCTCACAAATTCTTATTTGTTTGATTGCAGATTGAATTGATAAATTGAGATATAACTCTTTGATGTACTATTTTTTAAGATTGAGGCTGACTGTCTAGTTGATTCTCTTGAAAGTATATTGGAGTTAGTCCATACAGATTGCTAAGCGAAATATTGGGTGAGGTTGTTAGACCCTCGTTTTTTCATGCATCTTGCCATGGAGAGATAATCTTGTGCAGAATTGGCTTCAATCTTGTTGCTAAGATTTTTGTGATGAGCTTGTAAGTGATGTTACATAATCTTATGGGTCGTAGTTCACTTGGCTTAGTCACTATTTCCTTTTTTGGTATCAGCACTTGATAAGTTTCATTCAGCTGATCAGGAAACTGACTATTTTTGAAGAAGTCTTGAACTAAACTAATTTTGTCTTCACCCATAATACCCCAAGCATGCATATAAAAACGAGCTTGGTATCCATCTGGTCCTGGAGCATCCCAAGTATTGATACTAGATATAGCTTCTTTGATTTCTTCTTCTGAAGGAATTTAAGTTAATTTTTGGTTTTCTTCCTCATATATGCAAGGATTGATCAGCTGTAGAATACTTGAGTCAATATTGTGATCTGTTGAAGTATAAGTTTTGTTGAAATGCTGTGTAAGAAGTAGCTTGATATCCTCTTTTGTTGAGACCCAAATTCCATCATCATTTATAAGGGTGTCAGTATGATTTCTTCTTCTCCTGTAGTTGGCTTTGGCATGGAAGTATCTTTTGTCTTGTATTCTTTTTTGATTAGATTCTCCCTTGCTTGTTGATAGATGATGTATGTTTTCTTGTTATACCATCAATTCAGTTCTTCTTCAATGGCTTTAATCTTTCTTGCATTCTGCGTGCTTATGTTTCTCTCCCTCTGAAGATTTTGTTGGACCCTTTTAATTTCTGTGTTAACATGTCCAAAGACATTATGATTCCATTTTCCAAGAGCTTTTGTTGTTGCTTGAAGCTTCTCTGTAATCTTCAGGTGTTTGTTCTCTTTTGAGTTCTAGGAATCTTCAATAACTTTTTTGCAGTTTGGATGATTGATCCAAGCTTGGTAAAATCATTTTGGTTTTTGAATTTGGATGGTGGCATGGTGGGAATGAAGTAATATTGGAAAATGATCTGAGCCATAAGGCATGAGATTGTTTATGAAAGCATCTACATAAGAGAAGAACCAATTATTGTTTGCAAGAGCTCTATCTATTCTGGTTTTGACATTTTGTTGATTGCATCTTTGGTTTGACCATGTGAAAGGAGATCCAGTGAAGGGGATGTCTCTAAGACCATTTGGTTTATAATATCATGTACTATTTTGTAAGAAGGTGAAGAGTGGGTACTGAAACTTTGTTTTTCTGAGGAGTGCAGAGTGATGTTGAGATCTCCCAGAATCACCCAAGGGGTTTGTAAGTTTTCACCCAATTTCAACAGATAATGCCACTGGGCTTCTCTTTCATGTATTTTGTGAGACCCATACAAACAAGATAACAACCACTTTTTATTTTGAGAGTTAGAATTCACATTTAAATGCATCATGTTACTTGATGTATGCAAAATTTCCACTCTTAAACCATCTTTCCACATGAGTGCTAAACCTACAGCTTTTCCTATGGTTTCTTGACATTTAATACGAGGATAACCAAGATGATATAAGAATTGATAAACTTTCTTAGGTTTGTTTTAGTTTCTGATAAAAAAAATTATGTCTGGATTGTAATCGAAAACACAATCATTCAAGTGTTGTCTAGTTCTTTTGTTTCCTAATCCCTGTACATTCCAAGCAAGAATCTTCATCCTAAAATTCTTAGATTCTACAGTACCTTTAAAAGATCTAGTTTTTATAATGTAATTTGATGACCTGTATGCAGAATTCTAAAAGTAAAAGATATTGGTGTGTAGGTAAAGCAGAAGTAAATGAGGAGAGAGCAAATGCGATTTTGATACCTGGTCATTTTGCCATCCTTGGTTTCCATTGTGCTGATTGATGTGGTTGTGCCAATCTCCATGCTCATTTTTATACATCTGGTTATAGTAAGCTTCATAATCCTCCATGTTCTGACTGCTCTCTTGTTGAAATTGATCTTCTTCTTGTCCTGCATTGCTACCCTGAGATGAGCTTCCATATTCTCTGGTTCTTTTTGTTCTTCTAGCATTTGAACTTTCTGGAGCATTTGAAGAACCTTGAGAGTATATAGTTGATACTAGGTGACCATCTTCTGGAATAATGAAAGCTTTCTTGATGTTGTTTTTCTTTTTGTTGCTCTTTTTTGGAGAAATGTGAATTGTTTCACCCACTGCAAAGTCTGGATTGTTTTCTCTTGGGTCAATGACTTCTCCAAAGTCCTCTCCAAACTTGAATATATACCCTGCTATAATCTGAACATGATTTGCTTTTTCCTCACAGTCAACTTCATTATGATTTGCAATTAAACAAGCATGGCATAATTTTCTTGGTTGTTTCTGAAAATATATTGGAATCCATTGAGTGTATTTAGCTGCATTTTCTGCAAGAATACCTCTTAACATAGGATTAGTGATATTGAATTCAATAAGAGCACTTACAACATTTGAATCCGCATGTCATCCATCCTCAGGCTGCAACTTTATGACTCTTCCCACAATGCTACTAGATGTCGTAAACAACCAGCCGATCACAATAACGGAGCTTAGTGAGCTTAGATGTCCTCCCTAAATTTTCCAAAATAACTATTTTATGCTTATAAATTTAAGGTATTTCATAATTGTCCCTCCTGAATTCTACAAAATTTTCTATAATATCCTTCATTTGTGCAAATTTTTACGAAAAGTTTCATATATTTTCTATTAAAAATTCTAGCACTTGGTTTAACTACATATAAGAGCTTTTCCAATGGTTGTTGTATGTGTTTCCTATGTGGCAACACAAACAAGCCATCTTATTCCAATTTTTTCTTAAGTTTAGGGAGGAAAAATAGTTCATTTCCAATGGTGTTGTTTGTGATTCTTTGGATTAAATGTGAATTTTATTTTTAGTAATTTTTAGATTTTATTAGAGCTAAAATGGTTATCAAATATATTGAAATTAATTTAGGTAAGCAAAAGCTTACCAGGATAGTTTGACAAAGTTTAACAAAAACTAAGTCATGTCATGTTCACATAAATTTAAGAAGCTGGGGTTAGAGAAGAATTTTAGGGAAAATGAATGTCTATTTATGTGGACTTAGAAATTTATCTTCATATATATTCCATTGGAGAAGCTCTGAGGTTTTATGAAGTGTTGATATACTATGGGGTCTCTTTTTTTTTTTTTTTGAAAGAGGAAAGTTTATATGAAAAAGAAAATTATGTACAAGGGATGCAATTGATCACAAGAAGCAGGTCAGTTTACATCAAGAATACAACCCTCACAAGAGTGACGGTAAGGGCAGCCAAAATGTTACCCCAACATTACATCCTACAAAGTTACATCCTACTGTGGAGTCTTAAGGTAAGTTCTGTTTAAAAACATGTTTTTTGGTCGCAAAAGACCTTAAAAAATTCCGGCCAGCCTTTGGCCGCTATTGGTGGTATTTTCAACTTTATATATTTGTCCTCTGAGTTAGAAAGTATGGCTCCGTCGCTGAGACGATGAGACATGCAGAGAGGCAGGTGGGTAGATATCATCTTATACTAAACATTCTGCTTGAGATTACTACTAGAGTGGTATATAGGAGAGGTTGAGAGGTAATAATATCCCCTTAATAAGTCTTTAAATATTTTTTTAAATCGGGCTCGCAAATTCCTATTTGTTTGATTGCATATTGAATTGAGAAATCGAGATACAACTCTTGGATATATTTTTATTGATTAAGTCTTACTGTCTAGTTGATTCTCTTGGAATTATATTGAGTGTGATTGTTAGACCCCCGCTTTTTCAGAGTTTAACCGCACAAAAGAAATTTTGATTATAATCATACCTCATAACAGCATGTCTGACAACAGTTCATCCTCCCAAAGTTTATCTCCGTCGAAACGAGGAAGTGAAACTACTAATCTGGTATGAAATACTCTTTCTCTTTCTTTCCATTGTATGTGCTCAACATCTGATTATGAATATTTGTTGCAGATGAATCATGATGACCGATTTTCATCTACTCCTTATAACTTAAGACCTACTGTCAAAGCACCTGCTCGTTTCAAATCCGCTCATACGGACGTCAGAACATCTATAAGTTTGTTTCCAATCAGAGATTTATTTGAGCGATTATCCGAACCCTTATCGAACCTAGATGCCGTTGCAGGTTGATGTTCACGTTTTTGGCGTTGAGAAGAGAAAAGGTAGGAAGTCTGCGGTTGCAGTTGATGATGATGATCATACTGGCAATTGATTCAGCTTCTGTAGATGCTGATCTTGGAGCTCCTATTGGTGAGTACCCGACAACCTGACTCCTATTTGACATCCCCATGGAAAATTCTTGCTCGTACAATCAAATCGTTGGTGGCTTCATCGTGCCCAAGTGTTATGCATATCTCTACACCGGGATCTGGAGGAAGTACAGACACATTGCCGCTATTGAAGTGTGGAGGAACTTTCTGCCAACTCTTCTGACTACTGTTGTTGGACTGTTTGCCGATCATTGATGAGATGAATAAGAAGAATTTACGTGATGTTGAGAATAAAGAGCTTTATCGATGGGATTACATGATCTCTAATTGTGAGGCTTTGAGATTCAATGTAGGTTGTCTCCGTCGTCGGCTTGAGGTCATCAAGATTGATAGAGCGGCTGTTGCTGCCAATATGATTTCTGCTTCAACTGCTATCATGGAAGAGGAGAAAGCGCTCGCACTGGAGTCGATAAGGGTTGATAGAGCTATCCAGGACTTGAGAGTGAAGACTGAAAACTTTCAAAAGAGGCTTGAGATGGCCTTTAATAAGAATTCTAGGTGAGTGTTTGAGGTTGCGGCCTGTGCAGGTTTACTTTTGGTTTTGGATAAGTAGAATGATTGATCGATGAAAGAACTTTCTCTGTTAGATTAATGAAATCTGTTTTGAATTTTGAACGAATGAGCATATTGCATACTCTTTGAAGGTATATAAATTACATTTTAAAATTAAAGTAATTGTTTACTGATCATTCAAGCATAATATATTTTGAGCCACTTGTCGTTGATTATATTCCCTTCCACTCCTCCATTAACAGCCAAGATTTTGTAATATCCACTGGATACTGCTTTGATGATTACGTATAGCCCTTCTTATTTTAGAGAGAACTTGAGAGCAGACATGTCTTGTTGAATATGTTTTGTTGTTTTTAACACCAAATCTCCTACTTGGAATGTTCGAGGTCTTACCATTTTGTTGTATGCTATGGAGATCCTTTGTTTGTAAGCCTCCACATATTTTTCCACTTTAGCTATCCTTGACTCGAGCATATCCAGTTCACCAATCCTTGAATTGGACACTTCGGCTTCATCCCATTGTATTCCACTGGATGTTGCAATCCTTGCTGAAGGAATCTTGATTTCGGCTGGGAGAATGGCACCAACGCCGTAGATGAGGGAGTATGGTGAGGTCCCGATTGAACTTCTAGGTGCGGTTCGAATTGCCCATAAAGCCATAGGCAGTCGTTCATGCCACTTTCGAGGATTATCATGGACCGTTCGACTGAGAATCCGGATCGGAGTCTTGTTGGTACTCTCCGCTTGTCCGTTTCCTTGGGGATAGTACAGTATAGAGAAATTTTGTTTGATACCATATTCCTCGAGCAATTCTTCCACATGTTTGTTGGCAAAAGGAGTTCCATTATCTGTGATGATATGTTTAGGAATTCCGAATCTACATATGATGTACTCCTTGATGAAGGATGCAGTCGTGACTCCAGTGGTGCTTCAAAGAGGGATAGCTTCAACCCATTTGTGATACAGACACCCTTAGATCTAGAGTGTGGTTTGTGATACAGACACACCTAGATCAGAGAGGGAGGTTTATGAGACAAATCACCTAGAGAGAAGTTTGTGAGACAATTAATTATTGTAAAAGCAAGCTTAGTAAAACAGTTTAAGGTTATCCACTGTTTAAAGAGATTGTGAGCGTAACAAAGAGAGATTTGTAATAGTTTTCTTGTTCATAATCTAGAGAAGATATTTTCTTCGAATTTGGTTTCTTGTGTTTTATGTTTTCTAGTTTTCGTCTATTATAATTCTGAATTCCGCCTTTATAATATTAGTCACTAAGGTACAGAGATCAATACGTATCAACTGATCACAAAACCTGAGACCTAGTGACACTGGCTAAATATTTTGATGACCAGACAATAGAAAAAATAAAGAAAATTAGAATACCTGTGGTAGACAAGTTGGACACACCAAGATGGACCCTAAACGAGAAAGATATGTTTTCGGTTAAATCTCTTTATAATCATATAAACTAAGGTGGTATTGTTGATAAAAAATGAAGCATGATATATGGAGACTACCCCTGCTATAAAGAACTTCATTTGGAAGGCAGCTCACTCCATATTTCCAAATAGTATGCGAGTGCAAGCCGTTATCCCTGATATAGAGACTAAGTGTAAACTATGTAATGAGAGACAAGAAACACTTACCAGTCTGTTTTTGCATTGCACTTATGCCTCTCAGGTATGGATGCACTTTAAATTTGATACGGATTTTTATTAGAAATGGTACTGTCTCTTTCCATGATTGGTTAATGGATTGCTTTGCAAACCCTGAAACTGAAAGAGGAGAGTATGATATTGACTGGCAAGTCCTATGTAGTACTGTTCTTTGGTTTATATGGAAAGCGAGGTGCGATGTAGTTTTCAAAAAGAATAGGCAGAATGGTGCAGTTACATCAAATAACATAATCAAATTTATAAATAAACAAACCACGCTATAACATTATGGATGATCTTTATTACAGTCCAAACAATGATGAAACACTACAGATTACTACTACTCTTAGAAGCTAGACTCCACAGACAACTACTATAAAAGAAAAAAGAAAAATGGCTCTCACAATAAGCATTGCTTTGACTATGATGGACTCCACATCAAAATATGGGATTTGATTGACTTTATGTGACTATACAGGTGCAGTTAGAGAAGCTAGAGGATTCCACACTGACTGTACAACCAGAGAGGAGTTAGGAAAAATTGGAGCTGATGCGGATTTCCAGTGGGCAACACATTGGAGTGGGCACATAATTTCTTTTAAGAATGATTCAGAACCAACTTTGCTATTGCTGATAGGAATGTATGCAAAAGCTCGCGAACAGAGATACAAGATCAGTGAAGACTTCAGAAACAAAAAAAAAATTGATATAAATTTTATAGTCCAAGATTTTACTTTAGTAAGGAGACACAATGTATTTTGGGCTGCAAAAATTGCTGTTTTTTGTAACAAATTTGTGATCAAACATAGCTAGGTTGACCACAACCTTTGGGCAATCTTAACTTATCTAAATATGCAAAACTGGAACGTAGATGTAATGATATATCGTTGCTCCAATTACAGATCAAATGATACCTTTCTATCAATGTATCGAGGATCCTCCTTTTTATTAAAAGAAAAAGAAAAAAAACCTACAATACCTATCATTTCCAAATATATTTACAAACAGAAGTTAAAAATAATAAAATCTAAAGGTCGTTAACGTTGTTAACTTGTGTATGCATGCAGAGATTAACATGCCTCTTATAAGTATAATATTAGTACTTCAGAAAAAGGTTTAGTCGTAGCAGAAAATTAACTTTGTAATTTATTTGTGTTGCTTCTCAGTTTAGTAGTTTTTAGTTAAAGTAACTTTGTATTTCGATTTTAAGTTAAAGTAACTTTGTAATAGCATTTTTAGATTTTAGAACTAAATCCTCAAGGGTAGAGATTAGATTCTACTTCAAGGCTCAATCAAAACTAAAATATTAATTTGAAGTTATGGATCAAGCCGAAAAGCAGAGGAGCAAACGGATATCACTCGGGCAGCTCTTCGCAGCATCAAGATATAAAGGCATGGCTAGCAATCTCGATCAACTGCATCGGACACCTCTACTTCCATCTGAGTTCTTATGGACACTGCAGTGCCCATCAAAAATACAGCTTTTCTTATGGAAAGCATTGACCGAAGGCCTTTCGACCTTCGAAATCAATATTCGCCCCCCGGTGCAACTCTGAATCGAAGATTGTTATTATGCTCCAATTTCATCTTATTGTGGATTCATGGCATACCAATCTAATTGTATTTGATGAATCATGGGGTATTATATACCCCATGTAATAGCCCTTTAGTAGTGTTGTAATCTTCAGAGAAATTAATGTCGTTGGATCCTGTGTGACTACCAAGTTTGACTGGTTTCGTATTAGACTCAAAAGTCTCAAGTCAAGGATAGGTGTATTTTTTTAATAATTTTTCTTGGATGAACTGGCTAGTTCGCTCATATTAACTTTCATTTTTGTCCACACCAAAAACGTGAACTTGCCACTAATACCCATACCCCCTTCAGTGGTAAAATAAATCATCACCAGATAAAAAGCCGCGGTGACACAGTCACAAAACTGTAATGGCAGAAAGAACAAAAAATGGAGCAATATAACCGAAACTGTTTCCTATATCTGGAATCCACAAGTTTGTAAATAATCCACAGTATTTTCTTCTTCAAATGGTTAAAGGTCCCACTGGATCATCTTCTTCTCTCTTCCCGGAGAGGGAGACAAAAACGATAAGAGTAGTAATCCGCAATTCTCGTAGGTTAATAAGAGTCCAACCAACCTTTATTGTAAAGAAGAAACATAAATACGTTTCCCAATTCGAAAACTAACACAGAATCAAATTAAAAACACACATAAAATCTTAGCGACTTTAATTACCTCCAGAATTTCCTTTTTAGAGAATTTTCCCAATATCTTCCTCTGTTTCTATCTATAAATAAATATTCTTTCTTCTTTTTTCTTATCTCATTCTGATGATATATACCGATCATCTCAATGCATGATAACAACGTTTGCTGAAGGTGATCATCTCTTTCCTCTATTCCATTTTATTCCGATTCTGTTATTATCTAGATTGTTCTCATACTAAATATCATGAGTTTTGAAGTTTTATTGATCTGTATGATTGAATTCTATAGCTGAGAATCCTGAAATTGGTATTTTTTTTTTTTACTTTCCTGGATGAATGAGAATTTGAAAGTCCTCACATAGTATAGGTTTGGGAGATCAATTAGTTAATTCTGTAACAATAACTTGATAGGTATAGCTCAATTCGGTTAATGTAAGAAGATTATCAATTTCTCTGTCTAAATTGTTCTAACCTAATAACAGACATTGATCACTTGATTTAAAGGAATAAGTTGAATCGTATTATAAGGTTAGTACCAAAACATTTCTGATCCAAACTTGAATACTTGATACATTGACAGTAATTACTGTAAATGGATTACTAACTGATTCTACATCACCATTATTATTATTATTATTATTATTATTTTTGGCAATTATGACTGTTATGATTGTGTCGATGGACAATGTGATCATTCTTGGTTTGATTTTAGATACTAGATTTTAAGAGCTGGATATGAGTGGTCAAATTAAGATAGAACTTAATTGGATTTCCTTAAATCTAATATGATGACTCTGCCTAATGTTTGTTGTACCTCTCTTCTTTCTCTAGATAAATGGCGATACTTGCACCGGCAAATAGTATGCAGAGCTTAATACAGACTTCAGAAGTTGGTTGGAATTTTACAATGGAAACAAAAAGACTTCAAGGATTCTCCCTGACGCAAAAAAGAACTTCCATAAACAGGAAAAGAAAGAGAGTTGGAGAAATACCGGTTTTTGATGTTCCTAAGAAAGAACCGTGTAGACAAAGGAGTGCAAGAGTATCAAAAATGGTTCTTTCTGATGAGTCAGAAGAGGAGCAGCTTCCACCAAAGAAAATGGCGGAGCGACAAAGGTTTAAACGAGCAAAATTTAAAATGGTTCTCTCTGATGAGTCAGAAGAAGAGCAGCTTCCATCAAAGAAGAAAAGAGTGCGACTGAGTTTTGATAGCGAGGAAGTTACAAGGACAACTAGAAGGTCAAGATGTTCAGTAGAGAAAAATTCGGACCCAGAAAGTTTAACTTCTACTTCAGTTTCTTCCTCTTCTTCCTCTAGCATAGCAGCAAATGAGGAAAATATCGTGAAGACCCGCAGCATGAGGAAAGCCAAGGCAAGAAATGACTCTTCAGCATAATTTTCCTTGCTTCATTCAATAATTGTTCACAGTGTAATCATCCTTCTTATGATTGAAGGGTTTTTCTTTCTTGTTTCAGGGTACAACAAATAAGAATGGGGAGAAGAAGCGAGTGAGGTGTCATCAATGTAACAGAAATGACAGAATAACTGTTGTTCAATGCAAAAAGTGTCCACAATCACTATACTGTATCCAGTGCATCAGGGATTGGTAAGTTCCTCTTCCAAATCACCAAATTTTATCTGATTATGAGTTTGTGATTCTAGTATGAAATTCTTCTATCGTGCACTATTATTTTTCTACTCACATATATTTATACTTTGATCTTCATGGTGGTATCCTGTTTTCCTTGTGAAATAGGTATCCTGAGTTATCAGAGGTGGAAATTCGTGAGTCTTGCCCACTTTGTCGTGGAAATTGCAACTGCAATTTATGCCTAATTAAACATAGAGCTTTCAAGGTAGGTTGGCAACTCCATCACTGCAAGTAATTTAGTATTGTTTGTATTTCTGCTAAACTTATGGTTACAATTTATAGAGCACACAAGGGGATGTTGTCAAACCCAAAAAAATCCAGCATGCCCAGTATTTGGTCCACTCTCTCCTTCCATTTCTGAAGCAAATTCATGAAGAGCAGTCTTTGGAGATGGAGGTTGAGGCTGGAATTCAAGGTAGAAGTTACTAAAGAAACAGTCACAACCTTTTGCCGTATAAAAATCTTGTTATTCTTAATTTTTTTTTTCTTCCGTGAACAGGAATATCTTCTTCTGAAATACAACCGACAGAGGCACCATTTTACAGTGACGAGCGTGTTTACTGGTAGGTTTTTCTTCATTACCTGGGGTCATTATTCCATTTTCTGATTTTGTTTTTCCCTTTTTGTTTAATGATCTGTTGTTGCTTGGGTGCAGTAACAACTGTGCAACTTCAATTGTTGACCTACATAGGAGCTGCCAGAACTGTACTTATGAGCTGTGTCTTAGCTGTTGCCGGGAGATTCGCAAAGGAAGCCTTTTAGGTGGTGCCGATGAAGTATTATATAATTACTCATACCGAGGGTTTGACTATATGCACGGAGGGGATCCTCTATCAGAGTCATCTGATGTCAGCAGATGCATGGATCAGGTTGAGACATTTACTAAATGGTATTCCCATGATAATGGAGCTATTCCTTGTCCTCCAAAAGAAATGGGTGGTTGTGGTAACCAAATTTTGGAGCTTAAGAGAATCTTTCCTAGCTGTTGGATTCCGGATTTAAAAATCAAAGCCGAAGAAATAGCAAAAAATTACGAGGATGAGCGGTCTCTCACCCATTACAACGTTATTACTACCAACAATGAGATGCTACGAAGAGCAGCTTCTAGAGAACAATCTGATGACAATTTCTTATTTTGTCCATCTTCAATGGATATACTAAATGAGGAAGATCTGGTCAACTTCCAAAAACACTGGATTAAAGGGGAACCAGTAATCGTTCGCAATGTGCTTGCAAGGACAACTGGTTTGAGTTGGGAGCCAGACGTTATGTTACGTGCAATGTCTTGCAATGTGGATATGGAAACTGGCGCAGAATTGTCGGAAGAAGTGAAGGTTATCGACTGCCTTTCTGGTTGCGAGGTTAGCTCAATTCATATGTCTTATTGTTGTTGGACTTTTTGATAATTGTTTCCTCGATGAATAAACTAAACTGTTGTATTACATTTAACGACTTCTTGGTAATGAAATGCAGGTTCAAATTAGCTCAATTCATGTCTTATTGTTGTTGGACTTTTTGATAATTGTTTCCTCGATGAATAAACTAAACTGTTGTATTACATTTAACGACTTCTTGGTAATGAAATGCAGGTTCAAATTAGCGCTCAACAATTTTTCAAAGGGTATACGGCTGGTAGGGCATATAAAAACTCCTGGCCTGAGATGCTTAAGCTGAAGGACTGGCCCCCGTCTGCTAAATTTGAGGACTACTTGCCCCGTCACTCCGATGAATTCATCACTGCACTACCATTCCAAGAGTACACGGATCCCACCCATGGTTTACTTAATCTAGTGGTAAAGCTGCCAGATGAGTGTATAAAGCCAGATATGGGACCTAAAACATATATTGCTTACGGGATTGCTGAGGAGCTTGGAAGAGGGGATTCTGTTACCAAGCTTCACTGCGACATGTCTGATGCGGTATGCTTACATAATCAGATCTATTTCTGTTTCTTATATGTTCTTATATACGGTAACCGATATACCATCTCATCTTACGCTTAAGATACTCCTTCAACAAGTGTTCCTCAGCAAATTAGATACCGTGGTTCACGTTTCCTTGTCACTATCTGGAGTAATTAACTTACTATCATCTCTATCGTATTATTGTGTTTGGCAAAAGCGTTTATCAACCAGCTATAATACTGATACTAAAAAACAACTTGTACTAAAGATGTCAGTGCGGGTTAGGATTGGGTTGCTGATTGTTTTACTAATACTAAACGTGCTTTTTCTGCATTTATGTGTGGGCTTGCTCAACTTCAATTTTTTTTCTTCTGGTGCAGGTGAATATATTGACACACACATCAGAAGTAGTTCTGACTGAGGAACAACGATCCAGAGTGCAAATGCAGAAAAAGAAGCATAGAGCCCAGGATGCAAAGGAACGTCTAGGTCCAAGTCCAATGGATCAGGAAAACCAACATCGTAACATCGCAGCTGAAACTAATAGACCACTTGATGATGATAATGATATTGCAGATCCAACTTTCCCAGGCTTCGGTCCACCTGAAGAGGAATCAGGTAGTGCTCTATGGGATATTTTTCGGAGAGAAGATGTTACCAAACTCCAAAGATACCTTAGAAATCACTCTAAAGAATTCAGACACACCTATTGTTCTCCAGTTGAGAAGGTAATTGTTATATAAGTGAATGCCTTATATTGTTCACTCATACAGCGGAAGTTGTTAATCTGAACGGCTGTCTAAAATGTCACAGGTAGTTCATCCCATTCACGATCAAACGTTCTATTTGACTATTGAGCATAAAAGAAGGCTTAAGGAGGAATTCGGTACGTTCTAGTGATCTATTAATGCTTTGCTGCTGTCTTAACAGTTTTCTTCGTAGCAAGAGTTCCTCTACATTTCTCGGTACTCAAAAGTGCAACTTTAACTCTAATCTATCATCAAATTTAACTTTTCTTTTAGGCATTGAACCATGGACATTTGAGCAAAAAAGAGGTGAGGCAGTCTTTATTCCTGCTGGGTGTCCACATCAAGTCAGAAATCTTAAGGTATTATTTTGTTTCTTCTTCAACAGTTTTGAGTAGGTTTCCTTTCCTTTCCTAGTACCCTTGTGATGTGTATTATCTTTTCATCTGTCTTCGTGTTCCATCTTTTGGCAGTCATGTACAAAGGTTGCACTCGATTTTGTCTCTCCCGAAAACATTGGTGAATGCTTTCGATTGATGGAGGAATTTCGGAAACTTCCCAAGAATCACAGAGCTAGGGAAGATAAGCTTGAGGTATAGTGTGAGTTTGAATTTCTAAACCATGAACAAAAGAGTATCTATCTTTTATTTTGTTGTGTGTCAAATCATGCTCAATGAATTCTTTTTTCTGAACAGATTAAGAAAATCACACTTCACGCTATCAACCAAGCAGTGAAGGATTTAGAAGACCTGGTGGCGTCTTGAATGAAGTAGGAGTACATCTAGAGGCAAAACCTAATTATATACAAAAGGTATCCCCCCAGTTCTAGTGAGTGCTGCTCCCAGCCAGATCAATTTTTCAGTTCTCATTTTAATGCGGGAAAACAGTTCAAGAGCATTGTAATTGACATTTGTATATAATATAGTATACATCCCTTGAACACCATGCATAGTTCCATAGAAGTTTATACAAAAACCTCTCAGAACTGACAGGATTGTGCTGCCGCTTCTTAACCAACGATGTATTTCACTCCTAGCATCATTCATATGGTTATGTGACTCATGTTTCAAACTTCCAATATCTAAATATATGCTGTCCAGTGCAGTGCAGTTTAAACAATCATTCTAGTTAAACGGAAGGGTTTTGGCTGCTTTCTAGTTAGCAAGGTGAACATGGAGAATTCAAAAATAAATTCAGTCCAAGTGGGAACAGTTTGAACATACCTCAATGCTTATGCCTGAATATCAATTGAAATATTGAAGTATGATTGAAGACGTGCATCTTCTTTTGAACCACTAGCAAGCTCTTGAGAGTTGAAACGGAGGTTTTCGAGAGCTTTGCATAATGTGTCTTCAAGAAATTAAGAGAGAAAAATACCCCAGTTAACATATAGATGTCACTGTACTGCAGTGGTAAAAGTCCTTTTGCCTGTCAAAGAAAAACATGTATTAGCATTTCAAAGACCGTGTGTTTGGAGTTGAACTAAGCAAGTCGAATAAAACAGGGATTATCCTTAAACCCGTGTACCCTATCCCAAAACGAAAGACTATGATCACACATGCATCAAATCGCTAAATGACTTCTCATTTTTGGCTTATTACATAGTCAGAACTGTGGAATTTCACCATGATCCATTGCCATCCCAAAGTTACTCTTACTCTTCTATAGACTACAGGTGGAGAAGAAGAATTACAGACGAAAATGCTAGAAAACTCTTGGCATCGTACTCACAGCTTCTAACATGGATAGATCTTGTTCATGTGAACCTCAACTCACCTCCAACAGGTTACGCATCTCTATAATTTAGAGCTTCAGCTTTTAAACGCAATAGGCTCCACGCCAGCATGCGAAGTATTAAGACACCTATGGCGGTTGAATTATTATACTTTTTGGAACTTGCCACTCTTCCTAAGACGTGCTACTGAATATACCAGGCTTGTTTCCTAGCATAAAAATAAGAGATTTTTTTAAGGTGGTTCTTGGCGCACTGATAAAGAATATTCTCCTATTTCTCTCTAGCATTACCACTGTATTATTACCACTGTAATAGACAGTGAAACCCTCTTAGTTTCTACCACCTCCGTCACAAAAAATAGGCTAGTTTCATGTGTATTTGTACATCTAAACTTGGCATCCTAACTTAGGTCAAATTTGATAAAATTGTTGAAAATTTGTTATTCCTTAAAGCAATAGCTAACAAAAATTGGGTAAATTTGGAGAAAGCGGAGGGCCTTTCCCCAAAAGTCTATCAAACACTCCTTCATCCGAAGGAGTGTGGATGAACAAACGTCGTTCAAGCACAAACGGCTGATCATCAACCGCTTCACCAAAAAACCCACTAGAAAACCAAAATAAAATAAAAAATACACTCTTATCACACACTCTGTCCCATAGTGGGAAATATACTCCTTCATCCGGCCTCTCATTGGTTTCGAAAGAGACGGAGTGTTAAAACACTCTTTCCGATAACCCTTGCTCTTAGCCAATGCCTCTAGCAGTACGATATAGCTGTTAGTATAGATATCTTTATGAATAATTGAAACTGTTTTGTGAGTATCTCAAGAAAATCTAAAATCTTTTAATTTTGATATGCTAATTTGATGTAATACTGAACTTTTTCAACAGATGCCTATCTAACAAAGCAGTAAAGTTATTTAGTGTTTTAAACTGACGTAAGATGAATGCAAATGATTTTTTAATAGAGCAATAAATTTTCTGCAAATGATTTTGCGAGTATCCCAAGAAAATCTAAAATCTTTAATCTTGATATGCTAATTCTATGTGATATTGAACTTTTTCAACATATGCCTATCTAACAAAGCAGTAAAGTTATTTAGTGTTTTAAACTGACATAATATTGAATGCAGATGGTTTTTTAATAGAGCAGTAAATTTTCTGC
Organism: Papaver somniferum; assembly: GCF_003573695.1. NCBI lineage: Eukaryota > Viridiplantae > Streptophyta > Magnoliopsida > Ranunculales > Papaveraceae > Papaver > Papaver somniferum. The sequence continues at coordinate 145,268,101 of NC_039358.1, read as the reverse complement.
AAATGTCTTCTAGTAGAGCAATAAAACTTAAACAATTTTTTAACACAATATTTCTTATCTAATTGATATTTAACTTTGTGAAAAGATTTCTACCATAAAAATATCATTAGGTTTTCTTTAAGGAAAGCATTCCAATTACTATTATCTTAGAGAGATGCCTACCACGAGTTCCTATTATTTCCTCTACCCACTGGTCCCCTCCCCTTTGACCGGACAGTTATTAATTATTATGAGTAAAACGGGATTTGACTTCTTCAAAGGGAGGTACAAGATTTCAGAAAAATGTTTTTATGCAGAAACAATTTCTATTGCTACAGTGTGTTTGGATATTGAGAAGGGAATCCCATTACTAAGAATCATATTCATGGAGAGGGAGAATCCTAAATCCACCATACTCATGGATTTTAAATTCCCTTAGTTTTGGGGAATTATATTGATATTCCCTGCCTATTCCTGGGAAAGTAATTCACTTCTCTCCAACCAAACATGCTGTTATGTTTTCATCAGAAGAAGAAAAACCACTTCCATCTGGTCTTGCTTGAGGAAGGTAAAGAAGTTACCTATAAGGTGTTTCAATGTACACTCAGAATTTTCTTTTCGACTCCTTGAAGTTGAAAAGTCAGAAGTCAGTTTGACAATATCATTTCAGAACGACTTCTAAAAGTAGAAAAGTCAACTTTTTGTGAAGCAAAATAGTTTTACTTCTGGTATCCATACGCGCTGCTAATGACCTTCAGAAATGGGAGTTTGAAGAAATTTCAATGACATATGCAAGATAAAAAGATACTAAATATTTTACCAGCTGAATTCCACATTGTAATTTTATCTTTCTTGCCGACTCTCAAAGTCATGTGCGGTAGCAATACCAACCCAAATACGACGAGTAGGGACGAAAACAACAACTTCACTCTATATTTTTCCTATATTGGGTGTTATTTTACTAATCTTTAATTTATTTCGCCTTATTGGCGAAAAAATATCTCAACTTGTAGTCAAAGCAACACGCAGACGAAAATAGAATAACCATATCAAAAAAATCTTAAATATAAAATCTCCCTTAATGAAAATATTAACACGGATTAAGTTTAACAAACATACCTTAATCAAACAAGTAATTTGCAGCATCAACTTTAATCAATGGATTACGGATCGGGATTACCGATCGTTTGTTGATGAAAAAAACTTTTCGGCGAAGTTTCAAAAAATCTCTACAGAATCGCCCAAGGTTACACGATAAAAGAATCAAAATTGTCTTCTAGAATACAAATCGCTTGTTTAGGAAAAACTTTCCGGCGAAGTCTCAAAAAATCTTTATTAAATCTCGCAACATTACGCCATAAAAAATTAAAATCATCTCCACATCATCCGATAACGACAAAAATAACATTAAGATAGTGATAGAAATACCCAATACAAAAACACAACCTAAAAGATCTTCATGTCCATGTAGATCACTTGAAACTCACATAGATCTATGATGGGAGTAAAATTAGCTTTGAAGATTCTTGCAAAAACATCTCTTATGAACAAGATCAAAACCTAAAACATTAAGATCCACAATCAATAATGGACTACATATTTATAGAGATAAAAAACGTGTGGAATAGGAAAGTCAGGAAACCACCATTCACCCCCTAATTTCAAGGCAATAATTAAAAAAAAAACCATAAGTAAATTAGGGTTTAGAGGACTAGTTTCGAATTCATTCGCCAATTAGGTATAAATAAGTTCCGAAACATCATACACGGCAATATCTTTACTTTCCTTTCATAAATCATCCCACATATTTCTCGTAGGAGATACGTGTGAATTCACAACCTGAATTGCCGTATTATGTAAACGACATCTACTCAAGAAGCGCTCAAGAAGTCGTGCTCCCATTGTTGAGCCTAGGTTCATCGTTGACTAGAGTTGGAAGCCCAGATGAAGATTACGGCCTCGCTCCCTGTCCGGCTCTTCCCGCTCTCTATCCGTTATCATTTGTGAAAACTACAGGGAGACCCATTCCTTGGATCTTTCCTACTGTAAAACCCACGCCCAGAAATTTGAAAGTGCGCACCCATTTTCTAGAAAAAAATTATTCTCAAACCCATATTTTATAAAATTCTATTTCGTTCGTTTTTTTTCTTCTTTTTCTTCTTCTTCAATTCCTTTTCTTCGTCCTCTCCATTCTACCGTGAATTCCCGATGAGTTGTGGTCGATTAGGAAGAGTGGGTATTGGTTATCACTCAAGTTGATTCAGATTTTGTGATAAATTGATGGTAAAATCGAAGAAGAAAATTAGGGTCCAGAGAATTAGGTCGAGAGAATTGATTCAAATTTAGAGTTCTCAATTATGCCAGCAAATGGTAAACGAAGCAGAAAAAGAACATGAACACAGTGAAGGTATTTGAAGAAATTCCTTGGAGAAAAACAACAAATGATAATTTAACTCGGAATTTCCTGCCAGAGATCGAGATGGGTATTAAGCAGAGATCAGCAGCTTCACTCGGAACCAACCAAGAGAAGGAAATGAGTTACGTTTGTTGAGGTAGTTATTGGCAAAGATTGGGGTTGATTTGAGTTACATATTGGCCTGAAATTCCAACTGAAATTGGGTTGTGGTTGCCGTATCTGATGGACTGTGTTGATGGGGCTTTAGAGCAGTCAAGACATGGAAGGAATGACAAGGTCAGATGTGTGGTTCAGGCGAGATTTTGAGCTGAAATTCAGGTGGAAGTGCAGCTGTTGTTGTCCATTTTTTGTGTGTGTATTTCAAGGGTTTATGAATGATTTCTGAAGACTAATTGAACCAGGGAAGATAATGATGTTGCTGTTGATAATGGGGATTGAATGGAGTGTGTTTATGGGTTGTGAATGGATGAGGAATTGCAGTTACCAGTTTAGGCACACAACACGTTCGAGAAAAGACCTTCAAGCTCATCTGATGCTAGTTGAGTTTGTCTACAATGGTTGCTGCTGCAATGGTGCTGGTGGTATGTTTTACATGGTTTCTGGTGGGATGATTTTCGCAGACTGAACTGGTTTGGTTAGGAGGAGATACTGCAAGTTGTTGAGCTAATTTTCAGCTGTAGAACGTGTGTTGTTATGGGTCTGTGTTGGTGATATGATGTTCATGGAAGAGATAGGAGCTGAGGTCTGAAACTGTGGTGATTTGGTTGAGCTATGGAAGTGAAAGATGTATGCTGCTACTGGCTTCCTTCTAAGGGTTAACAACTTGTTTTAGATGATGTTTCAGCTGCTAACCAAGGACTGGGATTGAGTTATTGTTGCTGGTGTTCGAGTAATTGATGAAAGAGATAAAGTTACAACAATTCCAGTGGGGTTAGAAGGCATGGGCTTACCTGATTGTGTTAGTGCGATGAAGAGGGAGACAGGAAAGTGATGATGTTGATCATCGAGAAGCCTGCAACTAGGTACTATGTTTCCGTTAGTTTGGAAAATATGTTCGATGGTAAATATGTGTGTAAAGATACTCGAGACAGATGTAGGTTGATGTATAACAGGTTATGCATCTATAAAATTTGTTGCATAACTTGTTATGCATTCTCGAAATTGGTTGCATAACACGTTCTGCAGCTTTTTTGTTTTTTTTTGCATAACTTGTTATGCAGTCCAGAAAACGGTTGCATAACACGTTATGCAACTACTTTTTTCTTAGTATTGAAACCAACAAAAAATAAGGCTGCATAACTTGTCATGCACCTACAATAATATCTACATAACATGTTATGCAGTCGTGAAAATAGATGCATAACCTGTTATGTATCCGAAAATATAACTGCATAATGCATTATGCGTCGAGAAAATTGTTGCACAATCTTTTATGCATCGAGAAAATAGATGCATAACTTGATATGCATCCGTAAATATGGATGCATACTGCATTATTCATCCATTTTTTATGTACGCATTAAAATCAACTAAAACAATGGTTACATAACTTGTTATAGATGCATAACTTTGTAATGCAGATGCATAATTTGTTATGCATTCGAGAAAATGGTTGGATAATTCGTTATGCGTCTGCAGAATGTGTTATGCATCTTTTTTGGTGGTTGCATAATGGATATGTAGACAGTTTTCGAAAATTTTGCCTAAAATGATGATCACCTTCAACTTTTTCGTGAAAAACAAAAATTTGATATTGTTGTTTGTACTCGTTGCGTAGCTTTCTTAAAAGGATTTCCAACGATATAAAATTTGTTAAATTCCAAGGCGCGGATTTTTAGATATGTTATATCCAAGTTTTCTTTACAGTTATACCCCTGAAAAAATAGTATGCATAACGAGTTATTCCTGAAAAAATAGTATGTATAACGAGTTATTTATTGATTCTTAATAATTTTGGATAATTTTGAGTGTCACGGTACCTAAAATTAATTGTGGACCTGACAATGAGAATATTATTTCTTTTGGGTCTGCGCCTAAGTTTCCCTTATCATTTTCACGAGGGCCTCAATCTTAGCCCGTCAAAATTACCTTGTTTTTCTTATAGCCTTATCTTCTCCCCACTCCTTTCTTCTTCGTCTTCTTCCCTTATGCAGCTACTGAAAGGAAATGCAAATAAATTTGGTAACACAAATGCAAGCTCATGTGATTGTACCTTCTTCGCTGACACTCAATACACCTTTTCTCTTCTTTCCTCGAAATAAACCGTTGCTCACAACCACTAAAAGCTATTCCAATTTTAATCTCTCAAATGGAAGTTCAAGAACTACTTTCACTACAAAGGCAACAATCAAGAATGGTAATGAAGTCAAAAATCAGGAGCAAAAAGAAGAATCACAACATCAACAGTTGAAAAAGGCGTACCCATTTCATGAAATTGAGCCGAATTGGCAAAGCTATTGGGAAGAAAATCATACGTTTAAAACTCCTGATGAAATTGATACTTCTAAACCCAAGTACTATATCTTAGATATGTTCCCATATCCCAGGTATTTTCTTATTTTCTCAATCTAATAACATCCATTTTCTTGGCTAAGATTAGTTGCTCGTTTTCAAAGTTCCCTTCCTTTTAGTGACTTCTGGCAGTAACAAGAGATGGGTTACAAAATTTGGTTTATTCTGGAGCTTTCTCCAGTGGTATGATTGAATTATGTCAAATTTTGTCTAGAATTGCTTATTTTGATGGGGTTTATCTGGTTTTATCACCACATCTCGAAGAAGTTCACTCTTTTTGGTGAATTGTAGTAAAAAGAACTCTAGGTTTCAGAATGTGATGTAATTTTGTGAATGGAAGGATCGAAGTAGTTCGAATTGTGTAAGTATAAGTTGTGGGGTGTGAAAATATTGTGGTTTTATGATCTATTATTTGGAAAACTTATGCAGTGGAGCTGGATTGCATGTGGGTCACCCTCTTGGATATACTGCTACTGACATTCTGGCTCGATATAAACGGATGCAAGGTTTTAATGTTTTGCATCCAATGGGTTGGGATGCATTTGGATTACCAGCTGAGCAATATGCAATTGAGGTATGGTTGCATTTTATTTTTCTTAGTGTGTCATGTTTGTATAATTTTTGTGTAATTTAAAGCATTATGAATGGTTGTGGTTTAATTGTGTATAAAGACAGGAACCCATCCTAAAACCACCACACTGAAGAACATTGGACGCTTCCGTGCTCAGGTCATTTAAGATTTGTGTATTTTATGATTTCATGAGTTACTTGCTGTTATGCTACCTCTTGACATATGTTTCGTAATTAACATCTAGTGATTGTTTCCTCCCTAGGTCTGAACTTCTTTTTTCTCTTGCTGATTTGCTCATTCGTTTTGCAGCTCAAGTCGTTGGGCTTCTCATATGATTGGGATCGTGAAATCTTGACCACTGAACCAGAATATTATAAATGGACGCAGTGGATTTTTCTTCAACTATTCAAGAAAGGACTAGCATACCAGGTCCGTGATTGTTCTTGTTGGCATTATAGTTTGTGTCTTAAAATTTATTTTTTGTTTAGTGATTTCAATAAAAAAAAATCTCTGGTGACCCATGCCTCATTTCCTTATTTTCAGGCCGAAGTGCCTGTTAATTGGTGTCCCGCACTAGGTACTGTGTTAGCAAATGAGGAAGTAGTGGATGGGGTTAGTGAACGTGGTGGTCACCCAGTTATAAAAAAGGTATTATCAATAGTGATAATGGGGTTTCTGTCTTTCATTTTATCCAAGTTATGCCAAATTTAATCCCATACATTTACAAGCAGCCAATGCGCCAATGGATGCTCAAAATTACTGCATATGCCGATCGTCTTCTTGAAGACTTGAATGACCTTGACTGGCCTGAAAGCATAAAGGAAATGCAACGGAACTGGATTGGAAGGTCAGAAGGGGCTGAGATGGGATTCTATGTACTTGATCACGAAGGTCAGGAGCAGGAAATATCAATCACTATATATACAACCAGACCAGATACCATATTCGGAGCAACGTAAGGAAGATTCCTTTCTAGTTTTGATAGAAATCCTATCTTACTGCTACCAAGACTAATGCGTGATCTACGATTTCCTTTACTGTCTTTGCCTACAGATATCTTGTTGTAGCTCCTGAACATCCTCTCCTGTCATTGCTGATATCTGAGGGGCAGAAAAAATGTGTATGTTCATTAGCTTTTGCATCCAGTTCATTCATTACATATTCTTAGAGGTACTAATCCGTGACTGCAGGTGGAGGAATACAGTGAACTTGCATCAAGAAAGAGTGATCTTGAGAGGACTGAACTTCAGAAGGAAAAAACAGGTGTTTTTACTGGTACTTATGCTCGAAATCCAGTTAACGGGGAAGCTATTCCAATCTGGGTTGCTGATTATGTTCTGGGAAGGTTACCTTGTTTTATCCTTTTTACTTGTTCCATGCTTTTCTTTACTCACTTTCTCCACCTGGGCATGTGCCTGTGCATTAGTAGTCTGGTCTTTCCATGTCATCGTGCTGGTGATTATTGACGTAGCAATGCTGCCACTTGCTTTTGAGCATTTTATGGTGGTGCTCCATTCGGAGTCCTCCACAAGATTTTTTTCTTTTGTTTTTTCTTTTATTTTTGTTACTTCTTCCACTGTCTAGTACAGTTTTGGCTACTTTGCTTTTATTGAATGTACCAGTCAATTTCCTTATAACAAGCTAACCCAGATCATCCACTTCTGCAGTTATGGTACTGGAGCAATAATGGCTGTACCTGCACATGATTCTCGTGACCATGATTTTGCAATGAAATATGATATACCAATTTGTTGGGTTGTGAACCCAGAAGGTGAAAATAATCGTAAACTTGGAGAGCCATATTCAGGAGAAGGTATCGTTATGAATTCATCCAGTTTGGCATCCAAGCTTGATATCAATGGCTTGCATAGCAAAGAAGCAGCTTCCACGGTCATTAATTGGGCTGAGAGTACTGGTCATGGGAAGAGAAAGGTAGTGGAGTTTCAGTCTTGTCTGATAGTTAGAACCATGTTGCTTCCTCTTGTATACATTAAGCTACATCCTTCTTGAACTTCTTGGTATTTAGGTGAACTACAAGCTGCGGGATTGGCTATTTGCTTGGCAACGTTACTGGGGAGAGCCGTTTCCAGTGGTTTTCTTGGATGATACTGATGAAATAGTACCGGTTCATGAAAGTGAACTGCCAGTTATACTACCTGAGTTGGATGATTTCACACCCACTGGAACAGGGGAGCCACCACTAGCGAAGGCAGTGTCTTGGGTATGCAATGCTTTCATCCCTATATTACTCATTGTGACAGTCCTGTGCAAATTATGCCCGAAGTATTACCAATCCAACTGTTAGAAATTTGTCTCGATATCAGGTTAAAACCACAGATCTTACATCTGGAAAACCTGCAAGACGAGAGACAATTACCAGCCACAATGGGCTGGTTCGTGCTGGTATATTCATACATTTCTTTCTGTTGTTATTATCGTGCTTGTTATTGTTCTTTTGTTGTTGTTAATGTCAATTTTTATTCCTATAGAATCGACCACAGTGGGATGGTCTGTAAATAAAACAAGGTAGTGAAAGTTCAGTGTGAACTACTAAATTAATCAGTGTCACTTTTGCTATTGTTTTTACAAAAAAGGAGGCCATTCTTCCAGTAATTGACAATATAGATTACCTACGTCTTATACGTATATAGTTTGTTTAGTTCCAGCAGTTAAGTTAACTTGAAAGCAAACTAGCAAAAAGCAACACACATATTTTTTTTAGTTGGGATCTGGTAAATTGTCAAAATTCCAAATATTACCAAACTCATTTCACTGGGAACCACATGTATAATAACAGTATTAACCTGGTTCAGGTTTGTACTGAACATATGGTCATTTTCTTGAAGCAAAAAGGTTCGACTGTTTAATTGAAAAATCAGATAGTATACATCTTTGTATAGTTTGCAAACAGATTTATAATTCTGGGAAGCTTCTAAAATTGGTTTTGAAGTTCTGCATGTCTACTTTTTTCTCTAGGTACTACTTGAGATTCATGGACCCAAAAAATACTGATGCGTTGGTTGACAAGAAAAAGGAAAAGTAAGTGCAGCAACCACCACACACATGCTTTCTTTCAAATGATCAAAAAGGATATATATGCTAGGGAAGCTACAAATCAGTATCAAAACAGCTTATAAGAGGTTCTTAATGTAGGTACTGGGGTCCAGTTGATGTTTATGTTGGTGGTGCTGAGCATTCTGTCCTACACTTACTTTACGCTCGGTTCTGGCACAAGGTTTGTCATCTTAATTTTGTGGTACTTTGGAGATAAATATATGGTGAAGTAACCATGAAGACACGAGTTTCAGTTATTTATTTGTGTTTGTAGTATTAATCAGATTGTTCCGGTTCAGTTATTTGACTGCTGAATCTCTGTTAAAAGGAGTTTTTGTCATCCAGGTGCTCTTTGACATAGGTGTTGTGTCCACCAAGGAACCCTTCCAATGTCTCATAAACCAGGGACTCATACTTGGGGAGGTAAATAAAGTTGCTATCGTCCCAGATTGATGAAGTCCCATCATTACAATTATCTAACGATTCAAGCAACAGGTTGAATATACAGCTTACAGAGATTCAGAAGAAAAACTAATATCTGTGGACTCGGTTACTCTCTTATCTGAACTTAGTCAAGAAAGAGTATCAGAAGAAAAGGTCAGTTTATTAGGGTTGATTACTCTCTCTTTCTCCCACTATTATATCAATTAGCTTACTGGGGAATGTACTGCCCTTAGTGTAGGTCATTAAATCTGGCGATTACTTTGTACTAAAAGATAATCCAACCATCCGCTTGACATCAAGAGCTCATAAGATGAGTAAGAGTAGGGGAAATGTAATTAATCCAGATGATGTCGTAACTGAATATGGTGCAGATTCACTTCGCCTCTATGAGATGTTCATGGGACCATTAAGGTAGTTTTTTGGTGATTACTACTGCTAATCCATGTTCCAGCTTTATCTTCTCGTGGAATTTCACTTGTTTGTCGCTCACTGTTACATTACATTGCTTTCTTAGAGACTCGAAAACCTGGAGTACTGGTGGAATTGAAGGTGTCCATCGATCTCTGGGAAGGACCTGGAGATTAATTGTTGGTCCACCTTTGCCTAATGGATCATTCAGAGATGGGACAGTAACAATCGATGATGAGCCTACTTCGGAACAACTACGTGCGCTACACAAATGCATTGCTAAGGTCAGCTGCCCCAGTAATTTATGCATAGGTTTGTTATCTTTTCAATAGATCTATTTGTTTATTCTCAATGACTGGTTGGCTCTGATTTGAATGTGCAGGTAACAGAAGAAATTGAAGCAACAAGATTCAACACTGGCATTTCTGCAATGATGGAATTCCTTAATGCTGCATACAAGGTTCTATATTTTAATACTTACTACCTTAGCTTAGATTACAAATGTAACTATAATTTTTATTTTCCCTGGCATTTATCGTGTTATCAGTGGGATAAACATCCACTATCTATCATCGAAGGATTTGTTCTGTTACTTTCTCCATACGCACCTCACATGGCCGAGGAGCTTTGGTCTCGGCTTGGACATACAAATTCCGTAACATACGAGAGCTTTCCAAAGGTATGCATCGTCATCGTTCCAGAGTAATAACAGTTCTTGCTTTCTTCCTTAATCTTCATAAATCTGGCAACATCATAAATGCATCATTAGATTTCTGCTGTTGGGTTTGTAATAAGTATGTAGCTGTTTGTAAACCCATGTGATGTTGATGTGTCAAAAATGCAGGCCAACCCCGAGTACTTGAAAGCTTCAACTATAATTCTACCAGTTCAGATCAATGGGAAGACAAGGGGTACCATAGAGATCGACAAAACATGTACAGAGGAAGACGCATTGAATTTAGCATCATCAGATGAAAAACTTTCCAAATATTTAGTAGGAAAGACCATCAAAAAGAGAATATATGTTCCTGGCAAAATATTGAATGTTATTCTGGATCGGCAAGATGTCGCGGTTAGCAAGTCATAGTAAATGGTGGTCTCAGTCTGTATCTAGAGCATTTGAGCCTCTGTAAAATAGTTTCACTGTATTTTTGTAGCATCTGTAAGAGAATGTAGATGTTAAGGTGTACAAAAAGACCAAATCCAATTTTGGTGAATATGAATGCCAGCCATAATCAGGTCCATGTTTTACAGCAATATTACTTCTTTAACAACTCCAACTTTTAAGTTCTCTCGCAGCCCTCGGATCAAATTTAGAAACTTGCTGGGTCCTACTACCAGTTTGTTGGCGTTTGACACGTAAGCATCGACTAGCTGTTGAAAGTTTGGAAGAGTAGGTGAAGATTTTGCGGCAGCTTGAAAAACCCATTTGAGAAGGAAATCTACCGATTGGGTGAAGAGAAAACAAATGAATGATGACAACAGGGGATGCGATGGCGCCATCAACAACTATACCGTTCGACAATCTTCCTATTCTTTCTGCATTGCTAGCTGGTTTTCTGGCTCAATTCCTCAAAATCTTCACTACCTGGTTTGTAAACACAATCCTTAACGAAGTTATTTCTGATGATTACACTGATGCTTTATGCCTTTAACAGTAGATACCCTTTTGTAATGTTAGGTTAAGGACGCAAACTGTTTAGTCTTTTCCAACTATTCACCATAATGGGGCCTAATTTTTCAATAAATTTTAATTAACTTAAAGACTGCAGGTATAAGGAGAAGAGATGGACATCTAAAAAGCTGTTTGATTCTGGCGGAATGCCTTCATCACATTCGGCAGCTGTGACAGCCCTTGCTACTGCTATTGGGTTTCAAGATGGGATCGGAGGATCTTTATTTCCCCTTGCTGTGGTTTTTGCTGCTGTTGTAAGTGATTCATTAACTTCAACCTAGAATGTAACTTGTTTTCTCTTGTTTTAGGTGCACATGTTTCATATGTATATTCTTAATTATATCAGCATTCAAATGAGAAAAGGAGCAGATGTTGGCAGCTCCTTTCCAAAAAATTAATAAATCAGACTTTGGTAGTTGTCACCCTTAGACGATGACCCTCCGGATGTGAGGGATGGTGATTTACATGTTATTGAATTGTTCATTAATTGATTACTTTCAAGGTGTTACCATTGTGCACCAATAGAAAAACAGCTTATAGAGAGAATGTCCAAATGCATTTTAAAGATACAAAGAGTGTGAGTTGGCTTGATTGATTAACCCTGGTTAAGAAGGGCCAACAATCAATAATTTCTTGGAAAAGTGATGTCTCGCAGCTCTGAGATCAAGTTGCATTGTTCACAGGGATATGTTGCATTTGTTTCTTATCCCATGCCTGAATAAATGTTCCTCTTTTTCGCTTGTATTTGAGTTCTTACAGTTGAATATAATTTGTTTGGAATGCCAACAGGTTATGTGCGACGCCTCTGGAGTTAGACTACATGCAGGTATGCAAGCTGAAGTAAGATTTCTACTGGGAGCCCAAATATGATAGTTTGCAATGTGTTTGGTTATTTAGTTTTCTTGGTTCTGGCGAATTGCAGGTTCAATGAGCCAAAACTAAAGGTCCCCTCTTTGTACTTTGAGGCAGTTTTCATGTTTGTTGGGTCAATCATTAATCCTATATCACCTCCATTTAATCTTTTTCCTTAGGATGGCCACTAAGATAGACTCGTCAATCATCTGAGTAGGTAAAATAGAAAGCTCTATGTGTGGTTAATTGGAACACCCCTGCTATTTCTTTAACCAGCCCTGAACAAATTTATGTGGTCGATAGGATCCATATGTACTGGTTTCTTCCTCGGGAACTCTATATGGTTTCATATGTTGCTTAATGTAGTGAAAATGACCAATCAGCTTGCTTTTCTCGACTCTGATTGTGTGAACACTTGCACTATTTTGTTAGTCGTTCTAAGGGTATTGATTTTGAATGGTTATTGCAGTTGCTAAACCAAATAGTATGTGAGCTACCACCACAGCACCAGTTATCCAACATCAGCCCTCTACGTGACTCGCTTGGTCATACTCCTTGTCAGGTGTGTTTGCAAGTTATTAAGTTACAAAAAGATACGTTATCATCATAAAAGATCTTTTGTCCATGGATCATTTTGTTTGCGTAATATCATCCCGCTGTAGTGTTTTACTCACTCATCAATAACTGGATTTTAAGTTCCAAAAATATCCTAATCTTGTCTTTGAATAACAAAAAAGTTAGTCCTTTGAAGTTGCTGGTAGCCTGTTCCAGCACAATTCATGAATTCTGTAGTATGGTATTTAAGAATTGCTTGTAAACATTACTTGCTTGGGGGTGTTTCTGGTGTAGGTGATTGCAGGTGCCATCTTGGGATGTATAGTGTCCTATATCATGAGAAGGTCTGCTTAGATATTATTTTCGTTTGATCTCCTCTTAAACCTCTCCTTATGAGTTACAAGCTGTCAAATGTCTGCCTTCGAGACGTAAGGTCCAATTCTGGATTGCCTTGTGCAAGGTAAGCCTTTGTACACTGGTTTGTCTTATTTTGTACTTGGGAAAGAATGAATACAACATCTTGCAACTTCCATTGGAAGGCAAATGATGTAAACAACTACACTATTTTCATCCTTCCAACGGTCCTACATCTTATCTATATTTTGTGTGTTTCAAGGAGACTTATAAAATGTTCAAACTATACGAAGCCATCTTAGGTAGAAATTGTTGTCAAAAAGTCGGCTTGTCAAGAAAAAAAGATAGAGACGTATGGAATCAAAGGGATTTCCAACTTGTATATTCCTCCAAAAACGGCAGTTTCGTGTGAGCACAACACTCTTGACCCTACTGCAGGTTTGTTTTTTGACTTGAAACTTCCATTTTGACAACATAATAGTGGTCGAGGTTGATACTCCTAAGATTTATCCTTTGAGCGGGCATTCTTCTTGTTCTGTTCCAAATCTTATCGGTGCAAGGTCGAGTATTGTTGTCTACTTGCTTATCAGTAGTACTTATATGAACCTCAATAGTACCCTCATAACCTTGATTAAGATTTATCATTTATGCATTCCAGCTTAGAAAATGGTTGCTAAACTTTGTGAGAGGTGATCAACAAAGTATTAAATCCATAAGAAATATCTTAATAAGATGTGGTATAGAGAGTGAGATAGATGGATAAGATTTGGATAAACTCGATTTATACATGGTAAAGTGTGCAGTGAATGTCTTGCAATTTTAGTCAATTCTTCTTCCTGTCACACCTTTACTACTAACTTCTGCCTTTGTTGTTTTTATCTTTATCTTTTCTCTTTTCTTGGTACTTTTATTCTTCTCCAAGCTTTCTATTCTGAATCCACTTTCTTATGGCTGATCCTAGAAACTGCAAAGTAAAAGATCCCTGGAAAGGGAGTTTGAATGTGACCTCAAAAAATATTTTATGCCAAAAAAACTGAAAATTAAAAGCTTACACAGCTGCAACTTACAATGGTTGTGGAGGAAATTGTCCCAACAGAGTGCAAAGATTTCCTTCCACAGAACATTGCTCCTAAAAAGTATGAGCGACAAAACACGTGTGAGACACTCTATTTCGTGACGGGCTTTTGTTGTGTCCTCTCTTTGATTTAGGCCCAACACCGTCATCTCCTATTCTTCGGAATAGGAGATATAGTCGACATGCATAGAGGTGTAAAACGTGCCGGCCCGGCACAACCCAGCCCACAAAGTCACGTGCTTAGCGTGTTGCGTGTTGTGCTGGGCTGTGCTAATGATTCAGACGTGTTGTGGCGTGCTGTGCTAAACGGTGTGCTGTGCTGTGCCAGAAAAATAAACGTGATGTGTCGTGATATGTCGTGCTAGCACACTTATTTGATGTTCTCCAAAATAAATACATATTTTAGTTAGTACATGTATTATTACGGAAATAAATTAGCATAACGAAAATAAAATGTTAGAAATTGGCTCAAACAATGATTTCTTTGTGAAATATGCATCAAATGTGATGTATTGTGTAGTATTTTACGCATGACGTGGCGTGCTTTCTTCGCGTCCTGTGCTGGGCCCGTGCTAACACGTGCCGCGTGCTTTGCTGGGCCGCTGTGCCTATTTGTCTAGCACAACACAACAAATTAAACAAACATGATGTGCCCGTGTTGGGCACGTGCTGTGCCGTGCTGTGCTCGAATTTTAATGTGCTGTGTTGTGCCATAAACGTGCTGATCCGTCCCAATTTACACCTCCAGACATGCATATATAGTCGACACATATATTGTCAATCATGTGGCGGTTGTGGCCATTAATCGTAGTGCATGTGCAATTTAGGTGTGCGTATTTCGGATTGAATTCACGTATTCGAAACGGCCTATCAGATTTTTTATGGGTGGGTGTCCTGTTTGTAGACTAATGGAGCGGATGCGGGTGTGAAGTTAAACATTCGTTGAATAACGTTGATATCAGTTGTTTAGTTGAAGTATTAGTATATATTTTCATGGTATTTTTCTTTTTTTATGCAAAAAGAATTGTATTGATATTTAAAGAGAAGTTACAGCAAAATCAAGATCAACTCATTCCTGAATGTCAGGGGAAGATCTAATTGAAAATCAAAGTCAGACTTTAAAATCCTACCTCTCTTGGCTATCCTATCTGCAGTTGAATTGACTTCTCTCTTGACAGACACATATTTCCAATTCCTAACCTTACTTAAAAGAAATTTAATGTCCAACACCAATGGGTTCTTCCAAATGGCCTTATTTTCATGGTATTATTATAGTGGGAATTAAGTGTTTGACCGTCCCCTCACTCTCTCTTACTCAAATGGCCTTTGGCTTAAAACTCAATTTTGAAAAAACTAACCCATTTTATTGAAATAATCCTTAAAAAAGAAGGAGGGCCATTTGGATAAAGATGTTTGATGATGTTATCAAATGATAAATTATATCCTTTAAGGGTATAATCGTCATACCAACTTAAACATAACATATCTCACAAATCATACGTAAGAATTCGACAAATTTTATATATTTGGAAAGCATTTTGAAAGAGCTACACAACGAGCGTAAATACAACTATCAAATTTTCATTTCATGAAATTTTTTATTTTCTAAATAATTTTTTAAATTTTCTTCATATTTTGTAGTGTGCAGATAATATGCACACTAATTTTATGTGCAGGAAATATACACACTGGTTTCTGTACATAATTTTTTTAAATTTTCTTCATATTTTATAGTGTGCAGGTAATATGCACACTGATTTTATGTGCAGGAAATATGCACACCGGTTACAATATTCCAGGGCCACCGGAATAACTTGCAAATTTTATTAAATAATCCTGGGGCCAAAAGAGTAAGACCCATAATTTTCAGGGTCATAAGAATAAATTTCTCTTTCTTATATTAGACAAATTAGAAATGTTATTATTAAATGAAATTGATGAGTTTTTCTTACTAATATTGGATGGGGATGAGTTTCTTTACCGGTACTAGTAATTGATAGGCTGTTAAAATTAACGCTAGTTGAAGTTCTGTATCTGACACGCTAACGGTAATGAGATCTTAAATCATTTTATTAATTTTGTCTTTTAAATATTAATTATAGAAAAAATTCATCCGATCATCCACATCTAATCTGTCGAATGTTGGATCGATGCGGATGTCAAAAGTGGAATCTGCCATATATTGGATTAGATGCGGGTGACATGAAAACCCGACCATGCTCTCCCTATTTAGGCTGACCGACCGGAGGGAGTCCCTTTTATAGCCACCTTTTTATAAAATGAAGCCTAACGCAAATGTGCAATTTGATAAAAAAATTGGAATTATTACTATTAAAAAATCGAAAATGCCCCTTCCTTTTAGTCCAGTTACTATAACTCCTTATTTATCCTATTTTTAGGGGTATAATTGACAAGCAAACTAAATATAACATATCTAAAAATCTATACCTTGGAATTTTACAAATTTTATCTCGTTGGAAATATTTTAAAGACATCCACACAATCAACAACAATATCAAATTTAGACTTTTTACGAAAAATTCGGAGGTGTTTATATTTTTTTCCGAAAAATCCACTATGCAAACCACCACAAAGGATGCATAGTATAATGGGGAAAATATCGTTTGGTCCATTTATGTCCGGGCCTACATCTATTTGGTCCTTTTAGAAATCACCTTTTCCATTTGGTCCATAATTATTTAAAAATATTAAATGGACCAAAATACCCTTCAATGTTAATTCCTACTTAATTTTTGTAGCAGTTCATTCTGTCTGATGAATTATGGAGTTCATTCTTTCAAATGAACACCTAATAAAACCAAACTAAATCACATGTGAAAACAGAGTTCATTCTGTAAAATGAACACAACACAAAACTTCATTTTATGACGAAAAACAGAGTTCATTCTTTCAAATGAACACCTGATAAAACCTATATGAAAACAGAGTTCATTCTTTCAAATGAACACCTGATAAAACCTATATGAAAACAGAGTTCATTCTTTCAAATGAACACCTGATACTAAATCACATATGAAAAATAGAGTTCATTCTGTAAAATGAACACAACATAAAACTTCATTATTATGACAAAAAAAAAAACAGAGTTCATTCTTTCAAATGAACACCTGGTAAAACCTATACGAAAACAAAGTTCATTCTTTCAAATGAACACCTGATAAAATCTATATGAAAACAGAGTTCATTCTTCAAATGAACACCTGATAAAATCTATAAGAAAACCGAGTTCATTCGTCAAAATGAACACCTATCAAAAAATAACTAATTCAAACCTAGAATTGAGTTCATTCTTTAAGATGAATACCTAACAATTCAAGATCCAAAAACAGAGTTCATTCTTTACATGAACACACACAAAAAAATCCATAAAAATCATAGTTCATTCTTTCAAATGAACACCTAATAAAACAAGTAAATCAAGATCTAAAAATACAGTTCATCCTTGAAAATGAACACACAACAACAACTTAATGCAACTCAAATCTTCAACATCAGCAGCGAAAGACAGTAGCATAGAAAAAAGAAAAATAAAAACCTAACTAAATCTTCAACACCAGTAGATGAATCTACGTCAACAACATGAGTTCGTCTTTATCATCTTCATCGTTTTCATCATCTTCAAGAACATCAGATTTTGGTTCTTCGTCGTCTTCATCATCTTCATCGTATTCGTCATCTTCAACAACACCAGCAACAACATCGTCTTCAAAAACAACAACAAAGAAAGAAGAAACAGAGTTCATTCCAATCAATGAACTTCGTCATATTCATCTTCTTCATCAGCAGCAGCAACTCATTTTCATCATCTTTATCGTCTCCATCATCAGCAGAAACAACAGAGACGAAAACATCCAAAATCTTCATCACAAATTCTCGTCGTCGTCTTATCGTCTCCACCATTTTCAAAAACAACAGCAACAACAAAAAAATAGAAAAAACACATAAATCTTCATCGTTCTTTATCTTCATCTTCAACACAATCGTCTTCATCATATTCAAACACCAGCAGCAAAACAAAAAAGAAAAGAAAATCAAGAACAAAGAGAAACTAGATCTGAAACTAGGAGAGAGAAAAAGAAAATGATTTCTTTTGTGCTAAGAAATTCCTATATATATGGATCTGAAAGGGTATTTCTGCCACTACAACACGATAATTACATCATCCATGACGTCATTCTAGGACAAAACTATAATTTGTAGGACCAAACAATAATATATATTTTAAAAATGGACCAAACAGATAGATAGTTCACTCAGTCAACTGGACTAAACTCTCTCTAATACATTATTTCTAGGACCTACTGGTATTTCCTATTATGCCTCAAAAATGACATTCCAACAAAAAAGGATGCATAACGCGTTATGCAATCAGCGGTGTTTCGTTTTTCTTCCGTCGACACTACCCACCGTGGCAGCGGTGTTCTAGTATATTGTGCTTGTGCACCATCAAATCCTGCGACACATGCTTCGAAAATAATCAAATCGTGCGCATCTATCATGTCGACGTCGACAAGGCATGTATTGGGCTTTTCTAAAAAGACCAAGGGCCCATTTGAGATAAGATGGACAACAGAGGAGGTAACGAGATAGAGTGGACCACAATCGCACTAAGATCCTTGTCTGGCTGCAAATTGATACAAAGATTTATGAGAGAGAGATTCCCCTTTTGCATCTCGTACAATTTTCTCGCACACTCTCCTCTGTCTCTGTAATGTATCACTATCACTCTATCTTCTACGATCTGGGCCGAATTCAAGAACAAAGATCCTAAAAGTGACACCAAAATGGGTCCCATGGTTAACACACGACAAGTTGGTTCCAAAGACCATTCTTGACAAACTTAGTAAAAAAGTGTTGGATAGAATATTTATATTGCTCACCGACCTTATCAATTAACACCCATTATAATGTATAAGTTTCAATCAATCTTCCTAAACCATGATTTTGATATTTCAACAGACGAGTATGTCACTGGATATACGAATTTTCTTTCTGGCATGCACAAAATATAGTTGTTAGTTGTTTGGTTTCTACCCTTTCCTAGTGTACGTCCCTTTCTATTCCTCCCTCACCCAGGAGAAAAGTAGTCCTCTCTCACTCATGTATCGCCTCCAACATTCCCTGTTAAATCTATATATATCGGGTAGGCTCTCACATGATTTCCTACCTCTTCCATCCACTCTTAACTCTCCATTGCTCTCTATATCTCAATCAGGGTAACAACCTTCCTCCATCCATTTCTCCACAACACTTGCTTGTAGTTGATCATTAATTAGTTTTAAGGAGAGAATCCATGGAGTCTAACAAGAAATACTTACAAATAGCCAAGTTAATCATCATGTTTCTTTTACTTCTCATCACTCCTCTATTATCGACGTCGATGAGACAGCCTTATCTTTATTTTCTTCTTAATATTCTTATCATTGTCGTAGCTGCTGAGGCTGGTCTTCTTAGCTCTTTCAATAAACCACCAGCTCATGAGGAAGACAACAAGCAGATGAAGCATCAACCTGCAGTTGTTGCATCCCCAAAACCTATTAGCACTTCCACTATTAATACCACAAATACTGCTTACTTTGTAGAAACCTCCCCAAACATTAAGGATACTCGCAGAGGCTTGCTCAGCAACTTGTCACCAAGATCTGGTCATGATCAAGGTAATAATACTGAAAGGAAGGTGTCGTACAGAACAGTGGAGAAGTCCAAGTCTGAGAAGATTGTCAAAGCTGTTAAACTGGTTCGGTTAGTGAAGAGAATTCCCTCTACACCGAGTCTTTTCTTCATTGGAAGTACTGACTTTACTGGAGAGGCTGATCATCAACAAGAAGTCGAAGATCCAAGCTACCAGTTGACAGAGAATCAAGGAGAAAAATATCAAGTAGAGGAGATTGATGCTCTAAGTGGACAAGAGCTTTATTCGAAGGCGGAAATGTTTATTGGAAACTTTTATAAGCAGCTAAAGATGCAAAGGGAGGATTCATGGAAGAAACTTCATGATATCTATCATAAGGCCTTTTGACGATGATGCATGTGTGAGTAAGCAGGCTAATTAATTGCTTCAATCACAAAACATAGTCTACACTGATTAGTTATATATCAAGTCAATTAGAAATCTTAGTAGCTTATTGGTTGGTGAGCAAGATTGTTACTGTTGAAGAAGATGACGAGAGTTGGGGTTCTACTGATGTTTGATGCATCAAGCAGCATGCATGCATGCATGATATATCTGTAGGTTTATGGTTGTTTTATTTCCTTCTCTTTCATCTTCTTTACTATATTTAATTTGATGTATATAACGCAGTTATTTCCTCTAGCTAGATAGGAATAAAGAGATGATCGATTTCTTTTCATATAATTTGGTCATTCATTCCTTCTGTTCATTTAGTGTTGTCATCTTCGTATGAGGAGTCTATTGTAATGTGCACACAAATGATTAATTAATTTGTCTCTCAGTTGCGTATTGTCACGTACTTATGCAATCATGTACTATGACAAGCACCCTCCTTGTCTAACTAAAGGGTTTATTTCTTAATCAATATATAAATCTTTTTGTTATATACGGAGTAATAGTTTTCTTTGCGCAGCAAAATATCTAAGAGAAAACGTATGCAAAACTGTCTTTCGCTAAAATATCCGAAGGCAATTGTAAAAATGAACAGGTGTTTCAGCTTATTTAAGATAATTACAAGAAGCAGTACCATGTCCCATATATTCCATTAATTTGTAGAAACGAACGACTAGCTATGATTCACGTGAAAAATAGGAAGAAACAGGTACGATAGTGTATTGCTGAAAAGGTGTTGAAGTCTAACTAACAGAAGCACATGTTGTTTAGATCGTCTACAGTGGGCGATTAAACCCAAATATTTGGTCTTTTGAACAGACGTAGTGGAACGTACTATCGATCAAATTTTGATCGACGACTAAAACACAGAGTATATTTGGTCTGAGACCAAGACTAACCCAAATATAGTCGAGCGCTGGTATAGTCCACGCCCCACCACCAGGCGGACGTATAGTACACGTCCCACACCAGGCGGACGTATAGTCCACGCCCCACATCAGGCGTTGGTATAGTCTACGCTCCGCATGCGGCGTACGCAAAGTCTACACCCCATTTTTTTTTTAATTTTGTATGGGGCGGACATTATACCCCCGCCCCATTCTTTACAAATTCAAATTGCATGGGGCGGGCTTAATACCTCCGCCCCATTTTTTCTATTTCTTTTTTATTATTTTTTTTTGAATCTTTTTTACCCGGGCGAACGTATAGTCCCCGTCCCACACTAGGCGTTGGTATAGTCCACGCCCCACACCAGGCGAACATATAATGTACGTCTGACCAAATTTAGTCTTTCCACCGTAGCGTCACACACCAGACTAAACCCAAAATTTGGTCTTTTTTTCTCTCTTTGGTTTTTGGTTATACTCGCACCACTGCAGTTGCTCTCAGGCAGATGCCGGACCATTCTTAATTTCTTATTGACTAATGATTAACCCTCCATTCTTGGACGCCTGCCACTCGTGGGAAATGAAGAACATAATATGCCCAGGGTGGATTAGAAATTCCTCTGACACAGTATTTGCCACATGGAGGCCTAACTCCGGCATTCAACTCACCGTAGAAAAAATTGTCAACAAGATGCAAAATTTGAAGGTCGCCCAGGCGATGTTGACACATAATTTTAACAATCTTATGGGCCAATGTCGTTGGTCAACGTTGAGTATCGAGAATATCAAGTAAAACCCATATGCATCTTGTAATAAAAAAGAATACGATTTTCGTGTACTTTTAATGTTATCATAGAAGATAGATATTTAGCATAGAAGATATTTATGTTTGCGCACGGCATCGTCCTACTCCATCCTTACAACATAAATTATACTTTACACCGAACCAACTAGCAAGTACTTAATACAAAGGCAACAAGCAAGGGCCAAGAGTCACTTGACGCGATTTCCTGCGAAACAACATATGTTACACCAAGCAAGTACGAACCATAAAGATAAAGCCAAGAACCAATAAGGGCCAAGGGTCACGGGAAGATATTACTATACAACCACCTTTTTAACATCTTACGGATTCTCATTATTATTCCTACCTATCTAACTAATATATATTTGGAAAATTATATTTCTTAGGGTTTTACATGTCGACTGCGCAGAACCCGGAGACAAAAGAAAAAGAACAAACAACTTAGTTTTCTTGTTTTATGTACGGGATACTATGCTTTTTGTTCCAAGTTCATGATACTATTACTGTCACGTCTATCTTTTATCTTTTTATCCTTGTTGATTTTTGTTTTTGCATTTTTTTTAATCAAAGTCGAAAGTTGATTTCCTTTGCCCCTTTCCTTCTCTCTATTCATGTGGTAAGAAATACGCAATATCCTACTGTGCCTGTCCATACGTAATTTGTGCGATGTACAGCTATGGTGGAGGTCCAGTTGATCATAGTATTAGTATCATATATACATTTCAAAGTTCCAACCATTAGTTGGATCGACCTTGCAGAGTATATATTTTCGATTTTCACCCCTTTGGTAACCTTTTAGTCCCCCCGTTACCAAAATGTGGCTCTCCGGACCAAGGGCCAAAAGACGCTGGTTGTATCGACCGCTCAGATTGCCATATAGAAAAATGCTATTCCCTAGAATGGCAAGTTCCGTATTTATTTTCAGGGTTTTGTTATAGTGCACAAGACAATTATTGGCATGATAATAAACAATAAAAAATAATGAGAAATACTCCCTCCGTAAATTTTCTTAGAATAAGGAAGTTCTTGGTTTTTATAAATTTTCCTTATGTTCCCTGATTTATCTTCATCAATTCCAATATATTTATCTAGGAAATATCAATTTATTAAGAGTTTTCATCCATTGGAAAGTGTAATTGTTCTTGGGAATTACTAAAGGCATTAACTAAGTTTGTTAATACCATGTTCTTTAATAAGGGTAAACATGGAAGAAACCACATTGGAATTGGTTTTATGCCTATTTATATGGACTAAATTTTTTTACTTCTCTGCCTTTATAATGGGGACGGAGGGAGTAGTGTATTTTGTATTGGAGAAGGTAAAGTTTGCACTTCTATAAAGAAAAATTCAAAAAACCCATATGCATTTACCTTCTCCAATGCAAAATACATTATCTATCATAATTTTTTATTATTTTTTATCATTTCCAACGCGAATGATTGGCTCTTATCTTGTGTATGGGTGCACAAGATAACAAAACCCTTATTTATATTTATTTTTGCTCGATAACTAGAAATTTATTACTCCCTCCGTCCTCATTATAAAGGCGGAGAAGTAAAATTCTTTAGTCCCTATAGATAGGCTAAAACCAATTTCAATGTAGTTTCTTCCATGTTTACCCTTATTAAAGAACATGATATTAACAAACTTAGTTAATGCCTTTAGTAATTCCCAAGAACAATTACACTTTCGAATGAATAAAAACTCTTAATAAATTGATATTTTCCATATTTCCTAAATAAATATATTGGAATTGATGAGGGTAAATCAAGGAACATAAG
This sequence comes from Papaver somniferum, assembly GCF_003573695.1. NCBI lineage: Eukaryota > Viridiplantae > Streptophyta > Magnoliopsida > Ranunculales > Papaveraceae > Papaver > Papaver somniferum. Next base: position 145,244,649 of record NC_039358.1, on the reverse strand, counting down.
GAAAATTTATAAAAACCAAAAACTTTCTTATTTTAAGAGAATTTCACTTTTCCACCTGTATATAGGGGACGGAGGGAGTATGAAATGGCGTACTTCCAAACACATAAAAGCTACAATAGAGGTCCCAATAACAAGGAGACACAAGAGGAACTCACAAATAATGAGAGCCTACACAATTAACCCCATAACTAACAAGAAAAATTAGACACCTCATGGATCAGAAAAAGGCCACATAGAAAACCCAAGTTCCAATTAAAGAAAAGAAAGCACAGACATAAAAAAAATAACCATACCAAGTAGAGCCTTTTAGTAAAAGTCCTTCCCAATTACTTAAACCTAAAAACTGAAATTCTTTCCAGATCCGCCACTACTGAATTCTTGTTCCAAATCTACTCTACAATTTCTTCATCTTGCAGAACCAGCCACCATCTTGAAATCGCCACCACTATTTTTTATCAACCATATATAAACATGTACCTTCCATTAATGAAATCGGTGATCTCGCGAAGATGATGATTGAAAAATGAAAAAAAGAAAAACTAGAAGATCACTTGGCAAGAACACCATTAAATACTAGCCCAATAGCTTGGAAGCCTAAGTTCAAGAAAAAGCAAAACTGCCATCAAATCCGGCCAAGAACACCAAAAACTGCCATCATTCGTCTGCAACCCCGATTAACTTTGAACCATTACTAACATCCTCTCCAACAATTTCTTCATAGTGCACTTTCATTAAACACCATTGAAATCGCTCAAAATAGTTAGGCTAGTTTTACACAAAGGTTTGACTTGATAATGAAGATGAAAAAGGAAGCAAATAAATATGTAGAAAAAAATACGGAGAATAGGATTTTGGGTGAACATCTTATGCAACACAACTTGGATTTGAAAAAAGATTAGGAAAGGAGATAAATAAACTGGCATTTAGAGTTAAAAGATAGTGAGAAACACTTCAGGGTCCCAAGACATATCTAGATTAATCTCATTGAACAAGGAGGGAAATCCTTGCTCGTATCTAGTCCGAAGACTAAATCCGAGCAAGAAAAGAGGCAACAATAAACTTTTTTTTTTCCATGTACGCTTATCCCTAAACTACGTATTATTAAGTTAACTCCTTTACAAAATAGATCACGTTTAAAAAAAATGATTAAAAGTAACTTGGATGTGTACATTTTAAAGAGAAAGTCTAATTCCAAGGGAGGTTACCTGAAAGCTTGGTATTTACTCTATGGGGGTTGGGGGGTTGGGGTGTGGTGTGGTGTGACGGTGGTTAGGTTTCAAAAAAAAAGAAAAAATCCAAAATGAACAAAGCAATGATATAGCAAAGTTGGCATGGACCCAAGCAAACTCTCTATCATCTTACTTTGTTAAAAGATAAATACTTTCAAAACACATCTGCTTTTCACACTAAAGGTCACTACAATGAATCTTGGATTGGAAGTGTATATTACAGGGCATCTCTACTATTTTATAAATACAACTGTTGAGAGATGGTAAAATGATAAATTTGTGGTATGATAAATGGATTCCAGGTATGGATAAATGGATTCCAGGTACAAACCAACTCTTTAACACTTGTCTTTAAGCTTATCAACTCAGATACTATGTGGATAAAGTTTGAAATAACTTTCCTATTAATGTGGTTTGAACAAATATTAGGGATTAGACTTTTAAAAACAAAGAAGGAAACTTAAAAGAGGATATAATCAGATGGCCTCTGACTAAAAATGGGGTATTCTCTGTGAAATCCAAATATGATAAATTACAATTTGTTGATACATCTGTCTCTGTTTCAAACTTCGTTTCTGGAAATTGAATGTATCGCAGAAGATACAAATATTCCTATGGAAATGCATTCGTAATGCACTACTAGTAAGAAGGAAATTAGAATAACACATACAAAACATTGATATGCAATGTATTTTCTATAATGATCCATGTGAAACTATTGAACATGTTTTCTTTGAGTGTTCTTATGGATGGTCAGTTTGGTGTTTACCTCATTTAGTAGGTTTGAATCTAAACATAACAACTGATTGTCCTTTGATAAATTTGTATAATAAATGGATTGCAAGTGAACATACAAAAAGTATTATAGAAAATGTAGCTACTAAATGCCGGATTATATGGAAGGAAATATGTATGAGGACATTTCAGGACAAATGCAACACTACTTTACAAATTTCTGTAGCAATATAGAGATACCTGAATTTATGGAACCTCTCATATTTATAAAGCTCTGATAATGTTGTTGTGCAAAATATTTTAACTAGGAAATATGACAAATATAGTTTCTCATCGTAAATGGGAAGCTCCTCCTTTACATCAGTATAAATTGAATATCTATGGATGCTTCTTGGATACAAGTATCTTCCTTTGCAGGGTATAGATTCTGAGATATGATACAGGAAAAGCTATCTCAGCTTAAGCTAGGACATTCATCGCTTCCTACTCTAAAGAAGAAGAGGCTTTGACTTTGCTAGAAACAACTTCCTGGGCAAAGGACATGGAACTTCATCAATTCTGGATTGAAAGAGATTGTCAAAGGATCATGGATTATGCAATTAACTAGCTTATGCAATACAATGAAGAAACTGAGCATTAATATCTGAAGCAAAAAGAGTTTTACAATCCTGCGAAAGAAATTTTTTGGGTTTTAAGTATTTTGATGCACTGGTAAAGGAAGCAAGGAATAAAGGTATCCACAAACAAGAATGAAATCAAATGCCAGATTTCTTGCTGCCTTCTATATCTTTGGATATACATCTTATAAGTTTTTCTGAAATTTTTGTTTATGTTATTGAGGATCAGGATTTGTTTGGAGACTTCCATATCTTAGGTCATGCCCCTGAGATAAGGGGAAAAACAGAGCTTGATTCCATTTCTTTTAAGTTTGTACTATGTTTTGTTTCTTTGTTTTGGTTTTTTAACATATGACTTATAAGGGTAAAAGAAAAAGTTCAATGTCAAAGCTATTCCAAGCATGAAAAAAGCGTGAAATATAAACATTGAAGTTATGATTATTTGTACTTTTCCAAGTCATGTTTCAAGATTTTTAAATGAGAGTTTGGAATCCAAATTAATGCGTGATTTAGTATGAATGATGCTCACTGCAAAAGGATTGTCATTCAATATTGTGATTATTAATGTTTCCAAATCTAATTGTCCCTTTCTGACTGTTGATCTTGTAGGCCAAAGGTGTGGCATCAACCCTTTTGACTTTGAGGAGCCTATTATATCTTCTACCATTAGACTTGTATTTCCATGTATGTTTCAAAGAGTGAGGTGGCATGAAACTTCAAAGATGAAATTCTTCAACCATTAGACTTGTTCTAAGTGTAGAACTATGAGAGATTACCCAAGTGACACATAGAAAATCCATGTTGGATAAAGTAGACACCATGAAACTAAATGGTGGTCTTAGTATGACTTGGCATCTAACAATTTGTTCATTAGCTTTTCAGCTTTTGTAACTGAAATGTAACATTTAGTCTCCCGTAGGAAAAACTTAAGATGAGGTTCTCCTTATTACCAGGATTCTTGGAATTCTAAGTATGACTCTTGGACATAATTTTGAGTGAGGGTAGAACTTAGGAAACAACTAGTATGATTTTCATACATACATGGTTGTTCGCATAGAAGCACGCACACCATCTGTCCGTGGCTTGAGGCTTCATCAAGATCTTATCTTTTTAGATTAAATACTTTTTAATATTCTTTACTGAAACTTAAAATAAAAATTAACCTGTCTTAACGTTTTGCTTAGTGGAGACGTACAACCCACATGACTTAATTTTCTTACCAAATCTTCTTTTCTGCAACTTTATGTGTGAATTAAGGAATAATAGTTTTTTCCCATTGTTTTACTGTAATTTTTCCTAATTTGCAACATAATTAAATATGTATTGATTTTCACTTAATTATGATACGATTTCACCTCTTAGGTTTGCTTGTGAAATAAAAACATGATTCTCATTTCAATTTATCCCAGAGTAAGCTACTATCCCTAGCTCTTTTCCCCTCTACGAGTTTTATTTTGCGTTATTTATTATTTATTTGTTTCATATTGTTGCTAATTTCAAGTATTGTGTAGTTTTTGGTGTGCTTAAATGAATTATGTTGGGTAGTTCTATCTTGGACACATCTGCGGTGTCACTGGGTTATTAGCATCACTCGTTCTTAAGATGTACTCACGCACTATTGTGCAAAGGAGAATTTGTAAAACAGGTGGCTTTGCCCTTGTCATATTATTTCTTCAATTTTATTTATTTCATTTTTAGTAATTTAATTCATATATTTATTTTGTTGTGTCATTATTATGTATCCAATAATCTTCACACAATATTTATTTTCCGTAATAATGAAAAAGAATGACGTTGATAAACCAAAAAGATTTTACAGGAGGGATTTTAAAAGATGTCTATCGAAGATGCTGTTTTTTTTTCCTTCGAGTTTTCACATGTCGCATAACCTGAAGTAAAACCGATTGATGAAAGCTTGAATGATGTTGGACGTGAAATTGACTTAAATGGTTGGATTAGGCAGAAATATATGGTTAAAAACCATATTTTAATTGTTTGGAAGATACATTGTATGAGCTACATTAGGAGCGAAGTACCAAACATAAATTACTAGATTCAAGCAATTCTTGCTAGCTAGCTCTTGGAATTTAAACGTCTAATGCCAAATCTATGTGTTTGTACCCTATGTAAAATTGTCATATTTTGGGCCAAATTGTTATTTGAGATGCCATCAGGTTTGCCAGCCAGTCAACGGTCAACAACAAACCCAAATATTGGTCATTGGTCAAAGTCAACGGCTAAGGTTAAGTGGTCAGCATCCACCCAGTTCCTCGGATACATGGAATCTCTTTATTCGGCCCATTATTCCCGACCTAATTCGTTCGACCCCTTTCCAGCCTAGTTCGCTCTACCGTACCAGTCGCTCTGTTTAAGCGTATAATACTTCCGGTGGGCTTCCCATGATTCACCTCTAATATATTTTACTACCGATACATTTCCTTTTTAAAAAAATAAAAAAAAATGATAATGAATATTTTATAGCTAACAAAATATTCTTAGGTATATGATTTCTTTAGTTATAAAATAGGAAATAAAAGTTATGAAACAGAACGAAAGATCCAATCACAAATACTAATCAACCACTTAGATATCTGCACCATAATTTTTTAATTAATATTAGGGTTATATTTACATATTTTGAGAAAATTATCTGCCTTTAGTTCGTACGTGGAAAATTTTAAGTTAGGCTGAGTGTTTTGAAATGAGGGAGAAATGAATTTGAGATGTGTTAAGAAAAAAATATCTGAGAATATCATTCCTCGTTTGCATCATCCCTAGGAAAACAAAGGAGACGAGATTTGAAGTGACGAAGAAATCATGTACGTTACCGTCCCACGGGTGCAAGTGGGGAAAGAGCAACCGTTTTGCTAAACTGATTCGGAAACTTGTTAATATTAATTGAAATCATCATGTCAGACGATGATCATGATATGGTCTCATTGCCAAGTTGTAAGATGTAACTTTTGGAGTAGGGGTGAGTATGGGCCTTTATAGACGGGTTTTCATCTCATCTACATCCAATCCAATTCATTAGTATTTCAAATTTGGCAACCGCATCCAATCCATCATTCAACGTATTTGTACTCGATGGATACAAGAATGGACGGATTGGGTGCAGATAATCCAATGAATTTTTTTTACAATTAAAATTTATAGTAGAGAAATAAAAACAACAAATTTATGAATGGTTTTAGAAATAAGACTACATTATTTAAGTGTTTCAAATTGGATTTAAGTGTAATGCTTTGAAGTTACTCAAATTTTGAAGAGGAAGAAAAATCCGACCGCTTTGAAATAAGATGTATTTGGTGTAGAGGTCAATTATATCCACACATACATATATTGGTCTTATATCTTATAAGCTCATCGGAGTATGACATGAAAGGAATACCTAATTTGAAAAAAAAAATGTATTAACTTCATATTTATACCGAAGAAGTTTGATAAAAATATGTACTAACGAGTCTGGATGTCCAACGAATTTTCAGGGTTGCATTCAGGCCCAATCCAATCTATTGGATTCCAAAAATCTCATCCGCATCCAACCCAATAGCGAAGGATTCGGGCACCCACCCGTAAAATCACGGATGATGCCGGTCAAATCCGCTGATTCCGGACCAATGCTAACCACTTTGCAGTGGGGATAAAGTGATGGGCTATTTTTTTTTTTTGATCAGAATTACGTTATGGGCTTGGTCTTGCTTGACTCGTTCTAAATAGTTTTTTTGGGAGCCATGTTTTAGGTCATACAAGAAAATTTTAGGACATACAAAATGATTATCCTAACTAGGGTGTGGTGATAAGGGGTATTCAAGGATAGGTAAATTACTTAGTTACCCTCAATGAATTTATTAATTTACTTATTTATCATTATTTTGTCATTTAATTTTTTTTTGATTTTTTTTTAAAAGAATTTATTTTTGAATTTTAATATATATTTTTCAAAGGACAAAACTAATATTTTTTTTATTTTAAAAAAAAGTTGATTTTAAAAATATTATTTTTTGATAAAAAGATAAACAGTTAGATATAATTTTTTAAAAAGATTTATTTTCTAAAAAAAATTAAATTTGAAAAAAAATTGAAAAAAAAAAGTAATATTTTTTATTTTAAGAAAATTAAATTTAAATTCAAAAATATTTAATTTTATAAAAAGATTTATTTAAAAAAAATAAAAAATAAAAAATGTAAATAAGGACAGTTTTGGCATTAAGCAAAATATAAGGATAAAAGACTCTTAAGATTACTATCAAATAACCTATTTTTATCTTTACATGGTATGCCCTAAAACATGGTTCTTTTTTTGGACCGTGGAAGGGTGTATAGTAGGTGTTGGGTCCCCATCTAAACGACTAAACCATTGGAGTCAAAATGTCATATTTTCGAGGCATAATGCTTAGGAAAATTTATTGTTTGGTCCTAGGCCCATATAGTTATTTATAGTAGGGTCCAACCGGATTTTTTTTTTATCCGGAGGTCCAAAATTAATTAAAACATGAAAATGTCCATAATGCCCATTACTACCAAACGTGTGTGTCTACACTGCTTACAAATTTGAGTACATATCTGGTACACTGCTTAAAAATTCGAGTACATATTTGCTACACTGCTTACAAATTTGAGTACATATCTGTCTGGGTACATATCTGTCGTACTGCTTACAAATCCGATTATATATCTGAATGCTGACAAATTCGAGTACATATTTGCTGCACTGCTTCCAGGTAGAGTACAAATCTGTAAGAATCAATGATAAATAAATTAGAAAACGTATTACATCACATACATTGTAGGATCATACAATGTAGCAACCCAACCTTCTATGTTCCTCCAAATCCATTTGCAGCACACCTTCTTTGAAACACACGTCACAACCAATTTGTAACTTCATCAAGACCACCACCAATTTCACAAGCTCGCAAATCTGAACCAACAACAACTCCTGTTCCTATCATTCAAAATCTGTCATTTCTTGCAATAAGTTCTGAATTGCAGCTCCAGATCATCTCCATATCCAATTCCAGTACTGAATCAAACGTAACAAAGAGCATCTATTTCAGTATTTCATATACGTACTGAATCAAACATAACAAGGAGCACTTCCTATCAGTATGCGATATATGTACTGAAGATTCATGAACTACAAATCAACAGTATGACAACAACAGGTGACAGATCTATGAAAAATAAGATAATCGAAAGACATATTACAGTATTTCACATAAGTACTGAAGGGTAAGACTAAAAAAGGAGCAAAAACACAGCAAATAGCACTTCCTATCAGTATTATACATACATACTCATGGATCGAACCAAAAAAATTGGAAAAACTTCAAATAAAACAAAATTAGAAGAGTTTTGTATCAGTATGCCATATATGTACTGTCAATTCATACACGAAAAACAACTGTAACAAACCTAAAAAATGTTATAATGTTGAACCAATGATAAATCACAAATAACCGCTACAGTTTTAGTTACCTGTAACCCTGGGAAAACAACATTGTTAATCGCAGATTCCATATCAACCCAAAGAACAGGATCTTTCTTGAAGAAAATCATGCCACCTCTGGGACCTCGTAATGACTGCAAATTGAAACAGAAGACATAGTAAACAACAAGACCCTTGAATCTAAACCAATAAAAACAAATGCTGCTTGTGTTGGTGTCAGTAGTTGCAGTCTTGCAGACTTCATGAATGTGACTAGGTGTACCTTGTGAGTGGTGGTTGTTACAACATTACAGTATTCAAATGGGTCGGCAAGTACAGATGCAGTAACGAGACCACTTATATGAGCCATATCCATCATGAGAAAAGCCCCAACAGAATCTGCAATATTCAAGAAACATAACAGGAAAGTGAATTAGGTGTGCGTAATGGGTTAACTAGTCTGATTCTCTGATCACTAAGAATAACAACTGTTGACAATCAAAATATATGTGTATACCTTTCTCATTCGAGGATAATCGAAATCACGAGGATAAGCACTAGCACCAACAATGATGAGTTTTGGTCGAAAGAGGGTGGCAGTTTTCTCAAGCATATCATAATCAATAAGGCCTGCCAGTGAATTTGGTAATGAATGCAAATTATCAACGAATTATAAATGAACAATAATAGACCACATAGTCATTACACAATATAAGAATGCAGAGCAGCACCTGTTGATTCATCAAGACGGTAGGGCATCGATTCAAAATAAATCGAAGTCCCAGATACCCGTCTTTTAGGAGTCATAAATCCATGTGACAAGTGACCTCCATGAGGAAGATCCATACCCTGTGCCAGTTACATGAACAAATCCCTTTGTTGACAAAGTGTCTCTAGCTCATCAATGTACTCATTGCCACCATAATACCTACATTGCAGAATGAAATGATCAAATGCATTTCAATACAAATACAGGGAAAAAATATAACATTAAGCACCATCTTTACCTTTTACCAGAAAGCCCTTCTGAATACTTGTTTGTGAGACAAAAACCCACAGCTTCCATCACTGCGCGAGATGTAAAATTCTCTGAAGCAATGAGCTCCAAGCTGTTAAACTGACGATTCTTCTCACTATCAATTATTGAACGTACTTCAGGGTCTGCCTAACTTGAGAAGGTAATCTATCCGCAGTAGTAGTACCCAACTTGGGAAAAAAAGTTGAAGAACCTTTAGTAAAAAGATTGGGTTGTTGTACAGCAACACCCATTATTGCAGCTCCACTGTATGCCTGCATCTACTTCACTTCTCCTTAAACATAACAAGGAGCACTTCCTATCAGTATGCGATATATGTACTGAAGATTCATGAACTACAAATCAACAGTATGACAACAACAGGTGACAGATCTATGAAAAATAAGAGAATCGAAAGACATATTACAATATTTCACATAAGTACTGAAGGGTAAGACTAAAAAAGGAGCAAAAACACAGCAAAGTCAGCAATCACAGGCACTTTGACAGCAAAATGATGATGATTATAATAAATGTATGCATAGCAGTAGGTATTTGGATTGGAACACTCTGCATCATACATTTTTTGGACCTGCAAATGTCACAAAGATGCAACAGTATTAAAATACAGTATTTCACATACGTACTGATGGGTCAAACTAAAAAAAGTGAGAGATCTATGCAAGAAACAGATTCTAAGAGCAGTTTCTATGAGTATGCCATATATGTACTGCAGATTCATGAACTAAAAAATCAACTGCATGACAAAGAATAATTAAGAATCTAGGAAAAACAACAGAATCGAAGCACGTAATACGGTATTTCACATACGTACTGATGGGTCAAACTAAAAAAAGTGAAAGATCTATGCAAGAAACAGAATCCAAGAGCATAAACAATGAGTATGTCATATATGTACTGCTGGATAATACGATCTGAAAGTGAAAACAAACCTGATTTTGAAAAGAAAACAGAAATATAATCAAATCGAACTAAAATAAGCTAAAAACTTAACAGTCTAACCAAATAACTGAATAAATACGAACAAGATTTATAAAAAACAAACAGAACACAACCGATCTCCATGATCTATGCAAGAAACAGATTCTAAGAGCAGTTTCTATGAGTATTCCATATATGTACTGCAGATTCATGAACTACAAAATCAACTGCATGACAAAAAATAATTAAGAATCTAGGAGAAACAGCAGAATCGAAGCACGTAATACGGTATTTCACATACGTACTGATGGGTCAAACTAAAAAAAGTGAAAGATCTATGCAAGAAACAGAATCCAAGAGCATAAAAAATGAGTATGTCATATATGTACTGCTGGATAATACGATCTGAAAGTGAAAACAAACCTGATTTTGAAAAGAAAACAGAAATATAATCAAATCGAACTAAAATAAGCTAAAAACTTAACAATCTAACCAAATAACTGAATAAATACGAACAAGATTCATAAAAAACAAACAGAACACAACCGATCTCCATGATCCAAAATTCAAATCTTATAATGATTCAAAAACTGTAGCAGAAACAATGAGTATGTCATATATGTACTGCTGGATAATACGATCTGAAAGTGAAAACAAAACTGATTTTGAAAAGAAAACAGAAAGATAATCAAATCGAAAGCTAAAATAAACTAAAAACTTAACAATCTAACCAAATAACTGAATAAAAACGAACAAGAATCATAAAAAAAAACAGAACACAACCTATCTCCATTAAACTGTAGCAGAAAGAAGAAAACGAAAAGATTAAGCAACATACCTGTTAAAAATCGCATAAGAAATCTTCAGAAACCCTAGTCCCAAATCCAGGAGAAGAAAGGGAGCAGAATTTTCCCAAGAATAATCGGCTGATTTTTTTTTTAGAAACTTTGAAATAGACTGCTTTAATATATGTAGGATTGGAAGGGTAGTTTAGGTATTTAGAAATTTCGTACAATTTGTCTCGCACGTGTACAGGACCTGGGCTTAAAAAATTTGGTCCATTTTCATGTTTTCTCTTAATTATGGACCACTGATTAGTGGGCTTTAATGGATGGACCTGCCACTAACTAAGAACACTATAATGGTACCTATTGGTAATTCCTACTAATGCTTATACTACTCGCTTCTTGGTGCTACAGCTGAATAGCAAACAGACGATGCTTGGAACATCTAGATCAAACATCTCAAGTTGATGCTTGGATTTCAAATTGATATGTTTGATTATGACATTACTGATAATTCATTAATTACGGTTGTGATGACAGTTTATTAAAAACAAGATAAAAAGGTGTCCATTTTCTTCCATACATCATATGGGTGGTTCAGTTCCTCCTGTTAAAAGATAATGGCTAGTTTCCTCCTTTTGTTTTGTTGTGGTGCTGCATTCCGTGTACACCACAACAAATGATGCCATTGTTGTATAGTCAAAAGTGAAATATTAAGTTTCTATAAAGTCTTTCATACTTTTTGCTAAGTGAAATACTGGGTGAGATTGACAGACCAGTCTTTAAAATTTGTTCTTCTACATTTGAGATTGACGGATCTTTCTCTTTAACAGACTTTATAGAAACAGAGCTTTTGTTTCTGGTGACGCGTTTATCAGAGATAACACTTCTGTCCATAGAGTCAGATCGCTACAAACACAGACTTGTGAGGTCTTGAACGTGTTTGCCTGCTCTAATACCAATTAAAAAAGCGGGGGTCTAACAACCTCACACAATATTTCACTCAGTAATCTGTATGGACTAACTCCAATATACTTTCAAGAGAATCAACTAGACAGTCAGACTCAATCTTAGAAAAAGTATATCAAAGAGTTATATATCAATTTCTCAATTCAATCCGCAAACAATAAAATAGTAATTTGCGAGCCTGATTGAATATAAGAGAAATAACTTGAACGATACCAAAGACCAATGTTCAAGGATCAATCAATTTCAATCAACAACCAAAGTTTGGATTTACCAATTGATCGATTCAACGCACAACCTGTGATATTTCAATTATATAACAAAAAATAATGCAGAAAAGAAATAATACAGACGCCAGAAGTTTTGTTAACGAGGAAACCACAAATGTAGAAAAACCCCGAGACCTAGTCCAGATTTGAACACCACACTGTATTAAGCCGCTACAGACACTAGCCTACTACCAATGAACTTCAGACTGGAATGTAGTTGAGCCCTAATCAATCTTACACTGATCAAGGTACAGTTGCGTTCCTTATGCCTCAAGAACCACGCCGGATTCTGCGTACTTGATTCCCTTAGCTGATCTCACCCACAACTAAAAGTTGCTACGACCCAAAGTCGAAGACTTGATAAACAAATCTGTATCACACAGAAAAGTATATTGAATAGATAAATCTGTCTGCCACAGAAACACCTACGAGTTTTGTTCCGTCTTTTGATAACTCAAGGTGAACAGGAACCAATTGATAAACCGGACTTATATTCCCGAAGAACAGCTTAGTATTATCAATCACCTCACAATAATCTTAATCGATTAACAAAACATGATATTGTGGAATCACAAACGATGAGACAAGGGTGTTTGTGACTACTTTTCAATCTTGCCTACCGGAGATAAAATCTCGAGCAAATCTTAAAGAAGATAGTACTTAATCACGATAGAAAACAACAAGATCAGAACACGCAACTACAGAGAAAATAGTTGGGTCTGGCTTCACAATCCCAATAAAGTCTTCAAGTCGTTAACCTACATGGTTTCGTGAAAAACCTAAGGTTAAAGGAGAATCCACTCTAGCTTATGCAACTAGTATCACACAGGAGGTATGGGGATTAGGTTTCCCAGTTACTAGAGTTCGCCTTTATATAGATTACAAATCAGGGTTTGCAATCTAGGTTACCTTGGTAACAAAGCATTCAATATTCAACGTTAGATGAAACCCTGATTAGATACAAGCTAATATATTTCAACCGTTAGATCGAACTTAGCTTGTTATATAAAAATGAAATGTACCTTCATTTAGGTTTGAGTAACCGTACCTAAACGTGTACACTTAGTCGGTTCAACAATAGTTAACCAATGGTTAGCATATGAGCACTTTCATATCAACCTTATTTATCTTTAACATAACTAGTTCAAATGAATCAAATGAAACTAGTTAGAGAGTTGTTCAATTGCTTAGATGTCATATAAGTATACAAGACAGAATTGAAGCAAAATCGATTTTAATTCAGTCGAATCAATTCATGAACATCATAGCCACGGTTTGCAAAATATTGCATTCTTTATTATATAAATGCTTTAGTTCATGAATAAACCGATTTTAGAAAGTAACCTACTTAAGTATGCAAACGGGTACGCATACCTAAGCAGCCGGACCGAGTTAAATTACGCCAGTACGCGTACGGGTACGCATACCAATTCACACTTACAAAGTCCATCAAAAATTCACGAAATCCAAACTTCCGCCAGTATGCGTACGGGTACGCATACCTTGTTCCGAACTTCCAACAACCAACCAGTACGAGTACGGGTACGCATACTTAGGTTCCCAATTTTGGATTTTACACAAATGTGAATACACACTATGTTTATATCCAAACATGGTTACTTTTTCTAAACTCTCATTTTCAATCATTGAAACTTTCTTCGAGGATGACACTAGTTGTTATCCCTAAACTATTAGCATCAAAGCGATTTTCAAGTTATTGAAATAATCAATATGACTTTCTGTTAGAGCACTACTCGGTCGAACTCGCAAGCGTTGCTATCTCAAGCTTGTTTGTCAAGTTTATTTGCCAAAACTATAAGTCTTGATTTCTAGTCTACTTATAGCTAAGTCTCGGCCTAGGATAGAAAGTATAGTTGAGCTCTAGACTCCACGACATTCATCATGCAAAGACGAAGAACTACTCAAGGAACTGGTGGATCTTCATCGACTAAAAGGTATGTGGAGACTAGAACTTATCTATCACTCAAAAGTCTATCTACTCTATATCCTATCTTGAGACAAAAGTCGTATCGCTATATAGACTTCGATTATACACATTTGCTATTTCGAGCCGAGTTTATCTCGCTCATATATTTCTTGAAATATGTGTTGGTAAGCTTTCGCTTTGGCCAAGTTCATCTTTACAAGTGACGAAAGTCATGTTGGTTATTTCAATATCTTGAAAATTGCTTTGATGAAGAATAGTATGTGAATAACCTCTATTTAACATCCTCTAAGAATGTTTTAATGATTGAAATGAGAGTTTAGAATATATAACCTTGAATGGATATAAACATTGTATGTTAACTCATACGTGTATAAGTCCAAAATCCTTGAACCAAAGTATGCATACTTTGCTGCTCAGGATAACCGGAATTAAAGTCCGCGTACCCGTACGCGTACTACCGGAAGTTCATGTCCCGTGAATTTCTGCTGGAGTTTGTGTACTGAAAACAAACTTAAACCGAGTACTTAAGTATGCGTACCGGTATGAATACTTGAGTGCGTTATTTTCTAAAAATAGTTTATTCGTGAACTTAAACTTATATAAACTAAGGAATGCATATCTGCAAACCGTGGCTATAAAGTTCATGAATTGATTCGAGTGAATCAAGATCGTTTTTGTTTCGATTGTGTCTTATATACTTCTATGATATCTAAGCAATTGAACAACTCTCTAACTAGTTATTTTTAGTCATTTGAACTAGTTATGGTGAAGATGAATAAGGTTGATATGAAAGTGCTGATATGGCTAACCATTTGGTTAACTACTATTGAACCAACTAGGTGTACACGCTTAGGTACGGTTACACAAACCTAAATGGTCGTGCATTTCATTTGTGTATAACAAGCTAAGTTCGATCTAACGGTTGAAAGATATTAGCTTGAATCTAATCAGGTTTTCATCTAATGGTTAATATTGAATGCTTTGTTACCAAGGTAACTTAGATTGCAAACCCTGATTAGGATACTATATAAAGGAGAAGTCTAGCAACTGGGAAATCTAATCCCCACACCTTCTGTGTGATACTAGTTGTATAAGCTATAGTCGATTCTCCTTTAACCTTAGGTTTCTATATAGACCTTGTAGGTTAACGACTTGAAGACTTCATTGGGATTGTGAAGCCAGATCCAACTATTTTCTCTGTAGTTGCCTGATATGATCTTGTTGTTTCTATCATATTGAGTACAACTGTAAAATTGGCTCGAGATTAATTTCTCCGATGGGCAAGATATAAAATTAGTCACAAACATCTTCGTCTCATCGTTTGTGATTCCACAATATCTTGTTTCAATAGTCGATTAAGATTATTGTGAGGTGATTGATATTTCTAGGCTGTTCTCCGGGAATATAAGTATGGTATATCAATTGGTTCCTATTCACCTTGATTTATCAAAAGACGGAAAAAAAACGCGTAGGTATTTCTGTGGGAGACAGATTTATCTATTCCTGTAGACTTTTCTGTGTGATACATATTTGTTTATTAAAGGCTTCGAATTTATCAGAGACGTAAGGAGCGTAATTTTACCTTGGATCAGTGTGAGATTGATTGGGGTTCAACTACAGTCCAGACCGAAGTTAGTTTGTAGTAGGCTAGTGTCTGTAGCGGCTTAATACAGTGTGTGTTCAATCTGGACTAAGTCCCGGGGTTTTTCTGCATTTGCGGTTTTCTCGTTAATAAAACTTCTGGTGTTTGTGTTATTTCTTTTCCGCATTATATTTTGTTATTGTTTGAGGGTGAAAACGATTTCTGCTGATTTTGGTAATTTCGGGTGTGTGGGTGAGAAACGAGTTTAAACTCTAAACAATGTACTGCAAGGGAGTACTTTAGATTTGAGAGATCAATCTGCACAAATCCGGCCTAAACCAAGAAATGGCCGTTCTAGACTTGCTTCGGTCACAAAGTGAAGGAGAAGGGTTGGTTTTGGGGAGGGAAGCGAAGAGAGTGTTGAGACCAGAATAGTTGATTTTGGAAGAGTAGTTGTTTTACGACTTGTATCAGAAAGTGGGAAGCTAACAGATGGAAAGCTAGCAAATATTTTCTGAGTGTTGTATGCTCCTGACCTGAACTTGTTGTTCGGTGGAAATAGGTAATTCCTATTTATACAAGTCGAAGTGAAACGTACTCTGGTCTCATTAAGAAATGGAAAACGAGTGAGTAAATGGGAGGAGGTGGTAACCGGTAACGCCTGGAATTGATGTTCCATAAAATAAAGTGTTTCACCATTACTCCCTGTATTTACTAACCGCCTCATCCTTATGATACTTTCTTATAACGGGCGTAGTGTACGCCGCACGCTAAAAACCGCCAAACCAATACCCAATGAGCATCCCCCAGTTTGTGACATGCGTTGATGTCTCGAGTGTTTTCATGGAAAACATGTAGCATGTTGTTGTCGTCTGGCAAGTCGAGCTTGGGAGACTTGCCGGATCGGTGACCTTCGACGGTCGAGATTTTGCATCTTAAGAGGAAAGGTAGCCGTTGATTATTGCAACCCTTCTTTTGGTAGCCAGTGGAATGAAAGCATGCTCGGTATGGCTTTAATATGGCCTGGTTTAGGCGTGGCCAAAATTTAGGGTTTTGGCTTTGTTTAGGGCCAAAAGGTGTCATGCGTTAGCTGGTAACCTTGGACGGCTAAGATCTGCATCTTAGATGAAAAGGTGGTCGTTGATCGTTGCAAGTCTTCGTTTTGGCATCCGCATAGGGAAGGCTGATATGGCGTGGCGCGACAAGGTGGTGGGCATGCCATTGGCACATGTGGCATGTCATGCCTTGGCACGGTTTGGCGTGGGCAAAACAAGGGTTTTGGGCCAAAGGTTACCATGCGTTGTCTGGCGACCTTGGATGAATAGGATTTGCATCTAGGATTGAAGGGTGGCCGTTGATCGTCGCACGCCTTCGTTTGGGTAGCCGCATAGGGAAGGTCGGCATGGTATGGTGCGGTAAGGTGGTTGGCATGCCATTGGCACATGTGGCATGGCATGCCTTGGCGCAGTTTGGCGTGGCCAAAACTAGGGTTTTGGGACAAAGGTTACTATGCGTTGTCTGGCGACCTTGGAAGACTAGGATTTGCATCTAGGATTCAAGGGTGGCCGTTGATCGTCGCACGCCTTCGTTTTGGTAGCCGCATAGGGAAGGTCGGCATGGTATGGCGAGGCAAGGTGGTTGGCATGCCATTCGCACATCTGGCATGCCATGCCTTGGCGCGGTTTGGCGTGGCCAAAACTAGGGTTTTGGGCCAAAGGTTACCATGCGTTGTCTGGTGACCTTGGACGACTAGGATTTGCATCTAGGATTAAAGGGTGGTCGTTGATCGTCGCATGCCTTCGTTTTGGTAGCCGCATAGGGAAGGCCGGCATGGTATGGCGCGACAAGGTGGTTGACATGCCATTGGCACATGTGGCATGGAATGCCTTGGCGCGGTTTGGCGTGGCCAAAACTAGGGTTTTGGGCCAAAGGTTACCATGCGTTGTCTGGCGACCTTGGACGACTAGGATTTGCATCTAGGATTGAAGGGTGTCCGTTGATCGTCGCACGCCTTCGTTTTGGTAGCCGCATAGGGAAGGACGGCATGGTATGGTGCGGCAAGGTGGTTGGCATGCCATTGGCACATGTGGCATGGCATGCCTTGGCGTGGCCAAAACTAGGGTTTTGGGGCAAAGGTTACCATGCGCTGTCTGGCGACCTTGGACGGCTAGGATTTGCATCTAAGATTGAAGGGTGGTCGTTGATCGTCGCACGCCTTCGTTTTGGTAGCCGCATAGGGAAGGCCGGCATGGTATGGCGCGGAAAGGTGGTTGGCATGCCATTGGCACATGTGGCATGGCATGCCTTGGCGCGGTTTGGCGTGGCCAAGACTATGGTTTTGGTCCAAAGGTTACCATGCGTTGTCTGGCGACCTTGGACGACTAGGATTTGCATCTAGGATTGAAGGGTGGCCATTGATCATCGCACGCCTTCGTTTTGGTAGCCGCATAGGGAAGGCCGGTATGGCATGGCACGACAAGGTGGTTGGCATGCCATTGGCACATGTGGCATGGCATGCCTTGGCGCGGTTTGGCGTGGCCAAAACTAGGGTTTTGAGCCAAAGGTTACCATGCGTTGTCTGGCGATCGTGGACGAGTAGGATTTGCCTCTAGGATTAAAAGGTGGTCGTTGATTGTCGCTCGCTTTCGTTTTCGTAGCCGCATAGGTAAGGCCGGCATGGTATGGCGCGACAAGGTGGTTGGCATGCCATGCCTTGGCGCGGTTTGGCGTGGCCAAAACTAGGGTTTTGGGCCAAAGGTTACCATGCGTTGTCTGGCGACCTTGGACGGCTAGGATTTGCATCTAGGATTGAAGGGTGGCCGTTGATCGTCGCACGCCTTCGTTTTGGTATCCCGCATAGGGAAGGCCGGCATGGTAGGACGAAGGCAAATGGAGAGGACGATTTGGCATAATGGGGCCAAGGGTTTGGACGGCTTGGCATAGTGGGGCCAAGGCAGAATGGTGCGAACGGCTTGGCATAGAAGGGTCAAGGCAGAATGATGCGGACGGCTTGGCATAGTGGGGCAAGGCAAAATGGTGCGGATGGCTTGGCATAGTGGGGCCAAGGGTTTGGACGGCTTGGAATGGTAGGGCCAAGGAAAGGTACGGTTGGCTTGGCATGGTGGGGCCAAGGGTTTGGCATGCCATTGGCGCATGGTGCGGACAACATGGCTAGGGCCAAGGTTTTGGCATGCCATCGGCGCATGGTGCGGCCAGCATGGCTAAGGCCAAGGGTTTGGCATGCCATTGGCGCATGGTGCGGCCAGCTTGGCTAGGGCCAAGGTTTTGGCATGCCATTGGCGCAGTGGTGCGGCTGGCATGGTTGGCATGCCTTGGCGCGAAGATGTGGCTGGCATGGTTTGCCATTAGCACAGTGGTGCGGCTGGCATGCCTTGGCGCGGTGATGTGGATGGCATGGTTTGCGATTGGCACAGTGGTGCGGCTGGCATGGTTGGCATGCCTTGGCGCGGTGATGTGGCTGGCATGGTTTTCCATTGGCACAGTGGTGCGGCTGGCATGGTTGACATGCCTTGGCGCGGAGAAGTGGATGGCATGGTTTGCCATAGGCACAGTGGTACGACTGGCATGGTTGGCGTGACTTGGCGCGGTAGACGTGGCTGTCATGGTTTTCCATTGGCACAGTGGTGCGGCTGGCATGGTTGGTGTACCTTGGCGCAGTAGACGTTGCTGGCATGGTTTGCCAATGGCATAGTGGTGCGTCTGGCATGGTTGGCATGCCTTGGCGCGGAGACGTGTATGGCATGGTTCGTCATTTGCACGGTGGCGTGGGAATTAGGATTTGGTATGTACGAAGATGATGTCGATCAATACTAAGGGTTCTGCCGTTGAACATGACACATGTATATAAAAAAATAAAATAAATAAGGTACCCTGGTAATTCTTACGTAGGCATGCTGATTGATTCAATAAATGCGCTAGTGGTCATAGTGACGTCATGTCAGGTGTATGGTTTTACGATTTTAACCCTAATCTAAAAACCACCATCAACATTAAGTCCCCTGCTTAGCTCGGAACAGGAGCATTGTTGCGAGGTAAACATAAGATGGTGACCGGCGAGGACAAAATCGAAATAACAAGTCGTGAAAATATGGTCAAGAAGACCCGACTAACCTTTTTCGAGAGGTAAGGAGAGTTCGTGATACTCGTGTTGGAGGCCTTGCATAGATTCTACTTGTGGTGTTGCTGGCTAGACCGTGAAATGGTGAGATGTAGATTGTCATCTTGGAATGGGAGCCGCAGGCGTTGGTCGGTTTGGAATGGGAGCCACAGGCGTTGGTCAGCTTGGAATGGGAGTCGCACGCGTCGGTCGGCTTGGAATGGGAGCCGCACGCGTCGGTCGGCTTGGAATGGGAGCCGCAGGCGTCAGTCGGCTTGGAATGGGAGCCGCAGGCGTCGGTCGGCTTGGAATGGGAGCCGCACGCGTCGGTCGGCTTGGAATGGGAGCCGCAGGCGTCAGTCGTCTTGGAGTGGGAGCCACAGGCGTCGGTCGGCTTGGAATGGGAGGAAACTGGCTTCGGTCCGCGGAATGGTGGAAACTGTCTTCAGTCCACAAAATGGTGTAAACTGGTTTCGGAACTTCGGCTACCAAACGATGGTGATGACGCTGGAACTTCGGTTATCAAATGGTAGTGATGACGCCTGGCAACTTTGTCTAAATTAGGGTTTGGCATGCCGAAACCCTAATTAGCGCCCCTTACTAGAATCGTTGTAGAATTCTCGTACGAACTCGGATTTTGACAGTCCGCCCCTCCATCTGACCGGAAAATAATTTCTTATCTCCCTTCGCGGGAATATTTAGGTTTTGAGCTCGTTTAGGAGTTGAAAACGTCCCGAAAGTGAAACTTAGGAAGAATTCAGGAGGGATGTTGGGGGCCTGGGGTAACATAGTCGCGCCGAGTCATTTATTCTCGTTCATGGAGCAAGAAGGAAACTTTATTTTGTGCAAACTCTAGAAACTCCGTCCATATGAAAAGAGGTATTGACCTTCTTCCTTTTTTTCTGTCGCTCGTCCGGATCCGTGCTTTCGTCTACAATGTCTCTCCAGTGGATTCCTAAATTTACCAAACTCCATTGCATTCTTGGGACGGATGGATGTGGTTGCGTTGTCGGTCCATCCTTGATTTTAGGTTGTTCAGTCCTGGACCTTCTGATCGCGATGACAATATGCTGTGGATGCTTGTATGGTCGAAATCTTCCGGAGCCACTCGATGAAATAGATGAGTTGGGAGACGTTTCGTTACCGACGTGCTGCTATCAAGTCTTCAAGGACTTTGTTCCAAGAGACATCCTTCGAACCATCTTCTGAATCTTGGACTATCGTATGGAATGAGATGCGGTGAGAAGTCCCCCAGTTATATTTCTGTTAGATCCGATGGCACGGCCGACCATGTGAATGTATCTATGTGGCGTGCTTTTGGAGTCTTCGATGCACATGTACGGCTTTGTGTTGAGAAATTCCCGTGGCTCGTAAAACTTCGACAGTGATGATTTTGAAATCAGAAATAACCTGGTTGAGGGGAGTGAAGGCGTCCCATGCTGGTAGTCCCCATGTGTAGCCTACTTTCATTGCATCGTCTTGACTCCACGTCCACGGGGTTTGATACAAGCTTATTGTATTCTTTTGTATGCGACGCTGGGATGCTCAGAATATCACATGGACGAAATATTCTGGATAGCGAAGAGGTAGAAATGAGAGAGTTATGTTGTTTATCGTGGCTTCCTCTATTTCTTCAAGAAAATGTTTCAGCCGCGTCTCTGGAGTTATCTCATGAGTTTTTGATGGTCGTCGAGTGCGATGAGCAGTCCCCAGTCACATTTTTCTTTAGTTTCTGAAGTTGTTTTCCTCTAAGAAGGCTTGGGATCCTCCGCGGCCTCGCAAAGTGTTGAAGGCGTCTTCTAGACAGAGAGGTGATGATATTCTTGCGCTGCACCCTTGAAGAGTAGATGACCTTGTTGTGGCTATGGCCTTTTGGTTGACTGTGTCTTCTGAGCTTTGACAGTGAAGGGATTCCGTGTATATCCGCAGTCCCCAAGTATGGTTTACATGTTTTCATCTTTGTAGCGATTGCTGCTGTGGTGAAGCTCTGGATGGTATCAACAAATGAGTGGTAACATTTCTTGGTAGAAGATGTAATCAGAAGAGACTACATTGTCGTGGTAACAAAGTATGTTGGCTGGAATTATATGGGCATCCATGGAAGTAAAAGGATTGGCTGGATGCGTAAGCGAGCAAACTGTCCATGATCATGAGTTTTGGCGGGATGGATCAAAATGCGGTCATGACTACGAAGATTGGCTGGCTGCAATCATGATCCTTGACATGAGGAGCGTGGATGTACGACCCTTTGCAGGAAGGAGTGGAGGCCCCGGTATGATCCTTGGCAGGAGGAAGCGGCGTTGAGGCGGCTTCAGCTCTTGGAGAGGATGTTGAAACTTAAGAAGACAAACGCTAAAGCTTCAGCTTCGATCCTGGAGCAGCTTATGGAGAGAATGCTGAAGCGCAACGGCTGCTGGAGGACGTTGAAGCGGAGAAGCTGCGTCAATCAGTGTGCTGGAAAACTGGACACCCTTCAAGCGAACAGTGGTTAGGAGTCCCCAGTTCCATCTATCGTGCTTTCCAAGAGAGATAGGGGTTTGAGAACGACTTCTTGGCTGGAAATAGATGTTTTTGGGAACAACTTCTTGGATGGAAATAAATGTTTTCCTGACACAATGCGGTTGAGGGATGCAAATATGTCTTGACCTTGCGCCTTGGTAAAATATAAAATCTCTCATAAATGTTCCACCATAGACTGCACAATTTTGTGGGCAAAGTCCCCCGAAATCATGCATCTCCTGACGGGAAGAGAGTCTTTGTGAACTCAGGGGGGTTTCTGATCTCCTTGCCTCGATTTTGGAGAAGTTGTTCCTGATCTCTACGTGTGATGAAATTAGATTGTTGATTCCCTTCTACTGAGCGTTCAAGAGCAACTGTGGAAGGATGCAAGCTGCTGGCGCTGGGAAGATGCAAGCTGTTAGCGCTGGAAGGATGCAAGCTGTCAGCGCTGGAAGAGATGCAAGCTGCTGGCGCTGGAAAGATGAAAGTTGTTAGCGCTGGATGGATGCAAGTTGTTAGCGCTAGATCGTCTTGGAATGGGAGCTGGCTTGGCGTGGGCACTGACTTGGCGTGGACGCTGGCTTGGAAAGGCGCTAAATTGGCATGGCGCTTGCTTGGCGTGGCGCGATAGCAATTAAGTGGGAAAGCATATTCCAGGTATGTACTCCGGCGTTTCTCTTTCAATTTGTTTTCTTGTTTTTCTTGTGTTGGTGCAAACCTTAGCCATAGGTGTGCCTTCCATAAATCTGTAGAAATATTGTTCTTCTAAACTGGTGTAAACCCTAGCCGTAGGGATGCCTTTCATAAACTTGTAGAAATAATTCATCGTAAACAATTCCTCTTCGAATATCACCGTAGTAGCGTCGGCTACCTCATGAATAGTGACGGGTAATCATTATTATGCAAAGTGGGTACGTACGGGTAGGTGACTAATTCCACGAAGAACCGAGCGTTAGGGTTTTCCTCTTTTTTTTGTAAGTCAAACAAAGCGCCTGGTTTATGGTTTGATTTTCTGGATTTTTGGGTTGATAGACAAGTGTTACCTATGAGGGTTTTGGATTATTATTCGTGATGAACTGTTTTAGGATGATGCCGTTGTTGGTTATGATTGTAACTGACACAAACATCCTAGGGAAGATATGGAACCGTGAACGTTGCGTGTCGGTAGATGACATGGGATGAAACATAACATGGCTATCGGTTTTATCATCCCCGTGAAAACTTGAAATAGTAAACCATGTATTTTGTCTAGGCAAGACTTACTCGGTTTTTTGGATCTGCTAACGAAAAATGAGTCAGGTGCAAGTCCGAGTTTTGTGGGAAGCACCGTAATTGTGGGAAGTCCCCAGTCGTCCCTGAGTCACTTGATAATCGAGTCGTCGCTCCCTGGGCGGATTGTTTGCTTTAAACCTCTGTGAAGTCCCCAGTCGCCCCTTGCGGTGTCATGACTGGTAATCGGGTCGTCTGGTAACTGAGTCGTCGATCCCTGAGCGGATCGTATCGGGCCGTCTGGTAGATGAGTCGTCGATCCATGAGCGGATCGTTTGCCTCTACCGTCCTGACGTCTGGGTCGAAGTATGAGATCGAGGATTGAAAATTGATATTGTAACCGAAAGATCAATCTCCCACTGGGGTCGCCAATTATTTGAGGGTGAAAACGATTTCTGCTGATTTTGGTAATTTCGGGTGTGTGGGTGAGAAACGAGTTTAAACCCTAAACAATGTACTGTAAGGGAGTACTGTAGATTCGAGAGATCAATCTGTACAAATCCGGCCTAAACCAAGAAATGGTCGTTCCAGACTTGCTTCGGTCATAAAGTGAAGGAGAATGATTGGTTTTGGGGAGGGAAGCGAAGAGAGTGTTGAGACCAGAATAGTTGATTTTGGAAGAGTAGTTGTTTTACGACTTGTATCAGAAAGTGGGAAGCTAACAGATGGAAAGCTAGCAAATATTTTATGAGTGTTGTATGCTCCTGACCTGAACTTGTTGTTCGATGGAAATAGGTAATGTCTATTTATACAAGTCGAAGTGAAACGTACTCTGGTCTCATTAAGAAATAGAAAACGGGTGAGTAAATGGGAGTAGGTGGTAACCGGTAACGCCTGGAATTGATGTTCCATAAAAGAAAGTGTTTCACCATTACTCCCTGTATTTACTAACCGCCTCATCCTTATGAAACTTTCTTATAACGGGCGTAGTTTACGCCGCACGCTGTAAACCTCCAAACCAATACCCAATGAGCATCCCCCAGTTTGTGACATGCGTTGATTTTTCGATTGTTTTCATGGAAAACATGTAGCATGTTGTTGTCGTCTGACAAGTCGAGCATGGGAGACTTTTCGGCTCGGTGACCTTCGACGGTCGAGATTTTGCATCTTAATAGGAAAGGTAGCCATTGATTATTGCAACCCTTCATTTGGTAGCCAGTGGCATGAAAGCATGCTCGGTATGGCTTTAATATGGCCTGGTTTAGGCGCGGCCAAAAGTTAGGGTTTTGGCTTTGTTTAGGCGCGACCAAACTAGGGCCAAAAGGTGCCATGCGTTAGCTGGTAAACTTGGACGACTAAGATTTGCATCTTAGATGAAAAGGTGGTCGTTGATCGTTGCAGGTTTTCGTTTTGGCATCCGCATAGGGAAGGCCGGTATGGAGTGGCGCGGCAAGGTGGTTGGCATGCCATTGGCACATGTGGCATGGCATGCCTTGGTATGGTTTGGCGTGGCCAAAACTAGGGTTTTGGGCCAAAGGTTACCATGCGTTTTCTGGCGACCTTGGACGGTTAGGATTTGCATCTAGGATTGAAGGGTGGACGTTGATCGTCGCACGCCTTCGTTTTTGTATCCGCATAGGGAAGGCCGGCATGGTATGGCGCGGAAAGGTGGTTTTCATGCCATTGGCACATGTGGCATGGCATGCCTTGGCGCGGTTTGGCGTGGCCAAAACTAGGATTTTGGGCCAAAGGTTACCATGCGTCGTCTGGCGACCTTGGACGGCTAGGATTTGCATCTAGGATTGAAGGGTGGCCGTTGATCGTCGGACGCCTTCGTTTTGGTAGCCGTATAGGGAAGGCCGGCAAAGAATGGCGCGAAAAGGTGGTTGGCATGCCATTGGCACATGTGGCATGGCATGCCTTGGCGCGGTTTGGCGTGTCCAAAACTAGGGTTTTGGGCCAAAGGTTACCATGCGTTGTCTGGCGACCTTGGACGTCTAGGATTTGCATCAAGGATTGAAGGGTGGTCATTGATCGTCGCACGCCTTCGTTTGGTAGCCGCATAGGGAAGGCCGGCATGGTATGGCGCGGCAAGGTGGTTGGCATGCCATTGGCACATGTGGCATGGCATGCCTTGGCGCGGTTTGGCGTGGCCAAAACTAGGGTTTTGGGCCAAAGGTTACCATGCGTTGTCTGGCGACCTTGGACGACTAGGATTTGCATCTAGGATTGAAGGGTGGCCGTTGATCGTCGCACGCCTTCATTTTGGTAGCCGCATAGGGAAGGCCTGCATGGTATGGCGCGACAAGGTGGTTGGAAAGCCATTGGCACATGTGGCATGACATGCCTTGGCGCGGTTTGGCGTGGCGAAAACTCGGGTTTTGGGCCAAAGGTTACCATGTGTTGTTTGGCGACCTTGGACGGCTAGGATTTGCATCTAGGATTGAAGGGTGGCCGTTGATCGTTGCACGCCTTCGTTTTGGTAGCCGCATAGGGAAGGCCGGCATGGTAGGGCCAAGGCAAATGGCGCGGACGGCTTGGCATAGTGGGGCCAAGGGTTTGGATGGCTTGGCATGGTGGGGCCAAGGCAGAATGGTGCGAACGGCTTGGCATAGTGGGGCCAAGGCAGAATGATGCGGACGGCTTGGCATAGTGGGGCCAAGGCAGAATGGTGCGGATGGCTTGGCATAGTGGGGCCAAGGATTTGGACGGCTTGGCATGGTAGGGCCAAGGAAAGGTGCGGTTGGATTGGCATGGTGGGGCCAAGGGTTTGGCATGCCATTGGCGCATGGTGCGGCCAACATGGCTAGGGCCAAGGGTTTGGCATGCCATTGGCGCATGGTGCGGCCAACATGGCTAGGGCCAAGGCAAGGTGCGGTTGGCTTGGCATGGTGGGGCCAAGGGTTTGGCATTCCATTGGCGCATGGTGCGGCCAGCATGGATATGGCCAAGGGTTTGGCATGCCATTGGCGCAATGGTGCGGCTGACATGGTTGGCATGCCTTGGCGCAAAGATGTGGCTGGCATGGTTTTCCATTGGCCCAGTGATGCAGCTGGCATGGTTGGCATGCCTTGGCGCGGTGATGTGGCTGGCATGGTTTGCCATTGGCATAGTGGTGCGGGTGGCATGGTTGGCATGCCTTGGGGCGGTGATGTGGCTGGCATGGTTTGCCATTGGCACAGTGGTGCGGCTGGCATGGTTGGCATGCCTTGGCGCGGAGATGTGGCTGGTATGGTTTTCCATTGGCACAGTGGTGCGGCTGGCATGGTTGGCGGGCCTTTGCGCGGTAGACGTGGCTGGCATGGTTTGCCATTGGCACAGTGGTGCGACTGGCATGGTTGGCGTGCCTTGACGCGGTAGACGTGGCTGGCATGGTTTGCCATTGGCACAGTGGTGCGGCTAGCATGGTTGGCATGCCTTGGCGCGGAGACGTGGCTGGCATGGTGTGCCATTGGCACGGTGGCGTGAGAATTAGGGTTTGGTATGTACGAAGATGATGTCGGTCAATACTAAGGGTTCTTCCGTGGAACATGACACATGTAAATAAATAAATAAAAAGGTACCCTGGTAATTCTTATGTAGGCATGCTGATTGATTCAATAAATGCGCTAGTGGCCATAGTGACGTCATGTCAGATGTATGGTTTTACGATTTTAACCCTAAGCTAAAAACCACCATCAACAGTTATATAATTGAAATATCACAGGTTGTGCGTTGAATCGATCAATTAATAAATCCAACCTTTGTTTGTTGATTGAAATTTATTGATACTTGAACATTGGTCTTTGGTACCGTTCAAGTTAATTTCTCTTGTATTCAATTAGATTCGCAGATTTCAATTTGCTTGAGTAAGTATTGAATCGATAAATTGAGATATAACTCTTTCATATTCTTTTTATTAAGATTGACTCTGACTGTCTAGTTTATTCTCTTAAAATTATATTGGAGTTAGTCCATACAGATTGGGTGAGGTTGTTAGACCCCCACTTTTTTCAATTGGTATCAAAGCGGGCAGACACGTTCAAGACCTTATAAGTATGTGTTTGTAGCGATCTGATATGGACATATGTGTTATCTCTGAAAAACGCATCACCAGAAACAAAAGTTCTGTTTCGAAAATGTCTATTAAAGAGAAAGAGTTGTCAATCTCAAATATAGATGAACCTAGTGTTCTGACGAGACAAACATACACTGAAATTTGTTATCCCGATTACCCTTCAAGAGAGTCTAACTCTGTGAGTGATAGGGAAGCAACTGAAGAGAATAAACTAATTCTGAACCTCATTAGAATCTAAGTTGATAGATTTAATCGGTTGAAAAACAATGTCAATGTTCTTCTTGATGTAGTAAGAGATGATGCAGTTTTAATTGTGGTAAGAAAGGGTTTGATTCTTGGACTTGTGAAGTTGATTTTAGACTTAAATTATAAAATTAATCTAGTGAAAAAAACAAAGGGTGATGACAATAATGAGAGATTACTAGGAATCAGGTTTCACCAAACTCTAATTCTATGGTTTCAATATTAATTCTTAGACAATTATGGCTCCAAAAACTACAATTATTGACTCTTAATCTTTGCCAAGGTAGATTTTATAAAACATTAATTGTAAATAGTAAGCATGAGTTATCAAAACATCAAAGCTAAGCATAACCCATCAAACTAAATGACGACTAATTAATTTAAAATCATAATTCAATTTATATTAATGCAAAAGTCATAAAAAGAATTAAATAGAGTTACCACAGTGATGAGAATTGGATCCCTCCGTCATCCCAGTGATGGGGTTTAGCTCCACATGGTGAAAACACGCTCAAAATTGGTATTCATAGCTCAAAGGTGTTTACAAGAGGTGAAAAACAATAAAGCAGTGAAATTGCAACGAGATATAAGTGTTGCGAAATCACCATTACAATAAACGATAAATCTTATGTGTAGCAGAATAAGCGACTATCTTTTTGTGTCTATTCTTTGTGTTCTTGAGAACGACACTTGTATTCTGTATTCTGTCGTCTGCAACTCTTCTTCTTCCTCCTCACCTGCTGCTGCTGCAATTCCCTGCAGCGTGATTTTCTGTCTCTGCTCTACCCCAAACTCTCGACAACCCCTTCTTGGACTCGACTAAACCCCTTATATAGAAAACAACACCTCTAATTCTCGGAATAATCTTCTCTTTCTTTCACCAGAAGTCTTGGGAATATTTTATTATCTTCGATTCTTTCCTTTTGGTTTACGCGTCCTTGGTATTAATCCAACATTCCAACTCGAATAAACAACATCCAACAGATTTCTTCTCCATGTTTGCACGTAACTTCCATAAAAGGAATCCAAAACTTCTGAAAATAACTCCACTCCTTGTTTTACTCTCAATCGATTGCCATCCCTCTTTTTTCGAATCTAAGACACGTATAATCCCTGTCTTGTCGCCCCAAGATAATTCTGAACCTTTCCCATCAAAATAGCCGAGAAACTCTTACCCTAAACTCATCTGAATATTTCCCAAAACTGTCCCCGTGAATGTCTCTCCCTGTTTTATAGAAACCATATGGAAAACTCTGTTTTCTTCGAACCAACTCACGTTACCAAGCCTGTTTCGATATATCAGGCCCGAACTAATCCAAAACAGCCAAGAAGTCCGAAAGAAACTCATCCAAATCTCGATCCAAAACTCTGCCAGTAGACTGCCAAGTTTTCCCGCCATTTCTGCTTTTTAAATGATGAAGAAATGTTTCCCCTTATCCAGTACAGGGGTGCAAATAGCAGTGAGGTGTAAATAGCAATTAGGGTACCCCTTCTCAGTGGAGTACCCCTTAGTAATTGAGATGCCCCTTATCCAAACTGAGAGTCCGAATAGTAAGTATCCTTCAGGTGCCTTTATCAACTTTTCGAGCCGATTTCTCCACACATGTTTATTTCTCCAAAAACACATACAAAGACATAAAATACCAAAATAAGTGCAAAAATGAGCACTAACAAAATACATAATTGAGATCAAAATAGACACATAAATGCGTCTATCAAGAGACTGTGATTCCAAGATGCTGAAGTTGAATCTTCACGTATCCTACTCGAGGCAAGCCTCAAAAAGGATGCATTGGAAATTGAACATCTCTTGAGTAAACTCTCGATTCAAGGATGTTCCAAAAAGGACTCTCTACCATGTACTTCTATTGCAACTGAGAAAGTTCCAGTTTCAGAAGTAAAACCGGAATCCCTTCCTACTAGAAAAGATGTGCATGTAACCTCCACTAATCAAGGATGTTGCACATCACATGGAAGGAATAAATCTTCAAACGATGATCTTAAGACGAAACTTTATAATCACCCTTATGATCAGAAAGTATGTCTCTTTTGTGATTCAAAAGGGCCTGCTAAGCAAAAGAGAAACTCTAGGTTGAATAACAATTCCATTGTTCTACTTCAACACACCTTAGATTTAATCCTCAAAGGTGTAACTGACATTCATATATATGTCTAAAACAATTGTTTTCAGTACTCACCCTGTGTATTCTACCAGGAAAGTCAGTTCTATGAGTTCCTCAAATGCTCAGAAGCATAACAGACGTTTTAACAAAAATCGTCTCAAAAGAGATCATGAATTTTCTTCTGTCAAAAAGGGAGATAATGTTGTTTTTGATGTGAACAAAGTTTCAGGAGAAGGAAGCAAAAATGATGTTATGAAAAATAACCTAAAGGTGATAATTGAAGGTTATAAGGAAATCGTCAATAGGCTGTCCAAATTCCTCTAGTCAAAATTGTTCTGGTAAGAACCCGAACTATGTCTCGTAATTTGATGACAATAAGTTTTATGATAATTTTTCACATCAAAAGAGAGTTTTTCCTAGATTTGAAAGGAAAAAGAGACTCAACCGTAAAAACATTTCACCTAATGAGCAGAGGGCTCATACTTGTGCTAATTAATCACAAGGGTTGAAAAATTACTCATAAAAATATTATTGAGTAAGATGAGTTAGTAATCAGGTATATTGTTGGAAAAATTGCTTCTGTTTAGTTGAGCTATTTTCTTATCATCCATAGCTGAACTATTGTTCGCAGACAACTTTGCCTAAGTACTAGTTGTGTCTAATGTCGTTTTTTTTTGTTGTTGTTCTCTTTTTATTAAAGAAGTTTTCGTTGCAACTATGTTGCCTGCTACTTTTGTGCTCTAAATTGTTTCTCTATGAAGATATAAAATTTGTTGAGCCAAAAATATTTATGAAAGTTTTCACGTAGCAAAAATTCTGTTGTGTCGCAAAATACGACCTTTTGTGTTTTTATTTTCCACGGGTCAAGTTGTGTTCGTACGGGTACCCATGTTACTGTCACGAATCAACTTAGGAAACCCTAAAATTTACGTTCCCTAAGAAACCTTTTAAATACCAAACCTTTGAGTCACGTACGCATACTCTGGGTTATTTTATGGTTTGTCAAGAATGTCTTCTTCTTCACGCTCTGGTGTCTTTGCAAGAGGTTTTCTTGATAAAGGTATTGGTTTCGAATCCAAAGGGAGGAAGAAAAGAACTCTAGTAGAAGATAATCATCCTAATGCCTCATGTTACTATGCCTATACACATCAGGATATTGAGAATGAGGAGATGGTTTCTACTGAAGTGGTTCATGATTTTCTTAAATACTTTGAAGAAGCAAAACTGCAACTCGTTGATACGTTGAAGAGTCTTGATGTGTTAAGAACTGAGTTGAAAAAGTTTACTTCCGACCTCGGTCTCATAAAGACACATGTTAAATAACTTCTCAATGAGGATATCTTATCGAAGATGCAGTGGATGCTGTCAATCACAAGCTCAAAGACCTCAAGGCTCGTGAGGATTCCGAAACGTCTATGTGATTTCAGTTCGTGTTCGGTTTTGATGGTTTAGGAGTCTGTCTTTGTTTATTAGCTTGTTGATTTTATTTTGTCTAGGAAGGCTTCT
Source organism: Papaver somniferum (assembly GCF_003573695.1). Classification (NCBI taxonomy): domain Eukaryota; kingdom Viridiplantae; phylum Streptophyta; class Magnoliopsida; order Ranunculales; family Papaveraceae; genus Papaver; species Papaver somniferum. The sequence continues at coordinate 145,213,376 of NC_039358.1, read as the reverse complement.
TATGAGAATTTTATCCTTGTGTTTTTTAAGAAGAATAACTAGAGTTTGGAATAGCCATTATTGTGATTACACATAGCTATGTCCAACGGTTTTCATCTTCAATGTTTTTAGATTTATTTATTTAAATTCGAAAGTTTATTTGGAAGATGATGTTTGCAGCATTAATCTTTATGGTTTTATATATTGCAATTTTTTATGGGATATGTGTGTTTGCATCCGTCAACTATGATTGTCCCATACGTGGTAAAAAGTTAAGTCTTTCATATGTCGATATGCAGGTATTGATAAAAGAATGAATAAACTTTTGACAAACAAAAGTTAAGCCTTTTATGTCTTTATGCAAATATTGATGGAAGAAAGGATGAACTTTTGTTTATAAAGATTAACTCTATTGTATGTCATTGTGCAAATAGTGATGAAACATATAATGAATCCTTGTGTATTCCGCAGTATTGATCTTCTCTGATCCATATTTTTTATGTATGTATTGTGCGTCTCCGTAAGTTTTCTTATGTTGAGCATTTCCGATTAAATTAATCATGGGTTCTCTTGTGGTTAATTTAATTGAGTTTTTGGATACAAATTCATGTTTCATGTGATTTGTAATGTCCAAAGAAATCCTTCTTTTCTTGTGAAAGTAAGGTCGCTCTTGTTATTCTTTCGGGAATGACATTTTTATGGGGGAGAGTTCTTAAATGAACTTGTGCTTAATTGCCAAATCTTTGTGGGGAGGGCGGATGTGGAATATTACAGGGGATATCTTGTATCTTTATAAACTCCTTGATGAATGCATTTAGCTTCGGCTATATGATTGCATCTAAAAAGTTTATATGTGCTTTGTTTTGGTCATGAAGTGTCTCTATGGAAATTTCATTAGGATCCCACTAGTTTTCGTACCTTTACCAATTTTATTGACAAAAATGGGGAGAATTAATGTGTAGTTCACACTACAAATACATATGGTTTTCGGATCATTATGTAAGGGGGAGTGGTTTTCATGTGAGATGAAGTATTGACTAAGGGGGAGTGATACATATCACCATAGTATTGTTGTCGAAGTTGTGATACAATTGAACTTTGATGTTGTGTAATAATACTATGACACCGTGTAACAATGATAGAGAGATTTTGTTTTCTCATTGTTATGGCTACGGAACTTCAACAATGATGATGCTGAACTTACAACCTTTGGAATCATTGGAGTACTTGGAAGTGACGAAGATTTCGACTAATGTTGAAGAACCAAGGAGATCATGCATGTGGAAGAGAAGCTGCAAAGTTTATTTATTTTGTATTCCATATGTATTGATAGTTTTATCACTAAAATTGACAAAGGGGAGATTGTTAGAGCACTGCTCGGTCGAACTCGCAAGCGTTTCTATCTCAAGCTTGTTTGTCAAGTTTAGTTGCCAAAACTATGTCTTGATTTATAGTCTAGTTATAGCTAAGTCTCGAACTAAGATAGTTAAGTGTAGTTGAGCTCTAGACTCCACGACGTTCATCGAATGAAGACGAAGAACTACTCAAGCGAACTTGTGGAACCTCACCAACAAAAGGTATGTGGAGACTTGAACTTATCTATCACTCAAAAGTTTATCTATTTTATCTCCTATTTGAGAGAAAAGTCGTATTGCTATATAGACTTCAATTGTACGCATTTGATATTTCGAGCTGAGTTTAACTCGTTAACATATTTCTCGAAATATGTATTGGTAAGATTTGGCTTGAACCAAGTTCATCTTATATTCTTGACGGAAGTCAAAAGATGATCATGTGAAAATCGCCTTGTAACATCTTACATGATTTGTGTGACACAGTCATTTGATGTTGAATCGGAATGCTTCATATTGATTATTTGATCACTTGAAAATTGCTTTGAAGCTAATAGTTTGTGTGAGACAGCTATTGTCTTCTTCCAAGAATGTTTCAATGATTGAAATGGGAGTTTAGAACAATTAACCATGATTGGATATAACACAGTATGCGTACTTGTATGCTAACTGTTGCAAGTTATTCCAAGTCCGGGAACCATAGTATGCATACCCGTATGCGTACTGGTTGATTAATGAAAGTCCGGGAACTTAGTATGCATACCGGTATGCGTACTGGGTGAGGTTCAAGTTCCGTAAATTCAACTGAGTTTGGAAGGTATGCGTACCCGTTCGCATACTGGTGAACCCAAACTAAGTCTGGCTACTTAAGTATGTGTACCCGTTGTATACTTGAGTAGGTTCTGTTCTAAAATTGGTTTGTTCATGAACTAACACTTTTGTATAATAAGGAATACAATCTTTTGCAAACCATGGCTATAATGTTCACGAATTGATTCGAGTGAATCAAAATCGATTTTGCTTCAATTGTTGTTGCTTTTTTGCTTCAATTGTGTCTTGTATACTTCTATGAGAATATAAACAATTGAACAACTCAACAACTAGTTTCATTTGAGTCGTTTGAACTAGTTATGGTTAAGATGAATGTGTTTAATATGAAAGTGTTCATATGGCTAACTTCAGTTAACTATTGTTGAGCCAAAAAGGTGTACACGTTTAGGTACGGTTACTCATATCTAAATGAATTCACTTTTCATTTGTGTGTAACAAGCTAAGTTCGATCTAAAGGTTGAAAGATATTAGCTTGAGTCTAATCAAGTTTTCATCTAACGGTGAATATTGAATGCTTTGTTACCAAGGTAACATTGATTGCAAACCCTGATTTGAATATTATATAAAGGAGAACTCTAGCAACTGGAAAACCTAATCTCCACACCTCCTGTGTGATACTAGTTGCATAAGCTAGAGTCGATTCTCCTTTAACCTTAGGTTTTTCACGAAACCCAGTAGTTTAATGACTTGAAGACTTCATTGGGATTGTGAAGCCAGACCCAACTATTTTCTCTGTAGTTGCGTGTCCTGATCTTATTGTTTTCTATCGTGATTGAGTACTATCTTCTCTAAGATTTGCTCGAGATTTAATCTCCGATAGGCAAGATAAAAAGGAGTCACAAACATCTTCGTCTCATCGTTTGTGATTCCATAATATCTTGTTTTGCTACCGTACGATTAAGATTATTGTGAGGTGATTGATATTACTAGGTTTTTCTTCGGGAATATAAGTCTGGTGTATCAATTGCTTCATGTTCACCTTGATCTATCAAAAGACTGAACAAAACTCATAGGTATATCTGTGGGAGACAGATTTATCTATTCAATAAACTTTTCTGTGTGAGACAGATTGATTTATCAAGTCTTCGACTTTGGTTCGTAGCAACTCTTAGTTGTGAGTAATATCAGATAAGGGAATCAAGTGCGCAGAATCCGGCGTGGTTCTAGAGGCGTAAGGAACGCGACTTGTTAGAGCATTGCTCGGTCGAACTCGCATGCGGTGCTATCTCAAGCATGTTTGTCAATGTTAGTGATCAAAACTATAAGTCTTGATTTCTAGTCTACTATTGCTAAGGTCTCAGACTAGGATAGAAAGTGTAGTTGATCTGAAGAACTCCATGGCAATCATCATACAAGGCGAAGGACTACTCAAGGAACCGGTGGATCTTCATCGACTAAAAGGTATGTGGAGACTTGAACTTATCTAACACTCAAAAGTCTGTTTATCTCCTATCTTGAGACAAAAATCGTTTTGCTATATAGACTTAGATTATACACATTTGCTATTTCGAGCCGAGTTTATCTCGCCTATCTATTTCTCGAAATATGTGTTGGTAAGCTTTCGCTTTAGCCAAGTTCATCTTTACCTAGTGACGAAAGTCATGACAAGTTTCAATCACTTTGAAAATTGCTTACTTTGACAAAAAAAAGTTTGTGAATAACAATTATAGAATATCAAAGTCCTCTAAGAATGTTTCAATGATTGAAATAAGAGTTTAGATTATATAACCGTTGGAGGATATAAGCATTGTTGTGGAAACACATATATGTATAAGTCCTTATTCCTTGAACCGAAGTTTGCGAACTTTGTTGATCAAGAGAACCGGAATGGTGGCGTGAGCCAAGTCCGCGAACTCAGTCCGCGAACTGGCGGAAGTTCTCATCCCGAGAAATTCTGCTGGATTTTGTGAACTCCATCCGGGAACTTAAGTCCTCGAACCCAGTCCGCTAACTTGAGTAGGTTATATCTAAAAGATATGTTTGTGAACTTATTATTATATAAACTAAGGAATGCAAATTGCAAACCGTGGCTATATAGTTCATGAACCGATTCGAGTGAATCAAATTGTTTTTGCTTCAATTATGTCTTGTGTAGTTACATAAGATTTCCTTGCGATTGAAAAACTCTCTAACTAGTTCATTTGAGTCACTTGAACTAGTTATGTTGAAGAAGAATATGGTTGATATGAAAGTGATCATATGGCTAACCATTTGATTAACTATTGTTGAACCAACAAATGTACAAGTTTGGGTACGGTTACACAAGCCTAGAAACGTGCATTTCATTTGTGTGTAACAAGATAGTTTTCGATCTAACGGTTGAAAGATATTAGCTTGAATCTAATCAGGTTTTCATCTAACGGTGAATATTGAATGCTTTGTTGCCAAGCTAACATTGATTGCAAACCCTGATTTGAAAGACTATATAAGGGAGAACTCTAGCAACTGGGAAACCTAATCCCCACAGCTTCTGTGTGATACTAGTTGTGCTAAGCTAGAGTCGATTCTCCTTTAACCTTTGGTTTCTTCTTCTAAACCAGGTTAACGACTTAAAGACTTCATTGGGATTGTGAAGCCAGACCGATACTACTTTCTTGTAGTTGTGTGATCTGATATTTTTGTTTCTATCGTACGAGTACAATTGTAATAATTTTCTTGAGATTGATATCTCCGATAAGCAAGATATAAAAGAAATCACAAACACTTCGTCTCATCGTTTGTAATTCCGCATATCTTTTTTCGTTGCGTCGATTAAGATTATTGTGAGGTGATTGATAATACTTGGCTGTTCTTCGGGAATATAAGTCCGGTTTATCAATTGGTTCATGTTCACCTTGATTTATCAAAAGACGGAACAAAACTCGTAGGTATATTCGCGGGAGACGTATTTATCTATTACCGTAGACTTTTCTGTGTGATACAAATTTGTTTATTAAAGTCTTCGACTTTGGGTCGTCGCAACTCTTATTGTGGGTGAGATCATCTAAGGGAATCAAGTACGTAGCATCCTGCTGGGATCAGAGACGTAGGAGCATAACTGTACCTTGGATCAGTGTGAGATTGATTGGGGTTCAACTACAGTCCAGACCGAAGTTAATTTGGAGTAGGTTAGTGTCTGTAGCGGCTTAATACAGTGTGTGTTCAATCTGGACTAGGTCCCAGGGTTTTTCTGCATTTGCGGTTTCCTCGTTAACAAAATTCTAGTGTCTGTGTTATTTCTTTTCCGCATTATATTTTGTTATATAATTGAAATATTACAGTTTGTGCGTTGTTCAATCAATTAGAATATCCGACCTTTTGGTTGTTGATTTAAATTGATTGACACTTGGATATTGGTCTTTGGTACCATCCAAGTTATCTCTCTAGTATTTGATAAAGACTCGCAGATTTCTATTTGCTTGAGTATATATCAAACGAGAGATTGAGATATAAACTCTTTGATATACTTTTTATCTGGATTGAGTCTGACTGTCTAGTTGATTCTCTAAAAATTATATTGGAGTTTGTCCATACAGATTGCTAAGCGAAATATTGGGTGTGGTTGTTGTACCCCCATTTTTTCAATTGGTATCAGAGCAGGCAAACACGTTCAAGACCTCAAAAGTTTGTGTTTGTGGCGATCTGACTCTATGGACAAGAGTACTATCTCTGATAAACGCGTCACCAGAAATAAGGGCTATGTCTTGCCTAATTCTATTAAAGAGAAAGATTCTTCAATCTTGAATATAGACAAACCTTGTGTTCAAACAAGACAGACAGGCTCCGACATGAGTATTTTCGATTATCCTTCAAAAGTGTCTATCTCTCCAAATGAACGGGAAACAGCTGAAGAGAGTGTCTTGATTCTAAATCTTGCTAGAATCCAAGCTGATAGATTTAATCGGTTAAAACACCATGTCGATGTTCCGCTTGGTGTAATAAGGGACTGCAATTTCAAAGAAAATACTGAAGATCACTCTTCATGTATGATTATCGAGGCAAGCCTCAAAAAGGATGCTTTGGAAATAGAACATCGCTTGAGTAAACTCTCTATTCAAGGATGCTCTAAGCAGTCTAATATACCAAGTACTTCTGTTACGCCCGAAAACATTCCAGCTCCAGAAGTAAAATCAGAATCCCTTCCTGTCAAAAAGAATGTGTCTGAATTTCCCATTGATCAAGGATTTTCCACATCACATGGAAGGAAGAAATCTTCTAACGAGGTTGTTAAGACTAATTTGTCTAATCACTCTTGTGATCAGAAAGTATGCCACTTTTGCAACGCAAAAGGCTCTGATAAACAAAAGAGAAACTCTAGGTTGAATAAAACCTCCGTGGTTCAACTTCAACACACCTTAGACTTAATTCTCAAATGTGTAACTGACATTCGTATGTCTAAACCAGTTGGTTTTCATACTTACCCTGTGTATAGGTCAGTTCAATGAGTTCCCCAAATGTCTTGAAGCAAAATAGAAGTCTTAACAAGAATCGCTTAAGAGAAGATCAAGTTGATTCCTCTGGCAACCACATTACCCTTGATGTGAATGAAATCCCAGAAGAAAGAATAAAAATTGATGATATGAGAAATAACTTGATGGAGATAATTGAAGGATATAAAGAAACCGACATCCTCCTCAAGTCAAAACTCTTCTGGTAAGAACTCTAACTATGTCTCGTATTTTGATGACACTAAGTTTTATGATAATTTCTCACATAAAAAAGGAATCTCTCTCTAGATTCAGAAGGAAAAAGAGACTCGATCATAAACACATTTCTTTTAATGAGCTCAGAGCTCATACTTGTGCTAATTAATCACAAGGGTTAAGAACTTGGTCATAAAAATCTTGTTGAGCAAGATGTGTAAAAATCAGGTATACTGTGGCAATTTGGTGTTCTGCTTAGTTGAGCTATCCTCTTATCGTTTTTAGCTAAACTAGTGTCTGCATACGATAATTCCTAAATAGTATTTGTGTGTCTACTATCGTTTCTCTCTTTTATCTATGTGGTCTGCTACACTTGTGCTCTAAATTACTCCTATATGGAATTTATTGAGCCATTTATGATTTTTCATGTAGCAAAAAGACTTTTTGCCTTAAAGTTTTTTTTCCCTTGGGTCGGGTTGTGTTCGTACGGGTACTTGTTACTAATACGAATCAATTCTTAGTAACCCTAAAGGTCTTCTTCCCTAAGAAACCATATAAATACCAAACCTCTTAGTCACGTTTGCGTAATTCAGGTTATTTTGGTTTATCAATAATGTCTTCCTTCACGAGCTTGCGGTTTTTTTAGAGGCTTTCTTGACAAAGGTATTGGTTTCGAGTCTAAAGGGAGGAAGAAAATAACCCTAGTAGAAGATGATCATCCTAACGCCTCATGTTACTATGCATATACTCATGAGGATGTTGAGAAGGAGGATATGATTTTTGCTGAAGTGGTCCATGACTTTCTTAAGTATTTTGAGGAAGCAAAACTGCAACTCGTTGATACTCTGAAAAGTCTTGATGTGTTGAAAACTGAGTTGAAAAAGTTTTCAGCTGACCTTGGTCTCATAAAATGTCACATCAATGATCTTCACAAAGAGAATCTCTTCTCTGAAGATGCAATGGATGCTACTAATCACAAGCTCAAATACGCCAAGACTCGTGAGGATCCTGAACTGTCTATTTGACCTTAGTTCGTGTTCGGCCATGGCACTGGAGTTTGCTTTCGTTCCTTAGCTTGTTGATTTCTTTTATTCGCTTAGTAAATCTTCTATTTTATTGTTTTTGTTAGAAGAATAACTAGAGTTTGGAATAGCCATTATTGTGATTATACATAGCTATGTCCAACGTTTTCATCTCCATGTTTTTAGATTTATTGGTTTAAATTCTAAAGTTGTTTGGAAGATGATTTTTGCAATATTAATCTTTATGGTTTTATGTATTGCAATATTGTTATGGGATATGTGTGTTTGCGTCCGTGAACTATGATTGTCCCATACCTTGTCAAAAGTAAAGTCTTTCGTATGTCGATATGCATGTATTGATAAAAGAATGAATATACTTTTGACAAATACAAAATTTAAGCCTATTACGTCAATTTTTGATGGAAGATAGGTTAAAATCTTTTGTTTGCAAGGATTATGTCTATTGAATATCGTTATGCGAGTAGTGATGGAAAATAGAATGAATCCTTGTGTATTCCGCAGTATTGATCTTCCCTGATCCATATTTTTTGTATCACTGTGAGGCTCCGTAAAGTGTCTTATGTTGAGCACTAAAACGGCCAAGTTGATTATTTTTATGATTAGCTTAGTTGTTGTTCCGCGAGATACTTTATGTCGAGCATATTCAACTAAATTAATCATCTTGTTTGGTTATTTAGTTGTTGCTCCGTAAGTTTTATTATGATGAGCATGACCAATAAAATTGATTACTTTTGTGATTAGTTTGGTTGTGTATTTCGATTAGATTAATTATGGGTTCTCTTGTGATTAATCTAATTGTATATTTTTGAGTCTCCATAAGTTCACTTATGTTGAGCATTTTCGATTGAATTAATCATGGGTTCTCTTGTGGTTAATTTAATTGATTATTTTGGATTCAAATTCATACTTGTATGTGATTTGTTATGTCCAAAGAAATCCTTCTTTTCTTTCGAAATTAAGGTCGCTCTTGTTGTTCTTTCGGGAATGAAATTTTATGGGAGAGAGTTCTTAATTGAACTTGTGCTTAATTGCCAAATCTTTGTGGGGAGTGCGGCTGTGGAATATTATAGGGGTTATCTTGTATCTTTATAAATCCTTGATGAATGCATTTAGCTTCGGCTATATGATTGCATCTAAATAAGTTGATATGTGTCTCTTTCTTTTGGTCATTGAAAAGCACGTAAGTGCGACACATTTTCACCCATAACTACATTAGCTTGGACTCATTTTATCATTAATAATCTTGTTTTAAGTCTTTTCAAGGAAATAATCTCTTGTGGAAAATATTGCTCGAAAAGTTGATAAAGGCACCGCCGGAGGACGTTTGTTATTCGGACTCCCAAGTTTGGATAAGGGGTACCTCATTTGATAAGGGGTACACTAATTACTATCGGCACCCACGCACTCTGGATAAGGGGCGACCTTCTTCTTCATTTGAGTTTTCAGTTTTGGCGGGAAACTTGGTGGCAGAATTAGGGTTTGGGTTTTGGAGCTGTTCGATTGAGACTCAATGGATGAAATTCAATGGGTATCTTCCTTTGGGTTAAACAGGCTTGGTAAGGTCTTTCGAGTGGAACGAAATTCGTTAGAACGATTGATTTGAAGGCACAACATAAAAAGTAATTTTGGCAGGAAAGTGCAGGTTTGAAATTTCTCACCTGCGAAGGTTGATTCGGGAGATTTCTAAAGAGATTCAGTCGCTCTAGTTAGTTTGTTTAGGCCTGTGTAGATGGTGGATTTTCGACAAAGGCTAAATTCATAAACTCATAATTATACGAAACTCTGATTCAACAATCAGACGTGAGTATCGAGACACGAGTCTCTCATCGAATTCTCAACGGAGAGTACTTTCTCTCAAAGTACATGTAGATATGTAGTCTCACGACTAGACAACGGCATATCTCATGAATACTGAATACTTTCAGTGATTATTTCTATATATCATCGCGAGATGGACGGCTCCTAGACAGCTTGCTCTGCTAGTATAGAGCGATAACGTCTTCAGGAACAAACAACAAGTTTACCCTGACTATATAAAGGATATGACTTATCGGCAAGCTCGTATCAGGATAATTAATGCTCCTAGACAGCTTGCTCTGCTAGTATATAGCCACAAAGTTAATTATTCCTAATTACAATCACTCCTATTCCATGGTCGAATCCACGACTGGTCCCATGGAATGACAATAACAATTGTTCTGATTCTATGATCGAATCCACAACTTGATCTCATAGAATAACAATGACTATATTATCTCATTACTCCGATTTCATGATCGAATCCACAACTGGTCTCATAAACGGTAATAGATAAACCTTAATTACTTCGATTCTATGGTCGAATCTACGATCCCATGAAATGGTAATGCTCACTTTATTATTATGAATTCGTAGTCGAATCCTCAACTGATCCTATGAATTAATAATAAACATCTTATTACTCAGTTTTGTGAATTGTTCTCCACTGAATTCCACAATTAGTAATAAATAATCAACAACCGGGCATCTGAGCTACCTCTAAGTAAGCCCCGATTCAAATGGTGAAGGTGTATTCAACGATGATACACTAACAGTCACCGCACGAACGAGTATTTCAGAAATACAACGAAACGATGAACCTATGCAAAATAGAGAAGAAAATAATAAATAATTAAAAATATTGACCAGGGTGCTGGGAGCATGGACACACGACCGACCGACCGTATCGTGGTCTATCCCACGCCAGTTTTATATTTTTAACGCATTTTTATTATTTTCCATGATTTGATGAAAATTCTCTCATTTTATCAAATCTCCTTCGTCTCAAGGAAACTCCTCGGTTTCATGGTACTTCCATAAATCCATAAAAAATAATATAAAATTAAGGAAAGGAGTGTGGGGCGTGACCATTGGCTAGTCGGCCATGCCTTGGTCTCGACCGGCCCCACACCCCACGGTTCCTTCTTATTTTTTTTTATTATTATTATTCTTTAATTTCATGAAAAAACTCCTTGATTTCATGGAATTTTTGCACAAATCATCAAATAATAATAAAATAAAATAAATTATGAAAACTTGTGGGACCGGGCCTTGGCCGGACGGCCATGCCCTAGTCGGTCCCACACGCCCCTTTGTTTTATTATTTTATTATTAGTTTTCCTTGAATTCGTCAAATTCCTTGATTTCATGGTATTTCTCTCAAATTAGGAAAAATTCCCTCAAATCATCAAAAATACCTCAAAAATATTAAAAATTATGAAAACTCGTGGGACCGGGCCCAAGCCGTCCGGTCATGCCTCCACGGTCCCACATGCCCTTGTTTTTATTATTTTAATATTTTTTTTGCTTCCTTGAACTCATGAAAACTCTTTCAATTCATGAAAACTCCCAAAATTCATCAAATTTCTCAAAATTCATGAATTTTTCATAAAATCATCAAAATATTATAAAATTAAGGAAAAGGCACCACAGGACCGTGGTCACGACCGGCCGACCATGCCTTGACCACGGCGGTCCCACGCCTCCTCATTCCTTATTTTATAATTATTTTTCATCATCTCATAGTGTTTTCCTCAGTTTCGTCGAAACCCTAATTTTGGCATATTTTCTTGAATGGATGCTCAATTGCACGCCAGAAAATATCAAAATTCTCAGAACTGAGACGCGGACGCCTTGGGAACACGAGTACGCTATCTTGACCGACCAAGATTGGCTCTTTGTCTCACGGAATCCGGTCCCATCAATTTTCACAGTTTTTACCTAATTTGCACAATTGCTCGTATTAGGTCCAAAACTCTCCCAAACATTTTGGATTTTCATGAAGTGATCGTCAGGCGGTCACGGGACAATCCAGGGCCGGTTTCATGACTCCATGGTCGGTCCCTCGCCTCGTCATAATTAATTAGGTTTTCTCACCTAAGGCTCAGACGAGCGTTTTTTGAATAAATGATTAAACCAGCATTCAATCATTCTTCCACCAACAAATCGTCAACTCTTCAAAAGTTCTTCGTATTTGCTTACGTGAGCATATGGACACTACATGGTTGATCCACGGTCCCATGTAGTCGCTCCCCCCTTCGTCCCATGGTTGAAATTCTGACGAACCATGAATTGATCACCAATTGATCAAATTAGGGTTTCTGAATCCAAGGATCATCATTCCAGATTCTAACCTTAATAATTTTACGATGACCTCATGGTCATTAATTTTATTAATTATGCTCGGTTCAACGACCAGTATTCTAATTAATATTTTTGGTACGCTGCCAATAATCCATCAGACGAGCAACACATGCTCAGACGATCAAATATTCAACAATTCATCACATGAGAAGCACTTGCTCAGATGAGGAATATTTGCTCAAACCAAGGAATATTGGTTCAACAATAAATATTCAACGATCCATCGAATGAGCAATACTTGCTCACTTCATCGTAAGAACTATACCTCTGTCTCATGACATGTTCAATTTATGAGTTTCAGAACATCATGTTCAACTCAGCAACTACATGGATTCATCGTCCCATCAAAACACGAAGTCATCAATTGACTAACAAACCACGAGACGTCAATCGTGTCATTTGGGGGGATATCACTTAGGGTTTTGGTATGGCGGTCTACGGCACGTGTGTTCAAACACACGATGGAATGCGAGCAAGTCGTGCAATCAGTTGAAGGAATTCACGAGGTAGTGGGTGGAAAATCGACCAAGTCTCCACACGTTGAGCAACTGGTTTCAAACACGATCTCCACTTCCCCACTCATTGATTCCATCAACTGTCACACTTCATGGGGTCATGGTGTCTAAAATTCCAGCAATATGAATAAGTCTCTGAATCATGATTGAATTATCGGCATCATCAATCTCATGTCAAACTGACAACACGAGATCATAAACTCATCAATTGAGCAACTACTCTCAATTGAGCAATTTCAATCACTCAGAGCTTATCGTATTCGGAATTCACACACCCACAATCTTTGATTACCATTTATTCCACACATTTCTCAGTTTCCCTCCTACAGATCAACCCATCATCTCTTATGACCGAATTTACTCTGGAACGGTCATTGTCTTGATTTAGGCCGGAGTACTACAGATTGATCTCTCGAATCTAAAGCACCCCCTTTGAAGCGGTGCATCTGTGTGAGGTTTAACATTTTGCTCGGTTCGAGGAGTCTCCTCCGTACGGTCATCTCCTCAATTCCTTAAAAACCAGCAAATCGTTTTTCCCCATCTACAGCCTGTTTGGACTAAACAGGGTTGGTAATGTCGATTTATTCGAAAGAGTTGGGCTGGAAATTCGGGTGAAGCAAAACAAAGTCGGAAATATACTCGGAATTCTGTTGAGAAGATTTGGATCTGTTTTAGGGAGATTCAACCGGAGAATTTGGCTAGGATAGACATGGATTGACTGAACAAGGCTGATAACTCCGTCCGATTCAATCAGTTTGGGCTGGATATCGGGTTTGATGATATAACAGGGAATTGTGTGCGATATTCTCTGTATTGATTTTGGACAAGATTTGGTCTGATTTCTCGCTTGGTTTGGATATATACCAGCATGTTATATCAAAACAGGATTGGTAAGTGCTTTAAATTCGATCATAGGGGAAGTTTACACGTAATATCTACTAATCAGGGCAAGCACATTCTCGGGAAACTTCTGAGTTATTTTGGGAAGGCTTGTGTGTGTTTTCTGCGTGCTAAACTTCTTATGGAGCGTGTATAAGGCTGTTGGGAGTGTGCAGAGTACATGCAGATGCGTGAAGGAGCTCCAAAAGGATTTTATTCCCGTGACAGGAAGAAGAGAATATTCAGAATTAATGAAGATTATTTGGAGTTACTATCGAAGTATTTGCGATGCTGAAGGATATATAAAGGTTTCTAAGGGTTTTGAGAGGGATATCGAGAGTTGGGGAGAAGAACAGAGGGTTGCAGAGCAGATTTCTCTGCTGCTGCAGAGAAGAAGAAGAAGAAGAACATTCGACGCCTACTGACTGTCGCAGAGAACTGTCGTTTATAAACATTACTCGTAACAGTCAGTTTGGCACGCTTGTTTTGTATTTGCAACAGCTCTTGTAACGGTGACTTCTGTAACGCCATTACAACATTGCAGATTCATTGTATTATTAGTTTTCTTCAATAAAAACACCATTTGAGCTATAAATTATATTTGTGAGTGTGTTTTCATCATGAAAAGCTAAACCCCAACACTGGGTCGACGGAGGAAGCCAAACTTCACACATGGGAGAATTTGTATTATTTTCTATATGACTTTTGCACTTATTTTGAATTGATTTATGATTCAAATTAATTAGTTATTATTTTATTAGATGGGTCATTCTTGATTAAATGTTTGATGTCCCATGCTTACGATTTATAACTAATGTTTTGAGGATCTACTTTGGCAAAACAAGAGTCGATGTTTATTTTTTTATTGAGCGATAATTGTTGAAAATAATTATTGAGCCTTATGATATGAATTCGGTGGAATCCTAGACCCAGTAACTCTCCCTTTTTTATTAAATCTTTAAATTTAATCTTCACAAGTCTTAGAGCTCGAATCCTATTTACAACAACGACAATCAAAAATCTTATCCTTCCCCGGCAGTGGCGCCAAAATGATAAGATTTTTGATTGTCGTTGTTGTAAATAGGATTCGAACTCTAAGACTTTTGAAGATTAAATTTAAAGATTTAATAAAAAAGGGAGAGTTACTGGGTCTAGGATTCCACCGAATTCATATCATAAGGCTCAATAATAATTTTCAACTATTATCGCTCAATAAATAAATAAAACATCGACTCTTGTTTTGCCAAAGTAGATCCTCAAAACATTAGTTATAAATCGTAAGCATGGGACATCAAACATTTAAGCAAGCATGACCCATATAATAAAATAATAACTAATTAATTCGAATCATAATTCAATTCAAAATAAGTGCAAAAGTCATATAGAAAATAATACAAATTCACCCATGTGTGAAGTTCGGCTTCCTCCGTCGACCCAGTATTGGGGTTTAGCTTTTCATGATGAAAACACACTCAAAAATATAATTTATAGCTCAAATGGTGTTTTTATTGAAGAAAACTAATAATACAATGAATCTGCAACGCTCTATTGGCGTTACAGAAGTCACCGTTACAAGAGTTGTTGCAAATACAAAACAAGCGTGCCAAACTGACTGTTACGAGTACTGTTTATAAACGACAGTTCTCTGCGACATTCAGTAGGCGTCGAATGTTCTTCTTATTCTTCTTCTATGCAGCAGCAGAGAAATCTGCTCTCCAACCCTCTGTTCTTATCCCCAACTCTCGATATCCCTCTCAAAACCCTTAACAACCTTTATATATCCTTCAGCATCACAAATACTTCGATAATAACTCCAAATAATCTTCATTAATTCCGAATATTCTCTTCTTCCTGTCACGGGAATAAAATCCTTTTGGAGCTCCTTCACGCATCTGCCTGTACTCTGTACACTCCCAACATCCTTATACACGCTCCATAAGAAGTTTAGCACGCAAAAAACACACACAATCCTTCCCAAAATAACTCAGAAGTTTCCCGAGAATGTGCTTGCCCTGATTAGTAGAGATTACGTGTAAACTTCCCCTCTGATCGAATTTAAAGCACTTACCAATCCTGTTTTGATATAACAAGATGGTATATATCCAAACCAAGCGAGAAATCAGACCAAATCTTGTCCAAAATCAGTACAGAGAATATCACACACAATTTTCCCATTTTTATCGTCAAACCCGATATCCAGCCCAAACTGATTGAATCGTACGGAGTTATCTGCCTTGTTCAGTCAATCCATGTCTATCCTAGCCAAATTCTCCGGTTGAATCTCCCTAAAACAGATCCAAATCTTCTCAACAGAATTTCGAGTATATTTCCGACTTTGTTTTGCTTCACCCGAATTTCCAGCCCAACTCTTTCGAATAAATCGACTTTACCAACCCTGTTTAGTCCAAACAGGCCTAAACAAACTAACTAGAGCGACTGAATCTCTTTAGAAATCTCCCGAATCAACCTTTGCAGGTGAGAAATTTCAAACCTGCACTTTCCCGCCAAAATTACTTTTTATGTTGTGCCTTCAAATCAATCATTCTAGCCAAATTCGTTCCACTCAAAAGACCTTACCAAGCCTGTTTAACCCAAAGGAAGATACCCATTAAATTTCAGCCATTGAGTCTCAGTCGAACAACTCCAAAACCCAAACCCTAATTCTGCCACCAAGTTTCCCGCCAAAACTGAAAATTCAAATGAAGAAGAAGATCGCCCCTTATCCAGAGTGCTTGGGTGCCGATAATAATTAGTGTGCCCCTTATCCCCTTATCCAAACTTGGGAGTCCGAATAACAAACGTCCTCCGGCGGTGCCTTTATCAACTTTTCGAGCAATATTTTCCACAAGAGCTTATTTCCTTGAAAAAAATTAAACAAGATTATTAGTGATAAAATGAGTCCAAGCTAATGTAGTTATGGGTGAAAATGTGTCGCACTTACGTGTTTATCAAATTCCCCCACACTTACATTTTGCTAGTCCTCGAGCAAAACAGAAGAAGACCCGCTACACAACTGGTCATATAATAAGAGAGAGAGAGAGACCCGCTACACAGCTGGTCATATATATATATATATTAAGACCCGCTACACAGCTGGTAATCATAACGTGCAAGAAAAGAGAAAAGACCCGCTACACAGCTGGTCATAACGCTAACAAGAAAAAATAAAAGACCCGCTACACAGCTGGTCATAACCCTAACAACTGTAACTTTTTTTTTTTTTTTTTTGTACAATATTTTCATTTTTCTTTAGATTTTTTTTTTCTTTTTTATGCGTTTCTTTTTGTATTTCTTTTCAGGGACATTTTGAGGATGATGACTTCTTCTGAGGAGACGTCACCTACGATGACGCTGGTGGAATATAAGAGTAGAAAGTCAAATTATCAGGAAACCTCATCTGAGATGACGCTTGCTGAATATAAGCATAGGCAATGGTATGGAGTTTCTGCTTCAGATGAGATAAGTGAAGAATCTCCTCTATAGATATATGAGAAATTATTATAAACACACACCACCTAGTTTGGAACAAAGACTGAGATTATTGGAATGCCAAAAATTATTTAATGATGATGATCATTCTTGTAGTGACTCTCTGTTCCAGACAGAATTTGAAGATGACCCTGTGGATGATTGTGGTGATGATTCGCCTAATTCCATAGATGAATCCATCCCACAAGATAATTCACCCAACTTAGAGGATGTTTTTAGACCCCTAGACTTTCAAAAGTTGCCTAATTTAGGGTTAGAATTGTGTGCATCTAGAGTGTTGTTGGATTACTTTGCATCTAAATACCCAGAGGACTTGCCTATTCCTGATACAGTGCATGAGCCGATTGATAATTCCCCAGTCTCAATAAAATCCCCATATTTTGTTCTTTACGCACTTCCTTGTGCGGTAAAAACTTGGTTTAGGGGTAAATCTTGGTTTTTGATAGTTTCAGCTTCTCCGCGTTTTCATGACATAAGTGTGAAGTTGTCGTTTGTAAATATTGTATTTTGGGTCGATCCCCAAGTTTTCAGGTTATTAGTTTGTGGGGATCCTTTTTGTACATTCCAGTAGGTGTATTTTTATTTTTATTTTCGTTTACTTTTTTTTGCATCTTATGGATTTCCCATCTTAAGTTTTGCATTGGATGACTCAATTACATTGAGGACAATGTAATGTTTAAGTGTGGGGGAGTGGTTAACCTTTTATTTTTCTTTTTCAGGAATTTTCTTGCATATTATGACCAGCTGTGTAGCGGGTCTTTTCTATGTTCTTGCATATTATGACCAGCTGTGTAGCGGGTCTACAATTTTTTTTTTACAGTTGTTAGGGTTATGACCAGCTGTGTAGCGGGTCTTTTCTTTTTTCTTGTTAGCGTTATGACCAGCTGTGTAGCGGGTCTTTTCTCTTTTCTTGCACGTTATGATGACCAGCTGTGTAGCGGGTCTCTCTCTCTCTCTTATTATATGACTAGTTGTGTAGCGGGTCTTCTTCTGTTTTGCTCGAGGACTAGCAAAATGTAAGTATAGGGGAATTTGATAAGCACGTAAGTGCGACACATTTTCACCCATAGCTTGGACTCATTTTATCACTAATAATCTTGTTTTAAGTCTTTTCAAGGAAATAAGCTCTTGTGGAAAATATTGCTCGAAAAGTTGATAAAGGCACCGCCGGAGGACGTTTATTATTCGGACTCCCAAGTTTGGATAAGGGGTACCTCATTTGATAAGGGGTACACTAATTACTATCGGCACCCAAGCACTCTGGATAAGGGGCGACCTTCTTCTTCATTTGAATTTTCAGTTTTGGCGGGAAACTTGGTGGCAGAATTAGGGTTTGGGTTTTGGAGCTGTTCGACTTAGACTCAATGGCTGAAATTTAATGGGTATCTTCCTTTGGGTTAAACAGGCTTGGTAAGGTCTTTCGAGTGGAACGAATTTGGCTAGAGCGATTGATTTGAAGGCACAACATAAAAAGTAATTTTGGCGGGAAAGTGCAGGTTTGAAATTTCTCACCTGCGAAGGTTGATTCGGGAGATTTCTAAAGAGATTCAGTCGCTCTAGTTAGTTTGCTTAGGCCTGTTTGGACTAAACAGGGTTGGTAATGTCGATTTATTCGAAAGAGTTGGGTTGGAAATTCGGGTGAAGCAAAACAAAGTCGGAAATATACTCGGAATTCTGTTGAGAATATTTGGATCTATTTTAGGGAGATTCAACCGGAGAATTTGACTAGGATAGACATGGATTGACTGAACAGGGCTGATAACTCCATCTGATTCAATCAGTTTGGGCTGGATATCGGGTTTGATGATAAAATAGGGAAAATTGTGTGCGATATTCTCTGTATTGATTTTGGACAAGATTTGGTCTGATTTCTCGCTTGGTTTGGATATATACCAGCCTGTTATATCAAAACAGGATTGGTAAGTGCTTTAAATTCAATCAGAGGGGAAGTTTACACGTAATCTCTACTAATCAGGGAAAGCACATTCTCGGGAAACTTCTGAGTTATTTTGGGAAGGCTTGTGTGTGTTTTCTACGTGCTAAACTTCTTATGGAGCGTGTATAAGGCTGTTGGGAGTGTACAGAGTACAGGAAGATGCGTGAAGGAGCTCCAAAAGGATTTTATTCCCATGACAGGAAGAAGATAATATTCGGAATTAATGAAGATTATTTGGAGTCATTATCGAAGTATTTGCGATGCTGAAGGATATATAAAGGTTTCTAAGGGTTTTGAGAAGGATATCGAGAGTTGGGGAGAAGAACAGAGGGTTGCAGAGCAGATTTCTCTGCTGCTGCAGAAAAGAAGAAGAAGAAGAAGAACATTCGACGCCTATTGACTGTCGCAGAGAACTGTCGTTTATAAACAGTACTCATAACAGTCAGTTTGGCACGCTTGTTTTGTATTTGCAACATCTCTTGTAACGGTGACTTCTGTAACGCCAATACAACGTTGCAGATTCATTGTATTATTAGTTTTCTTCAATAAAACACCATTTGAGCTATAAATTATATTTTTGAGTGTGTTTTCATCATGAAAAGCTAAACCCCAACACTGGGTCGACGGAGGAAGCCGAACTTCACACATGGGTGAATTTGTATTATTTTCTATATGACTTTTGCACTTATTTTGAATTGATTTATGATTCGAATTAATTAGTTATTATTTTATTAGATGGGTCATGCTTGCTTAAATGTTTGATGTCCCATGCTTACGATTTATAACTAATGTTTTGAGGATCTACTTTGGCAAAACAAGAGTCGATGTTTTATTTATGTATTGAGCGATAATTGTTGAAAATAATTATTGAGCCTCATGATATGAATTCGGTGGAATCCTAGACCCAGTAACTCTCCATTTTTTTATTAAATTTTAAATTTAATCTTCACAAGTCTTAGAGTTCGAATCCAATTTTATTGACAAAAAGGGGGAGAATTAATATGTAGTTCACACTATAAATACGTATGGTTTTAGGATCATTATGTAAGGGGGAGTGGTTTCCATGTGAGATGGAGTATTGACTAAGGGGGAGTGATACATATCACCATAGTATTGTTGTTGAAGTTGTGATACAATTGAACTTTGACGATGTGTAATGATACTATGACACTGTATAACAATGATTGAGAACTCTTGTTTTCTCGTTGTTATAGCTACGGATTTTCAACAACGATGATGTTGAACTTACAACCTTTGAGATCATTGGAGTACTTGGAAGTGACGAAGATTTCGAGTAATGTTGAAGATTAGACATGTGGAATAGGAGCTACAAAAGTTAATTTATTTATTTTTTGTATTCCATATGTGTTGAAAGTTTTGACACTAAAATTGACAAAGGGGGAGATTGTTAGAGCATTGCTCGGTCGAACTCGCATGCGTTGCTATCTCAAGCATGTTTGTCAATGTTAGTGATTAAAACTATAAGTCTTAATTTCTAATCTACTATAGCTAAGGTCTCGGACTATGATAGAAAGTGTAGTTGAGCTCAAGAATTCCATGACAATCATCATACAAGATGAAGGACTACTCAAGGAACCGATGGATCTTCATCGACTAAAAGGTATGTGGAGACTTGAAATTCTCTATTACTCAAAAGACTATTTATCTCCTATCTTGAGACAAAAGTCGTTTTTCTATATAGACTTAGATTATACACATTTGCTATTTTGATCCGAGTTTATCTCACCTATTTATTTCTCGAAATATGTGTTGGTAAGCTTTCGTTTTAGCCAAGTTCATCTTTACCTAGTGACGAAAGTCATGACAAGTTTCAATCACTTTGAAAATTGCTTACTTTGACGAAAAATAGTTTGTGAATAACAAGTATAGAATATCAACGTCCTCTAAGAATGTTTCAATGATTGAAATGAGAGTTTAGATTATTAGCCATTGGAGGATATAAAAATTGTTGTGGAAACACATATATGTATAAGTCCTTATTCCTTGAACCGAAGTTTGTGAACTTTGTTTATCAAGAGAACCGGAATGGTGGCGTGAGCC
Organism: Papaver somniferum; assembly: GCF_003573695.1. Classification (NCBI taxonomy): domain Eukaryota; kingdom Viridiplantae; phylum Streptophyta; class Magnoliopsida; order Ranunculales; family Papaveraceae; genus Papaver; species Papaver somniferum. The sequence continues at coordinate 145,192,508 of NC_039358.1, read as the reverse complement.
AAGTCCGCGAACTAGCGGAAGTTCTCGTCCCGAGAAATTCTGCTGGAGTTTGTGAACTCCATCCGGGAACTTAAGTCCGCGAACCCAGTCCGCGAACTTGAGTAGGTTATATCTAAAAATGATGTTTGTGAACTTATTCTTATATAAACTAAGGAATGCAAATTGCAAACTGTGGCTATATAGTTCATGAACCGATTCGAGTGAATCAAATTGCTTTTACTTCAATTGTGTCTTGTGTAGTTACATAAGATTTCCTTGCGATTGAACAACTCTCTAACTAGTTCATTTGAGTCACTTGAACTAGTTATGGTGAAGAAGAATATGGTTGATATGAAAGTGATCATATGGCTAACCATTTTGTTGACTATTTTTGAACCAACAAATGTACAAGTTTGGGTATGGTTACACAAGCCTAGAAACGTGCATTTCATTTGTGTGTAACAAGCTAGTTTTCGATCTAACGGTTGAAAGATATTAGCTTGAATCTAATCAGGTTTTCATCTAACTGTGAATATTGAATGCTTTGTTACCAAGCTAACATTGATTTCAAACCCTGATTTAAAAGACTATATAAGGGAGAACTCTAGCAACTGGGAAACCTAATCCCCACAGCTTCTGTGTGACACTAGTTGTGCTAAGCTAGAGTCGATTCTCCTTTAACCTTTGGTTTCTTCTTCTAAACCAGGTTAGCGACTTAAAGACTTCATTGGGATTGTGAAGCCAGACCGATACTACTTTCTTGTAGTTGTGTGATCTGATATTTTTGTTTCAATCGTACGAGTACAATTGTAATAATTTTCTTGAGATTGATATCTCCGATAGGCAAGATATAAAAGAAATCACAAACACTTCGTCTCATCGTTTGTAATTCCGCATATCTTTTTTCGTTGCGTCGATTAAGATTATTGTGAGGTGATTGATAATACTTGGCTGTTCTTTGGGAATATAAGTCCGGTTTATCAATTGGTTCATGTTCACCTTGATTTATCAAAAGACGGACCAAAACTCGTAGGTATATTCGTGGGAGACAGATTTATCTATTACCGTAGACTTTTCTGTGTGATACAAATTTGTTTATTAAAGTCTTCGACTTTGGGTCGTAGTAACTCTTAGTTGTGGGTGAGATCAGCTAAGGGAATCAAGTACGTAGCATCCTGTTGGGATCAGAGACGTAGGAGCATAATTGTACCTTGGATCAGTGTGAGATTGATTGGGGTTCAACTACAGTCCAGACCGAAGTTAATTTGGAGTAGGCTAGTGTCTGTAGAGGCTTAATACAGTGTGTGTTCAATCTGGACTAGGTCCCGGGGTTTTTCTGCATTTGCGGTTTCCTCGTTAACAAAATTATGGTGTCTGTGTTATTTCTTTTCCGCTTTATATTTTGTTATATAATTGAAATATCACAGGTTGTGCGTTGTTCAATCAATTAGAATATCCGACCTTTTGGTTGTTGATTTAAATTGATTGACACTTGGATATTGGTCTTTGGTACCATCCAAGTTATCTCTCTAGTATTTGTTAAAGACCCGCAGATTTCTATTTGCTTGAGTATATATCAAATCGAAAGATTGAGATATAAACTCTTTGATATACTTTTTATCTAGATTGAGTCTGACTGTCTAGTTGATTCTCTAGAAAGTATATTGGAGTTTGTCCATACAGATTGCTAAGCGAAATATTGGGTGTGGTTGTTGTACCCCCACTTTTTCATGGCTGCACCTTGATCAGTGTGAGATTGGTTAGGGATCAACAACATTCCAGTCTGAAGTTAACTTGGAGTAGGCTAGTGTCTGTAGCGGCTTAATACAATGTGGTGTTCAAATATGGACTAGGTTCTGGGTTTTTTCCGCATTTGCAGTTTCCTCGTTAACAAAATTTCTGGTGTCTGTGTTATTTCTTTTCTGCATTATATTTGTTTATATATTGAAATATCACAGGTTGTGTGTAAGTTCAATCAATTGTGAATCCGACCTTTGGTTGTTGATTAAATTGATTGACACTTAGATATTGGCTTTTGATACCGTCCAAGTTATTTCTTATATTCAATCGGGCTCACAAATTCCTATTTGTTTGATTGCATATTGAATTGATAAATAGAGATATAACTCTTGGATATACTTTTCTTAAGATTGAATCTGACTGTCTAGTTGATTCTCTTGAAAGTATATTGGAGTTAGTCCATACAGATTCCTAAGCAAAATATTGGGTGTGGTTGTTAGACCCCCGCTTTTTCAATTGGTATCAAAGCTGGGAAACACGTTTAAGACCTCATAAGTCTGTGTTTGTGGCAATCTGATTTGTGCGGATAGTTATTTATCTCAAACTCGTGCACATAGAAATGAGTTCCAAAAGTTTTGATTATGCTAAATGTCTTGGGCTTACCTCCAAGGATAACTCCTTTGCTGATTCTTCCGAATCCCGAGGTAAGAAATTTTTGCTATCAGATTCTGATAAAATTCCCTTTGATGTGACATTTAATACTATGTCTGAAGCTGAAATGGAACTCACTAGAAGTCAAAAAATTTCTGCTAAGATCATTGATTCTCAATGAGCTAAGATAAAGTCTCTTGAAGAAAAACATGATCAGCTCATTGATGAGCTTGAGAAGTTGCTTGGTCGAGAATGGGAACTTTATAGCATCATTGAGTCCTTTTCTAACAATATCGAAAAACTTGTTCAAGAAACTACTCTACAACGTGAAAATATTAGTACTCTTGAGGATATTGTTAAAGAAGATTCAGTTAGAGAAAAACGTTTGATCGAGACTCACTCATCAGATCTAAACACCCTTCGTGATGAGAAAGAGAAATTGGATGCATCTTTCCTTCTAGCCCAGGAACAGTGCAAATCTTTAAAAAATGAGAACTATGTTTTAATGAGGAAATCTTCTGCGCCAATCACTAATTCTCAAGTGGAATTACCGTTCATGAAGAAAAATACTCAAAAAGAAGTTCCTGCTAAGAAATGTTTACATTACTTGCAGTCTTCTAATAGGGCTATGAACTTAAAACAGGTTCCTTCCGATGCTTCCCCTCCATGAACCTGTTTCTTCTGTGGGAAACAGAATCACCATGTTCTACATTGTTTTGCTAGAAAGAAATAGATCTATGAGCTTCGAAATCTACTTCTTTTTCCAGTCAACATTGTAAATTTCCTGACGACATATATAGTGGATTTCATTCCTACAGAAAACCAGAACTCTCATAAAAGGATTTCAATGGTCACTCATTACGAAATCTTTTCTGGAATCGTGTTCCTGCTCATGGTGCAAATTCTTACACCACAAATACACACATTCCCAGTAGTTATGAGAATAAAACTGGTAAGTCTAAGTCTAGGAGGTGGAGATCTTTCAATTCTGATCATCTGGAACAAATCTCCAGAGGTCCTATACTTAATCCATAGAAAAATATCTCTGATGGATTTGTTGAAAGGGTTATGACTATTTCCTATGGAAAAAGAAATAACCGAAGGAAGGCAAAGAATAGAAGGATCAAACCTTCAGTTGGTATTTACAGTTCATCTCTCAATTTTCATGGTGGGATTACATCTCACTCTGACACCTAACTCTAGGTAACTTCATCCTTATATATAACTTGAGAGTTCCAAGGATGATTTTTTGAGAGTTTCTCAAGTCTACTGTAGGTTACCATTTGTCTTGTGTTTGATTTCGTTTTTTTGTGTGAAGGTTGAGCCAATTCTTGACTCCCAACAACAAATGTATACTTTCTTTATGCTCTAATTGATTCTTTTGATTATTGAGCTATGAAAGTAAGAGATATTAAAAAGGTGTATTTCCTTTTTATTGGATCCCTTTGATCATTTAAACCTTCCTTATCCGGTCCATGAACGTCTGTGTCTTTGCTTGGGAGTTTTTAGGGTTTCCATAACAAGGGTGTTCTCCTCTTGTTTATAAACATATATTTTTTATACTGTTTTTCCATGCCTAATAAAAAAAAATGGAGAACTCTTCAAGACCTCGGGAAGAGGTGAATATTGAGATGGAAGAAGACGTTAAAGGATGCGATTCAGTTCAAGAACTTGTCTTGAAAAAGATGAGTGCAAGGAAAGAGTACAACTCCTGGATTTGTGAATCTGTCAATGACTTAATTCTTTTTCAGAATGACTCAAATGTCGAATTTGCGAATCTTCAACTGCAAATAAATCATCTCATTGATGGTCAGACCAAAATCCTTGAAAATCAAAATATCTTGATTCAGAATCAGAAGAAACTCATCGTGGACTGTATCAAAGCTAGGCATCTTTCCCGCATTGTTGATCGGAAAGTTAGTGTTCTAACTGATGAACATGGAGTCTCTACTGTCAAAAGAATCAAGGATATCAGTGATACCTTTTATGATGGACCCTTTCAAAGGTATGATATTATCAAAGAAACTTGATTTTTCTTTTGTCTAGGAAACTTCTTATGAGAATTTATTCTTGTGTTTTAAGAAGGATAACTAGGGTTTGGAATAGCAATTATTGTGAGTACACATAGATATTGCCAACATTTTTCATCTTGCAATGTTTTTAGATTTATTTATTTAAATTATAAAGTTTATTTGGAAGATGATTTTGCAGTATTAATCTTTTTGGTTTCATATATTGCAAAAATTGTTATGGGATATATGTGTTTACGTTCGTGAACTATGATTGTCCCATATTCGTCAAAAGTTAAGCCTATTGTGTCATTATGTAAATATTGATTAAAGATAGGACGAACTTTTGATTACAAAGATTAAGTCTATTATATGTCTTTATGCAAATATTGATGAAAAATACAATGAATCTTTGAATATTCCACAATATTGATCTTTCCCTGATCCACTATGTGGAAGTACTGTGTGGCTCCGTAAGTTTTCTTATGATGAGCATATCCGATTAAATTAATCATGGTTCTCTTGTGGTTAATTTAATTGAGTTTTCTGGACACAAATTCATGTTTCATGTGACTTGTTAATGTCCAAAGAAATCCTTATTTTCTTGTAAAAGTAAGGTCGCTCTTGTTGTTCTTTCGGGAATGACATTTTATGGGGGAGAGTTCTTATTTGAACTCGTGCTTAATTTCCAGAATCTTTGTGGGAAGCGCGGTTGTGGAATATTGTAGGATTTTTCTTGTATCTCTATTAAATCCTTGATGAATGCATTTAGTTTCGACTATATGATTGCATCTAAACAAAGTTGATATGTTTTCTTTTAATCATGAGAATCTCTATGAGAATTTCATTATGATCCCACTAGTTTTCCTACCTTTGCAAATTTATATTGACAAAAAGGAGGAGAATTAATGTGTAGTTCACACTACAAATACATATGGTTTACGGATCATTATGTAAGGGGGAGTGGTTTTCATATGAGACGAAGTATTGACTAAGGGGAAGTGATACATATCACCATAGTATTGTTGTAAAAGTTGTGATACAATTGGACTTTGATGTTGTGTAATAATACTATCACACTGTATAACAATACGAAAACATCTTGTTTTTATATATTGTTATAGTTACGGATCTTCAACAACTATGATGCTGAGTTGAACACGTTCAGATCACTGGAGTACTTGGAAGTGACGAAGATTTGAGTAATGTTGAAGAACCAAGGAAATCAAGCATTTGGATGAGAAGCTACAAAGTCTATCTATTTTGTAATCCATTTGTATTGATAGTTTTGTCACTAAAATTGACTAAAGGGGAGATTGTTAGAGCACTGCTCGGTCGAAATCGAAAGCGTTGCTATCTCAATCTTGTTTGTCAAGTTTAGTTGTCAAAACTATAAGTCTTTATTTCTAGTCTACTTATAGCTAAGTCTCGGATTATGATAGAAAGTGTAGTTGAGAATTCGGCGTTCATCGATTGAATATGAAGAACTACTAAGGGGAGCTTGTAGAACTTCATCAACAAAAGTTATGTGGTGACTTGAACTCATCTATCATCTAAAAGTCTATCTACTCTATCTCCTATTTGAGACAAAAGTCGTATAGTTATATAGACTTCGATTATACACATTTGATATTTCGAGCTGAGTTTAACTCGCTTACATATTTCTCGAAATATGTGTTGGTAAGCTTTCGCTTTAACCAAGTTCATCTTATATTCTTGACGAAAGTTAAAATATGATCATGTGAAAATCGCCTTGTGACATCTTACATGATTTGTGTGAGACAATCATTTGATGTAGACTCTAAATGTTTCGTATTGATAATTCGATCACTTGAAAATTACTTTGAAGCTAATAGTTTGTGTGAGATAGCTATTGTCATCTTCCAAGAATGTTTCAATGATTGAAATGGGAGTTTATAACAATTAACCATGATTGGATATAACATAGTATGCGTACTTGTATGCTAACTGTTACAAGTTATTCCAAGTCCGGGAACCATAGTATGCATACCCGTATGCGTACTGGTTGGTTAATCAAATTCAGGGAACTTAGTATGCATACCGGTATGCATACTGGCGTGAGGTTCAAGTTCCAGAAATTCAAATGAGTTTGGAAGGTATGCATACCAGTTCGCATACTGGCGAACCCAGACTAAGTCCGGTTACTTAGGTATGCGTAACCGTTTGCATACTTGCGTAGGTTATGTTCTAAAATCGGTTTGTTCATGAACTAATACTTTTATATATTAAGGAATGCAATCTTTCGCAAACCGTGGCTATAATGTTCATGAATTGATTCGAGTGAATCAAAATCGATTTTCCTTCAATTGTGTCTTGTATGCTTCTATGAGAATGTAAAAAATTGAACAACTCTAGAACTAGTTTCATTTGAGTCATTTGAACTAGTTATAGTTAAGATGAATATGGTTGATATGAAAGTGTTCATATGCTAACTTCGGTTAACTATTGATGAGCAAACGAGGTGTACACGTTTAGGTACGGTTATCTAAATAAAGTCACTTTTCATTTGTGTGTAACAATCTAAGTTCGATATAACTGTTGAAAGATATTAGCTTGAGTCTAATCAGGTTTTCATCTAACTGTGAATATTGAATGCTTTGTTACCAAGGTAACATTGATTGCAAACCCTGGTTTGAAGATTATATAAGGGAAAACTCTAGCAACTGGGAAACCTAATCCCCACACCTCTTGTGTGATAATAGTTGCGACTAGATTCGATTCTCCTTTAACCTTAGGTTTTTCCAAAACCCAGTAGGTTAACGACTTAAAGATTTCATTGGGATTGTGAAGCCAGACACAACTATTTTCTCTGTAGTTGCGTGTTCTGATCTTGCTGTTTTCTATCGTGATTGAGTACTATCTTCTCAAATATTTGCTCGAGATTTAATATCTCATATGCAAGATAAAGTAGGCACAAACATCTTCGTCTCATCGTTTGTGATTCCACAATATCTTGTTTCGCTACCATGCGATTAAGATTATTGTGAAGTGATTGATATTACTAGGCTGTTCTTCGGGAATATAAGTCCGATGTATCAATTGGTTCATGTTCACCTTGATTTATCAAAAGACGGAACAAAAATCATAGGTATATCTGTGGGAGACATATTCACCTTGGGATGAACTACATTCCAGTCTGAAGTTAACTTGGAGTAGGCTAGTATCTGTAGTGTCTTACTACAGTGTTGTGTTCAAATCTGGACTAGCTCCGTGGTTTTCTGCATTTGCGGTTTCCTCGTTAACAAAATTTCCAGTGTCTGTGTTATTTCTTTTCCGCATTATATTTGTTCATATAATTGAAATATCACAGGTTGTGCGTAAGTCCAATCATTTGTGAATCCGACCTTTGGTTGTTGATTAAATTGATTGACACTTGGATATTGGTTTTTGATACCGTCCAAGTTATTTCTTATATTCAATCGGGCTCCCAAATTCCTATTTGTTTGATTGCAGATTGAATTGAGAAATAAATATATAACTCTTGGATATACTTTTCTTAAGATTGAGTCTGTATGTCTTGTTGATTCTCTTGAATGTATATTGGATGTAGTCCATACAGATTGCTAACCGAAATATTGGGTGTGGTTGTTAGACCCCCTCTTTTTCGATATACACATAGAAGAACATAACTGTGCATATTTTGAATACCATAATGGGTAATATAAAGTCAAAAGATAGTCATGTTGCATGTCAAGATATGAAAGCTATGGGGATTAAAAAGTTGTGGTTAAAAGAGGACGTCGTGACTGGTAAAACAACAATGAAAATTGGAACTTTTGAGATGACGAAGAAGTAGAAAATTTAGTTTTTGCAATATTTTGAGGAACTTAAGGGTACCATCCAGTTTCTCTTCCAATCTTCGCAACTTCTTTAATATTATTCCTCCCGAGCTAAGGAATTTAAAGTCCCATGATTCCCATATCATAATGCAATATTTTATTTTGTTGTTGGTTCATATTGCAACTTCACTACCTAAATATCTTAGAGTCTCTCTTCATCGATACAATATCTTTTTTAATATCTATACACGGAGGTTATCAACCGAGAACATTTTCTAAGAGAAAAAACTAGTCTGGTGGAAGCAATGTTTATTTTTGAAAAAGCGGGGGTCTAACAACCTCACCCAATATTTCTCTTAGAAATCTGTATAGACTAACTCCAATATAGTTTCAAGAGAATCAACTAGACAGTCAGACTCAATCTTAATAAAAAGTATATCAAAGAGTTATATCTCAATTTTTCGATTCAATCCGCAATCAAACAAATAGGAATTTGCGAGCCTGATTGATTACAAGCGAAATAACTTGAACGGTACCAAAGACCAATGTTCAAGGATCAATCAATTTCAATCAACAACCAAAGGTTGGATTTACCAATTGATCGATTCAACACACAACCTGTGATATTTCAATTATATAAAAAAAATAATTCGGAAAATAAATAACACAGACACCAGAAGTTTTGTTAACGAGGAAACCGCAAATGCAGAAAAACCCCGGGACCTAGTCCAGATTTGAAAACCACACTGTATTAAGCCGCTACAGACACTAGCCTATTATAAGTTAACTTCGGACTGAAATGTAGTTGAACCCTAATCAATCTCACGCTGATTCAAGGTATAGTCGTGATCCTTACGTCTCTGATCCTAGCAGGATACTGCGCACTTGATTCCCTTAGATGATCTCACCCACAACGAAGAGTTGCTACGACCCAAAGTCGAAGACTTGATAAACAAATTTGTATCACATAGAAAAGTCTATTGAATAGATAAATCTGTCTTCCACAGATGTACCTACGAGTTTTTATTCCGTCTTTTGATAAATCAAGGTGAACATGAACCAATTGATAACCCAGACTTATATTCCCGAAGAACAGCCTAGTATTATCAATCACCTCACAATAATCTTAATCGATCAACGAAACAAGATATTGTGGAATCACAAACGATGGGACGAAGGTGTTTGTGACTACTTTTCTATCTTTCCTATCGAAGATATAAATCTCAAGCCAATCTTACGATCGTACTCAAACACAATAGAAAACAACAAGATCTGATCACGCAATTACAGAGAAAATAGTTGGGTATGGCCTCACAATCCCAATGAAGTCTTCAAGTCGTTAACCTATAGGGTTTCGTGAAAACCTAAGGTTAAAGGAGAATCGACTCTAGCTTATGCAACTAGTATCACACAGGAGGTGTGGGGATTAGGTTTCCTAGTTGCTAGAGTTCTCCTTTATATAGATTTCAAATCAGGGTTTGCAATCTAAGTTACTGTTAGAATATAGCTCGGTTGAACCCACCAAGCGTTGGTATGTCAAGTTTGGCTGTCATATTTTAGTGAATCAGAACTAAATTAAAGAGTCGTTTGATTATGTACTAGAGACAACTTCGTATAGGTTAGGCTAGAAAGATTAGGATAATGAGACATACAAGTATTACTCGAGGACTTGAAGAATGTGAAGAAGTAACAAGCTATATCGACGACATCATCCTTCCTCTTGAGGTTAGTAATATTTGGATTACCAATATGTGTGATTAGTACAACCGATCATAATTTATTATGTATCTTGGTAAAACTATTCACAGTGCTTGACTTATGTATTTTTATGACTTTTATTAGTGTAACCGATCCTAAGTAAACACCTAAGATGGTATGATCGATATTTGTAATTGGTGTGACCGATCCTAGTAATTGGTGTGAGCGATTACAAAAGAGTTGTAATCGATCCTTGTAATTGGTTAACCGGTCCTGGTAATTGGTGTAACCGATCCTGGTAAATAGTGTTACCGATCACAAGTAATACCATGAGAATATGGTAACCAGTCCTGGTAATTGATGTAACCGGTCCCAGTAACCATATTAAGGTAGAACGATCCTTGTGTTTGGTAGAACCGTAAACCCATGATTAGTGTGTTGATTTGATCAATCACATAGTTCTTGGAAATCAAATGAACCAGTTCTAAACTTGTTTGGAAGTGTGGCATAATCGGTCCAAGATTGTAAATATGAAAAAGTATTTACAAAGAAATAAGATGTCGACATACTTTGAACATATTTAGTAACTCTTATCTTTTATTGTTCAAAGATATTCCTTAATAACTCAAGGAGATCCCAGACCAAAATAAGTTGAGAATCTTTTAATTAAGAATGTTAATTTTATATGCTTTTAATTACCAGCAATTAAAATGCATATCTCTGGAAAATAAAAATTGGTAATGTGCATTTACTAGTTGGAGATTTTCTAGTAGGATTTCGGTTATTATTGGGCAAAGCATTTCTAGGAATTATGAAAACTGAATTTGGAAATATATTGCATATCTTGATAATATTTTCGGTTTTGGAAATTTCTTGGTGCCCAAACTTCCTTGGTCTATAAATACCCAAGTTTGCATTTCGAGCAAACCATCCTAAGAGCTAGCAAAACTACCTTGTTGTGTTGTTACTGGTGGAGCTGTCTATTCGGAGAGGAAAGTACCCTAATTAGGCGAAATCTCTTACGACCGCTCGTTTAAAGACTTCTTTGGGATTAAGAAGCTCTACGAGTACCGTTGGTGGTGTAGATGGGGAAAAACGAGTTGCTGGTTTTTAAGGAATTGAGGAGACGACCGTGCGGAGGAAACTCACTGAACCGAGCAACTTTCTAACCTCACACAGATGCACTGCAAGAGGGAGTGCTTTGAATTCGAGAGATCAATCTGTAGGAATCCGGCCTAAACCAAGACAATGGCCGTTCCAGAGTCAATTCAGTCACAAGAGAGGATGGGTCGATCTGTAGGAGGGAAGCTGAGAAATGTGTGAGATCAATGGTGATTGAAATTGTAGGTGTGTTGTGTATTCTGCGTGAAGAAATAAGATAAGTTCTGGTTGATTGAATTTGCTATGTTGAGAGTAATTGTTTCAGACGATGAGTTGGTGTGCTCTTATCTTTTTTAGAATGTTTTTCGATCATGATTCAGAGACTTATTTATATTGCTATAATTGTAAACGCCTTGATCCCATGAAGTGTGACAGTTGCTGGAGTCAAAGAATAGGGAAGTGGAAATCGTGTTAAAACCAGTTGCTCATCGTGCGGAGACTTGGTTGATTTTCCATCCACTACTTTGCTAACTCCTCCAATTGATTGCACGAATTGATCACATTCTCATCGTGTGTATGAACACACGTGCCGTAGACCGCCAGACCAAAACCCTAGTTAATATTCCCCCATGTGACATGATTTATGTCTCGTGATTGTGGAGTCTGCAAGGCAGACGTGTATTTAGTTAGTCAGTTGCTGACTTCATGGGATGATGAGTCCTTGTATTGCTGAGTCGAACGTGATTTGCAAATGTTCCAAGACTCATGAATCGAACGTGTCTGTTGAGACAGAGGTATAATTCTTTAAGTAAATGTTGATAGTTAAGGCGAGCAAATATTGCTCATTCGATGGATTGTTGAATATTGGTAGTTGAACTGATATTCCCTGGTTTGAGAAAATATTGCTCATCTGAGCAGATGTTGCTCGTTTGATGAATTATTGGTAGCATGACCAAACAAAATATTAAATTAAAATATTGGCAATTGAACCGAGTATAATTAATAAAAACGTTGATCCCATGATCAACGTAAAATTATCAGCTTTTGAATATGGAATTATGAACCTTGGACTCGAAAACCCTAATTTCGATCATTTGCTGATCAATCGATGATTTATTGAAAATCAACCACGGAGTGAAGGAGGGACCGGCTACATGGGATGGTGGGTCGACCATGTAGCGCCCAGATGCTCGAGTGAGCAAATACAAAAGTCTCTTGAAGACCAGTTGGTGAAAGGATGATTAAATGTTGGTTTAATCATTTAAAATAATGTTCGTTTGATCCTTAGGTGATAAAACCTAATAAATTATGAAGAGATGAAGGGACGACCAAGGGGTCATGAAACCGGCCCTGGTTGGTCATGGGATCGACTGATGATCGTTTTTTATGAAATTCCAAATTGTTTGGAAGAGTTTGAACCTAATGTGAACAAATTAGGTCAAATGATGAAAAAGTATGGGACCGGCCTCTTGCAAGCCAAAAAGCCAACCTTGGTCGGTCAAGGTAATATGCTCGTGTCTCCAAAATGCTCGTGCCTCAGTCCTGAGAATTTTGATATTTTCTGGCGTGCATTTGAACAATCATTTGAGAAAATATGAAGAAATCAAGGTTTTTGCTCAAACTGAGGAAATTTCATAAGATGAAGGAAATAATAATCATAAAATAAGGAATCATAAAGTGTGGGACCGTCTATGGCTAAGGCCTAGTCGGCTGGCCAATAAGCATGGTCCCATGGCACTTTTTCTAATTTTATATTATTTTCATGATTTTAAGGAAATATCATAAAATCAAGGAGTTTGTTGAAATAAAGGAGTTTCCTTGAAGTGAAGGAGTTTCCATGAGATGAAGGAAACAAATAATAATAACAATAATAATAATAATAATAATAATAATAATAATAATAAAATAAGGGCATGTGGGACCGGCCAACTAGGGCATGGCCGGCTAGGGCCCGGCCCCGTGAGCTTTCCTTAATTTTATGTATTAGTTTCATGATTTGAAGGAAATATCATGAAACCAAGGAATTTCATGGGATGAAGGAAATAATAATAAAATAATAAGGAATGCAAGGTGTGGGACCGGCCACAACTAGGGCATGACCGGCCGACTAGTAGGCTTGGTCCCGCGACACCTTTCTTAATTATTTATTATTTCCTTGATATGAAGGAAACACCATGAAACTGAGGAGTTTCCTTGAAACGAAGGAATTTTGTTCAAATGAGGGAATTTTCATGAGATCAAGGAAAAATAGTTAAATATGATAAAATATAGAATTGGGCGTGGGACTGGCCACGACACGGCCGACCGGACGGTGGGCCCAGTCCCCCAGCGCCCTAGTTAATATTTTATTATTTATTATTTTTCTCCCTATTTTTCATAGGTTCATCGTTCCTTCGTATTTTGGAATGCTCGTTTGTGCATTCAGGTGCTCGTTAGTGCATTGAAAACACTTGCACCATTTTGGTCGAGGCTTACTCGATAGTAGCTCATATGCCCGTACGTTGAATATTTATTACTAACCAATGGAATTATGCTGGGAGGAACCATGGATTGAAGTAACGAAATATTATGAATAATATAGAATACTTTCCACGGATTCAGTTAGTGAATCTAATGATTTAGAAATAATTAATTGATGGCTCTATACTAGTATGATAGTTTAAGAGCATTAATTATTCAGGAATTGAGCGATATGAGCTTGTGGAAGCGTCATATTTCTCTTATATAGTCTGGAAAAACATTGTTACATCCTGAAGACGTTATTGCTCTATACTAGCAGGCAAGCTGTTCGGGAGCCGTCCAATCTTTCGATTCTACATAGAAGTAATTACTGAAATTGCTCAGTATTCATGAAATATGTCGTTGCCTCAGCTGAGAGACTACACATCTACATATACTCTGAGAGACAATATTCTCAATCAGAGATTCTTGTGGCATGAGCTTTCATGCTTCGATGAGAGACATGAGCCTCAATACTCATCTGATTGCTGGATCAGGAGCATGTGTAGTTATGGTTTTATGATTTTAGCCCTTGTCGAAAATCCACCATCTACATTAAGTCCCCTGCTTAGTGAGGGACATGCATGTTCCTCAGTCAGCACTGGATGGTGATTTTCTTGTTACAGTTTCAGACGAAAAATAAGTAGTTGAACTTAGTCGTAAGATAAGATGTTACCGGATCTTCGATTGCATGAGAAAACCACGGCTTGAACGAAGATCCCAGTGGCATGATAGAGCGCCACTTAATGAGCACAAATTGGTGTAGAACCGCTGATTCGATGATGGAACCTTGGTCGGTTTAGGATTCGCGGGTCCGGCCCCAAGAAAGGAAATCCTTGTGAAATTAGGTTTTTGGAAATAAAATTTGATATAAAAGGGAATTAATTCTTTTTTTTATTTCACCTAACGACCAACCACCACCTTCCTCCCTTCATCACCTTCACGTCCGAGCACAGAAGAGAGAAGGAGAAAATTTTCACTGGAGTTGTTGCCGCAGTTAATCGCCGGCGCCGTCCGATCATCGTCCGGCCACATTCCGGCCGGCACCGACCAGGCGAGTAATTTTTTTTTGTTTTGATGTTTCATGAGTTGTTCATGCATTTTTCATGTTAAGATTATATATATATATATGCATATATAATTATGAGTTTTGTAGAGAACCCTTGTTTTGAAAACGTATGTTCGTTCGTTCAATCGTTAGTTTTAAGGAACTAGTAATGATCCCTGACTTAAGAGAGATTTTTTTATATATATAGACCTGTATCTAGTGATAAAATTTTGTTTATGAGCTTTCATGAAAACCAAAACTTTATCTTAAAAGGTGTGAACTTTCACAAAATCGAAATAAACCCTCGTTTCGAAGACGGACGATCGTACGGAGGAAAATGTTTTTTTATTTATTTATAAAACTGTGGAATATCCACAAAATTTTATGTATAGAACCGTGACTTGTTCACGGGTTTTTTTTTACGTGAGTTTCACACACATTAAAATAATAAAATTTATTTTTACGTGGATAATTCACATTTTATATATATATATATAAATATGTTTTGAAAATCAAAGATGATTTTGAGTAATATTTAACATAAACAATTATTTATGATGAAATATTATTTAGTTTCCATAATTCTATGGTGAATGTTCACACAGTAGAAGTGTTCATGATTTTATGAAAACCTTAGTTTCGCTCGTCTTTTGTAGATTTCGAAGAAACGAGCAAGTTTTGAAGTGTTAACTCTTGCATTACAATCACTACTGTTAGTGGAATCGTAAAAAGGTAAGAGTTAAGAATTACCATTTTCGTAGATGTTTTGCTGTGTGCATAATTCCATCATCTTGTCGAAGTTTGCATCTTGTATGTGTTAGAGCATAGCTCGGTCAACCTCGCATGCGTTGCTATCTCAAGCATGTTTGTCAATATTAGTGATCAAAACTATAATTCTTGATTTCTAGCCTACATAGCTAAGTCTCGGACTAGGACAGAAAAGTGTAGTTGAGCTCAAGGACTTCATGGCGATTCATCATACAACGACGAAGATCTATACAAGGAACCGTGGAACTTCATCAATAAAAAGGTATGTGGAGACTTGAACTTATCTATCACTCAAAAGTATATCTCTTCTATCTCCTACTTCTTATGAGACAAAAGTCGTATGTTATATAGACTAGATCATACACATTTGACATTTCGAGCTGAGCATTCATTGCTTATCTTTTATCTCGAAATCGTGTGTTGGTAAAGCGTTTCGCTTTGATCAAGTTTATCTTCACCTAGTGACGAAAGTCATGAAAAGTTTCAATCACTTTGAGAATTGCTCTGACGTGAATCGGTCTGTGAATAACGGCTACATAGCGTCCTCTGAGAATATATCAATGATTGAAATGAGAGTTTAGATTACATAAGCATGTATTCCTTGAACCGAAGTTCTCAAACTTTGTTGATCAAGAAAAATCGGGAGGATTGTGGAATTGGCTTGCCAAGTCCGCGAACCTAGTTCGCAGACTCAGTCCGCGAACTGTCGGAAGTTCTCGACCGAGAATTTCTGCTGGGATTTTCCAAAACTCGTTTGTGTGCTAATTCCGCGAACTCAGTCCGCGAACTGGCGGAAGTTCTCTTTTCGAGAATTTCTGATGAGTTTGGGAAACTCAACCGATTAACTTAAGTCCGCGAACTTGTTTGTGAACTTAAGAGGTTATGATCTAAAGATGTGCTCTGAACATGAAATATTAAATTACTAAGGAATGCTTTATGCAAACCGTGGCTATAATGTTCATGAGCCGATTCAATCGAATCGAATCATCTTTGTTTCAATTGTGTCTTGTGTAGTTATATAAGATCTTATAGCAATTGAACAACTCTTTAACTAGTTCATTTGAGTCAATTGAACTAGTAATGGTGAAGAAGAACAAGGTTAATATGAAATGCTCATATGGTTAACCTTTTGGGTTACTATGTTGAACCAACATACACGTACACGTTTGGGCATGGTTTTCACGAACCCAGTAAACGTCTACCCAAGTGTGTGTGACAAGCTAAGTTTTCGATCTAACGGTTGAGAAATATTAGCTTGAATCTAAATCAGGTTTTCATCTAACGGTGAATAAGGATTGCTTTGTACCTAAGGCAAAACCCTTATTTGAAGGCTATATAAAGGATACATTTAGCATTGTGCAAAGCTAATCCCCACACGTCTGTGTGCTACTAGTGCGCCCGCTAGAGTCGATCTCCAATAACCTTTGATTTTCTTCTCTAAAATCAGGTTAACGACTTAAAGTTCATTGGGATTGTGAAGCCAGACCGATACTACTTTATCGTAGTTGTGTGATCTGATCTTGCATCTTCTATCATACGAGTACAATTAATTGATTGGATTGAGATCGTGAGAGTTCTCCGATAAGCAAGATAAAGAAGTCACAAACATCTTCGTCTCACTGTTTGTGATTCCTCGACAATCCGCTTGTGTAGTCAGGAAGGATTGTAGAGAGGTGATTGATTAATCTAGGTTGTTCTTCGGGAATATAAGACCGCATTATCAATTGGTTCCTGTTACCTTGATTTTATATCTAAAGACGGAACAAAACCTAGGGTTTTGTCTGTGGGAGACAAATTTATCCTCTTGTAGACTTTTCTGTGTGAGACAGATCTGTTTATTATCAAGTCTGTGATTTTGGGTTACAACAACTCTTGGTTATGGGTGAGATCAGCTAAGGGAATCAAGTGCGCAGTATCCTGCTGGGATCAGAGGCGTAGGAGTACAACTGTACCTTGGATCGGTGGGAGACTGATTGGGGTTCAACTATAGTCCAGTCCGAAGTTAGTTTGCAGTAGGCTAGTGTCTGTAGCGGCTTAATACAGTGTGTATTCAATATGGACTAGGTCCCGGGGTTTTTCTGCATTTGCGGTTTCCTCGTAACAAAATTTCTGGTGTCTGTGTTATTTCTTTTCCGCATTATATTTTATATAATTGAAATAATACAGGTTGTGCGTTCGTGATTATCAATTGGAAATCCAACCTTTGGTTGTTGATTGATATTGATTGATCCTTGGACATTGGTCTTTGGTATCGTCCAAGTATTCCTTGTATTTGATAAAGACTCGCTATTGTTTTTAGCTTGAGTAAAAATCAAATCAAGAGAGAGATATTAACTCCTTGAGATACTTTTATCCAGATAGAGTCTGATTGTCTAGTTGATTCTCTAGCAAAGTATTTCGGAGTTAGTCCATACTGATTGCTAAGCGAAATATTGGGTGGTGTTGTTAGACCCCCGCTTTTTCAATTGGTATCAGAGCACGCAAACACGTTTAAGACCTCATCAGTCTGTGTTTGTAGCGATCTGACTATATGAAAAGAAATATTATCTCTATAAATGCACCACCAGATCCTGAGATTTCAAAACACTCTTCCATGACTGATTTTCTCATGAGTGACAAAGATTTGTTTTTCAAACCTTTAACTGGTGTGAAATCCTCAGAAACTTTTTCATAAATTGAAAATGAAATTAAATGCCTATCTTCTGAGATTGATCTCTACATTTTGAATGAGCAAGATTCTCTTTACAGGCTAAATCGAGCTATGATTAAAAATCATGCCATTGTTGATATTGATGTAATAATCAAGGAGGATTGTACTTCTCCTCTACATTATTATGGATGTAACAATCCGAGATAATTCTGGAAAGAGTTTCCACCTCCGAAATCAACAAAAAGGTATGAGTTAATTTCTGACAGTGTGTGTCACATACTGGAACCATTATTGATCTGAAGGATTCCAAAATCCCTTACATTACCAAGAAAATCTTGTTGTGTAATCCCAGTGGTTGGTTTTATATGAGATGGAAAAAGAAAAATCAATATTTATCATTGTTGATTATACTCTTTAATAATCTCAGAAAAATCACACTCTGGTGTAATCTCAATTGTTCAAAAGGTCTTTGTTCATGGAAGGAAGCATTGCCATGGTGTCATGGTATGCATATTGTTTAAACTAATGGTATTTGCTACACCAAACACACCCTTAACCAGCACGTGCGACTCACACACTTTGGGTCATGAACCGCCTCCGTACCAAATCCGGTTCGCAAACGTGTCGTTTGATTTGCAACTTTTTAAAAGAAAAAAAAAATTTCTTCTTGTTCTCATCTCCTTCTCCTATTCAAGAACTGAAGAACAGTTCGCATACCTCTCTTTTCTTCATCACCTCTTCTCAAGTTCTTCCTCTCTTTTGGTTGATTGCCTTGATTTAGAAGAAGCTTTTACATCTTGGGTCGAGTTTTGCTCTTCATTTCGAGTTTGTGTACGAGAATCACCATTAGTTCAAGTCCGCGAACCGAGTAAGTCTTCTACTTCTTATCTGAGTTTTTCATTCTTCAACCATGAGTCATAGAAGAACTAGACATGCTGGTAGTTCTAGTTATCAACCCAGGGACGAATCGTTCCTTGACCTAAATTTAGGTGTCAGGTTTTTCAAACCTGCTGCACGTGAACTGTATGTAGAATTCATGAACAAAACTCCTATTGTGAACGTTTTCTTGACCCAACCATTGGTGATATTCCTCACTTCAACAATTTCTTTAGACACCATCAGTGGGGAATAATTCATGAACCTGCGGGTAATGTTCATAATGATTTGGTTGCACAGTTTTATGCAAATATTCATGATATAAACCTTGTATACTGCTCTTTGAAAACCATGGTGGGAGGAACTGTGATTGATGTTAACAGAGAAATTGTCTCAAGGCTGATTCAAGTACCCATTGGTGGCACTCATTTTCCTCCAGCCGAAAGACGTACTCTAGAAGACCTCTCTGTTTTACTGTTTAATCAGAATCTTGTTAGAAATGATGGTAAGGTTTGTGTACAAGGAGCGGGTATTCATCTCAAGGTTGCTGCTAAGCTAATTGTGGAAAATATGATGCCAAGTACCTGTGACAGCAATCGCTGGACAAAAGATGTTACCGAGTTTATCTACCTAATTGTTGAGGGAAGGCAGATTGATTTATGTGGAGTAATTGTCAACTCTATGATCAGTGTTAAACAAAGCAGTAATAGGAGACCTGGACTTCCCTGTCTCATTTCAAGGATCTGTGCTAGCTACAACCTTCAAATGATTGGAACCAATCTTGGGGGACCATCAATGATAAGAAGGTCAAGTATTGAGAAGATGTTGACCTCAACTGTCAGAGGTATTCCTGCTGCTCCTGTTGCTCCACCGGTTGTTGATGCTGATGAGATGGATCTACTCCAAATAAGTCTTACTGAAACTAGAGAAGAACTTGCTCGTGCCAAAAAGGAAATTTTTGTTCTTAAAGAGAAAGTGGAGTATGCTGAGCTTGTTGTTCCAGCAATTGGAGAAAAGTTCTATGAAATTGAGAAAGATCACTATTATGAACCAAGTGACTAATCTCTAAATTATGAATGCTGATGCTCGTCTCTTTTCTCAAAACTTTGGTTAATTTTTCTATGGGTTGTAATAACGTTTATGACTAGCCTTGAATACTTTGTTTTCTTTATGAAATATATTTGCTACATAAGCTACCCATATTGCAGACAAAAGTAAAGTCGTTCATGAATCGGTATTCGTATTGATGAAATGACGAATGGACTTTTGACATATACAAAAGTTAAGCCTATGTAATCATAAATTTGATGGAAAATAGGATAAAATCTTTTGTTCAACAAGGATAAAGTCTATTATGTCGTTATGATGGAAAATAGAATAGATCCTTGTATGTTATCCACGGTATTGATCTTCATTGATTCATTTTTTTATGTTTTACCGTGAAGGCTCCATTGTGTGTCTTATGTTGAGCACGATACAACTAAGTCGATTTTTCTTATTGGCTTGTTGGTTATTCCATAAGATGCTATATGTCGAGCATTAGGAACTAAATTAATCAACCAATTTGGTTATTTAGTTTGTACTCCATAAGTCTTCTTTCTTATGTTGAGTACATGTACGGTTAAGGTTGTCATATTCTATGATGAACTTAGTCGGGGTTCCATAAGTTCCCTTATGTTGAGCCCAAAATAATTAAATTGATTACTTCAGTGATTAGTTTGGTTATTTGTATTCCAATTAGATTAATTATAGGTTCTCTTGTAATTAATCTAGTTGAGTTTTCATATATTCCACAAGTTCTTGTGTTGAGAATATGAAAGGCTACACTATCATGTTCTTTGGTTAATGTAGTCATATATTCCGTAAGGTTTTCCTTATGTTGAGTATTTGAACGGTTAAGTTAGTCATCTTCGTGTGATTGACTTAGTCGTAGCTCCATGAGTTTACTTATGTTGAGCACTTTCAATTAAATTGATCACTTTTTTGGTTTGATTTAGTTGCGTATTCCAATTGAATTAATCATGGGTTTACTTGTGATTAATTTGGTTGAGCTTTGGATATAGAAAATCGTTCCTATGGTTTTTGGTGTCCAATAAAAAAATCCTGCTTTTCTTTCGAAATTAAGGTCGCTCTTGTTGTTCTCTCGGGAATGACATCAAATGGGGGAGAGTACTTTTGAACTTGTGCTTAATGGTAATATCTTGCGGGGAGTGCGGTTGTGGAATTTTATAGGGGTTATCTTGTATCTTAAAACTCCTTGATGAATGCTGTTAGCTTCAGCTATTAGATTGCATTTAAATTAAGTTGGTATGTATTTTTTCTTTTGGTCATGAAATGTCTCTTGTGGAAATTTCATTATGATCCCATTCTTGTACCTTTGCCAATTTTATTGACAAAAGGGGGAGAAATATTGTAGTTCACACTACAAATACATATGGTTTTCGGATCACTGTGTAAGGGGGAGTGGTTTCCATGATCGAGATGGAGTATTGACTAAGGGGGAGTGATACATATCACCGTTTATTGTTAAAGTCGTGATACAATTAGATTTCGATGTTATATAATAATACTATGACACTGTATAATAATGATCGAGAATCTCGATTTATCTCATTGTTATAGCTACGGATCTTCAACAACGATGGTGCTAAACTTACAACCTTTGGGATCATTGGAGTACTTGGAAGGACGAAGATTTCAAGGAACGTTGAAGATTAGACTATGAAAGAGGAGTCACTAAAGTTTATCCTTTTTGTATTCCATATGTATTAATAGTTTTGTCACTAAAATTGACAAAGGGGGAGATTGTTAGAGCATAGCTCGGTAAACCTCGCATGCGTTGCTATCTCAAGCATGTTTGTCAATATTAGTAATCAAAACTATAAGTCTTGATTTCTAGCCTACATAGCTAAGTCTAGGACTAGGATAGAAAAGTGTAGTTGAGCTCAAGGACTTCATGGCGATTCACAATACAACGACGAAGATCTATACAAGGAACCGTGGAACTTCATCAACAAAAAGGTATGTGGAGACTTGAACTTATCTATCACTCAAAAGTCTATCTCTTCTATCTCCTACTTTTTATGAGACAAAAGTCGTATGTTATATAGACTAGATCATACACATTTGACATTTCGAGCTGAGAAATATTAGCTTGAATCTAAATTAGGTTTTTATCTAACGCTGATTATGTATTTCTTTGTAACTAAGGCAAAACCCTGATTTGAAGACTATATAAAGGAGACATCTAGCATTGTGCAAAACTAATCCCCACACGTCTGTGTGCTACTAGTGCGCCCACTAGAGTCGATCTCCACTAACCTTTGATTTTCTTCTCTAAAATCAGGTTAACGACTTAAAGACTTCATTGGGATTGTGAAGCCAGGCCGATACTACTTTATCGTAGTTGTGTGATCTGATCTTGCATCTTCTATCATACGAGTACAATTGATTGATTGGCTTGATATCGTGAGAGTTCTCCGATAGGCAAGATAAATAAGTCACAAACATCTTCGTCTCACTGTTTGTGATTCCTCGACAATCCGCTTGTGTAGTCAGGAAGGATTCTAGATAGGTGATTGATTAATCTAGGCTGTTCTTCGGGAATATAAGACCGGATTATCAATTGGTTCCTGTTACCTTGATTTTATATCTAAAGACGGAACAAAACCTAGGGTTTATCTGTGGGAGACAGATTTATTCTCTTATAGACTTTTCTGTGTAAGACAGATCTGTTTATTATCAAGTCTGTGATTTTGGGTTACAACAACTCTTGGTTGTGGGTGAGATCAGCTAAGGGAATCAAGTGTGCAGTATCCTGCTGGGATCAGAGGCGTAGGAGTAAAACTGTACCTTGGATCGGTGGGAGACTTATTGGGGTTCAACTATAGTCCAGTTTGAAGTTAGTTTGCAGTAGGCTAGTGTCTGTAGCGGCTTAATACAATGTGTATTCAATCTGGACTAGGTCTCGGGGTTTTTCTGCATTTGCGGTTTCCTCGTTAACAAAATTTCTAGTGTCTGTGTTATTTCTTTTCCGCATTATATTTTATATAATTGAAATAATACAGCTTGTGCGTTCATGATCATCAATTGGAAATCCAACCTTTGGTTGTTGATTGATATTGATTGATCCTTGGACATTGGTCTTTGGTACCGTCCAAGTATTCCTTGTATTTGATAAAGACTCGTTATTGTTTTTATCTTGAGTAAAAATCAAATCAAGAGAGAGATATTAACTCCTTGAGATAGTTTTATCTGGATTGAGTCTGACTTTCTAGTTGATTCTCTAGCAAAGTATTTCGAGTTAGTCCACACAGATTGCTAAGCGAAATATTGGGTGGTGTTGTTAGACCCCCGCTTTTTCAGTATGGATGATATACTAAAGTAGAGTATAGTGTGCATGTGACAGCTACTTCGCAAGGATGTCTGACTCTCAAGAAAAGATGTCTCCAGAGATGATACATGCACGGATGAGACTTATATTGGTGAAGAATAATAAGAAGAGACACCTGGAATCAAGAATGTTCCGAATATAAATGATGCGTTTTTTGAGGTTCAGCAGGAAACTGAAAAACGTCTCAAAACCCCAGCGTATCGTCTTCTGATAAATCCCAGAAGTGTTGCTCAAAAGAAATTGGTGACTCCTAAGAAAGTGATCCGATTTTGTCTTGAACAAGGACTTTTCCTTGCATCAATCATAGAGTTTAATCTTTCTCGACGACCTTTAGAAAAATTCTCTGGATGGGCGAGACATATGCTGGGTTTCCCTCGCGTTAGAGCTATGCTGAATCAGGCACAATTAACAAGGGCTATTCAAGCATCTGGAGACTTGTTCATTTTTCATGATGTGCGAGGTATAGTGGCTCTACTTGCTCGTTGGTGCATTCCGACCCATACCTTCATATGCAGATGGGGAGAATTTACCATCACCTTAGAGGATGTAGTTTCTTTGTTGCATCTCCCAATCACAGGCAATCTCCCTGAGGGTCTTTCAGCTGAGGAGACGGAAGTTTCTAACATCTTGACAGCTGTAATGGAGGAGATTAATAAGGTGTCCGACAGCAAAGGTTGTTATGCTCACTAGTTAACACGCTGGTGGCCAAGAGATGAAGCCCCCGATAGTCCCGTTGGCGGTATGTTATCAATTGCTGCTTTCTTATGTTTATGGTTGTCCAGAGACATATTTGAAGATAGTGGAAATTTGTTGAACTCGTTCGTGATTCCCTTTGCTATCAAGATGGCTCAAGGTGAGCAAATTCCAATAGGTAGCCTATTCTTGGGTTCTTTGTACTCCAACTTAGACTCCTTGATTATAGACTCCATGTATCGAATGGCTTTATGAAGATCGAATGCTATGCCAATACGATGTTTCTTCAAGCTTTGACGTGGGAACATTTCAATAATTACGCACCTATTCCACGTACTATCTTGCAAGGACCGAATGCTGATGCTCGTCATATTTTCTCTGAGAAAGATAATGCCAGGATTATGCGCTGGTCTACAAAGAAGCCTCAGTTTAAGACACGTCTCATTGATGTGTTAGATAATGAATCTGAGTTCAATTTTCACCCATGGGTGCTAATTCCTTCTTATATTTCTCAGCTGACAACTTTCAATACTGGAGAGAGTATGGCTTTGGCGTCTGGTGCAGGTTTGAGTGATGGCGAGAGATCTTTTATGTTGAGTTGCACCCCTGGTCACTTGTTATCCGCGATATATGGAGAACTTTCAGTTGAGGAATATAATATTGATAGAGCAGCTCGACAAATGGGTATGAATCAGTATGTTCCGACATTTCGAAGAAGGAAACCATCGGTCGAGCAACTTAGGACCCATTTAGACCGTACGCATGTGGAAGGAAGCGATTACTGTTTCCCTTGCTATGAGAGAATTACGTATGTAACTCCAGGTTATATAGACTTTTGGAATCAACAACTTGAGCGGTTACATGATTTCGTGATGATTGGTCAGTCTCCGGTGAAAGATCCTCCTTCTGTTGAGATGATTTCTACTCGACCAAGATTGAAGCATCTCTCTGGTGGTGATAAGAGAAAATCATCTCCAGGATGTTCTCAGGTATGTACCTTTGTATAATCTTCATAAAATTATGATAATTGTACTCTAATCATTTCATCAAATTTTACCATAGGACGGTCGTAATGTAAGACCTCGAATCCATGTAGACTTCTCAGAAACTGAAGCGATTATTCATGGCGGAGAAGGCAGGAGCAAAAATTATAAGTTGTTACCTAACACCATAAAGTCCCCAGTTGTTTCTTTGGTGAGTTGTCAGTACTTCTTTTGCTGTGACTTTTTCTCATCCGCATTATTGGGATCAGAAAACCAATATTTGTTATTCCATTGCAGAATTTCACTCCATCGAGTATCGACGGTCTTCAGTTCTTTGCTGGGCAAACAGTTTCTGACTTGAGTGATGAAGAAGAGCCCGTAAGTATTTCTTTGTATAACCAATCGTGATGCTTTATAGACAAAATGCTAATTGTTTAGAATATATCCAGGAGGATGTCGCCATGGAAGTGGAGCGTACTGGTGATGTTCGTTCATCTTCGGAAAATGGCGATAGAGAAAATTCCCAGAACTCAAAACCGAATGAAAGCAATGGTGCTCTTGATGTTGATACGAGCAATTCAGGTTCTTTGAACGCTTCAGAGACCACCCAAGTAAGTATTTATCTTGAATTTTATCCATAGAAGTATAAATTTTTTGATTTATGAATGAATGAATTAGAACTCATGTGAATATACGAAATGTTTGCTGAAATACGTCACCAGAAATTTCAGAATTCAACCTTTTAGCAAAAATGCCTTAGAATCTTCATACAATGTCAAATTTTCGCAATCTACCCATGTATATTTATGCCCAGGAAATTTTCAATCTTTAGCAGAGAAGCTTTTAGAATTTTGAGCACATTTAGGGGCCGAAATCGGCGAAACAGTAAACTTCCAGGAGACTTCCAGAAAATTTTCAGCTGTCATGTAGTCCAATGTTTTGACCACATCTTTTTTCTCGTTTATCCAATTTCTATTAAATTTTGATATTTTGTAGATAACATCCATACGAATATAATGGTATATAATCAACCTTATATTCTTCACCAATTGCTCCCAGTTCATCGTTTTGTACAGGGCAGTGTAAAATCCTCTCAGACGAGCTTGTTGTAAAACGTGTTTTTATGGATTTCACGTTATTTGCTGATGTCTAGCATGTAAAATGAAGAACTTAAATATCATTAGTTCACTTTCATGCCAAATTTTATGATTTCCTTCGGTTTCATGCTTGGATGACTCTAATCTCATGTAATCTTCGTATTAGGCGTCAAATACCGAAGTTGAGAATGAAGGAGCCAATAATGAAGACCTGAGCAACCCTGAGGTTATTAATGAAGAAACGACCATCTATGCACTTCAAAGTCATGAGGGAGTTGTTGTTGATGTTGTTAAAGAGACCGAGACCTCAATTGTTGTTGCTTCAGTGGCGGAAGAAGCCAAACCACTAGTAGAAGAAACTGCTGTCATGACTGTAGAAGTTGCTCCAGTAATTGAGAATCGTATAGTGGTGCATGAATACCCAAGTGCAGGGATTTCCTTTGACCCTCCATTTCATGCATCACTCCCATACCACAAACTGGTTGGTGGATTCAGTGTTCCTATTGGATATGCCGACTTGCACGAGAAGATATGGAGGAAATTTGGTCACATCATCGTTACCAGAGATCCCAAGCGTGCTTATTCTTTAACAATGCAAGTAAGTGTTATCTTGCGCGTTGTAAGTGATATATGCGCTAGGGACAGAAATACTATTACTCCAGATGTACTCTTTGATTGGGAGTTCAACTTGGAGAATTCTGAGAGACTTGGCTTCAACATGAAGTGGCTTCGTAAGAAGATAAATGCTATTAAGGACTCATGTTAGAATAACATACCCTTTCCCAATGATGCTATGATGGATAAGGAAGACAAGATTGCCAGGCTGACTGAAGAGCTGAACATGGAGAAGGCGGCTTTACAAGTTTTGAAGGATGCAGAGGAGCAAAAGTCTTTCTTTGTTGATTTTCTTTGATTTCTTTTCATAACCTCTTGAACTTCTGAACTTCTGAGAGATGTGAGGTTTTATTTTTGGTTTTGATTGGTTTTGGATAAGTAGATGATCGAGGATTTTCTTTGGATTTTTAGAGATTTTCTTTAAGTAAACTGAAATTTGATAAATTGCTGGATTTAAATTACTGAATGCAAGTATTGCAGTCATTTTGGAGGAATTGAAATACAATGAAAGAAAATCCTAAATGCCAAATATGTTGGGCGTTCATGCTGTGAACATCCAATACCTCGAATATCCAAATCCTTAGACGTTAAAGGCCTTGAGCCAATTCTCGTGTATTACAGCCACAATTTCCTTGCTATCCATGTTGATTAATTTGTAGTATCCACCAGTAACAGACTTAGAGATCATAAAAGGTCCCTCCCATTTGGAGTTCTTTGCAAAATGAAAGTTACTCTTAGTTGCTTTGATAACTAAATCTCCTTCCTGGAACTTGTTAGTCTTGATCCTTCGTGCCCTGAATATCTTCTGTTGGTTTGGAATTTTTCGTGTAGTGGAATTCCATGTTGTTGAAGTCTTCCAACCTTGCGGAACATGTGGACACTCGTGCAAATGAGAATATTTGGGATACTGTTTGTCGAATTCAGCCATTATCTCAGCAATGCTGTATTAGTGAGGTGCTCGATTCGAAGAGGTTCCGCGTCCATCCACTTAGTGAAATATTGCTGAGGCGAGGTTATCCATTCATAGCGTTTTGCAATAGCTAAGTTGTTGTTGGATTAAAGTCCTCAGACTAGGTTAACGACTGAAAGACTTCATTGGGATTGTGAATCCAGACGAAACTACTTCTCTTGTAGTTGAGCGATTTGATCTTGCCATTTTTTATCGTATGAGTTCAATTGAATAATTGACTTGAGATTATATCTCCGATAGGGAAAGATAAAAAAAATCACAAACATCTTCGTCTCATCGTTTGTGATTCCATAATATCTTGTTTCGCTACCATAAGATTAAGATTATTGTGAGGTGATTGATAATTCTAGGTTGTTCTTCGGTAATATAAGTCTGGGTTATCAATTAGTTCCTGTTCACCTTGATTTCTATCAAAAGACGGAACAAACTCTTAGGCTTATCAGTGGGAGACAGATTTATCTATTATCGTATACTTTTCTGTGTGATACAGATTTGTTTATTCAAGTCTTCGACTTTGGGTCGTAGCAACTCTTAGTTGTGGGTGAGATCGGCTAAGGGAATCAAGTGCGTAGTATCCTGCTGGGATCAGAGACGTAAGGAGCGCAACTGTACCTTGAATCAGTGTGAGATTGATTAGGGTTCAACTACAGTCCAGAAGTTAGTTTGTAGTAGGCTAGTGTCTGTAGCGGCTTAATACAGTGTGGTTTTCAATCTGGACTAGGTCCCAGGGTTTTTCTGCATTTTCGGTTTCCTCATTAACAAAACTTCTGGTGTCTGTGTTATTTCTTTTCCGCATTATATTTTGTTATATAATTGAAATATCACAGGTTGTGCGTTGTATCGATCAATTGTGAAATCCAACCTTTGGTTGTTGATTGGAAATTGATTGATCCTTGGATATTGGTCTTTGGTACCATCCAAGTTTATATCACTTGTATTTAATAAAGACTCACATATTTCTATTTGTTTGAGTATAGATCAAATCGAGAGATAGAGATATTAACTACTTGATATACTTTTTTATTAAGATTGATTCTGACTATCTAGTTGATTCTCTTAAAGGTATATTAGAGTTAGTCCATACAGATTGCTAATCGAAATATTTGGTGAGGTTGTTAGACCCCCGCATTTTCAATTGGTATCAGAGCAGGCAAACACGTTTAAGACCTCAAAAGCCTGTGTTTGTAGCGATCTGACTCTATGGACAGAGGAACTATCTCTGATAAACGCGTTACCAGAAACAAAGACTCTGTTTCTAATAAGTATGTCAAAGAGAAAAATCCTTCAATCTAGGTTACAAACGAACCCAGTGTTCAAATGAAACAGACTTACACTGACATGTGTTGTTCTGATGAATCTAACTCTGTTATTCAAGAGGAAACATCTAGAGAGTAAACTAATTCTAAATCTTGTTAGAATTCATGCTGATAGATTCAAACAGTTAAAAAAACATGTCAGTGTCCTTCATGGTATAGTAAAAGTCTGTGGCTCCAGGGAAAAGGCTTCTTATAAGGAAAATCCTGAAGTTCGATCATCTCGTATCTTACTTGAGGAAAAACTTAAAAAGGATGCTTTAGAAATTAAACATCTCTTGAGTAAACTCTCTATTCAAGGATGTTCAGAAAGGTCTGCTATACCGTCTACTTCTTTGTTAACTGAAAGAGCTCCAGTTTCAGAAGTATTCTCAGATTCTCTTCCCACTCAAACTAATGTGCAGGGGATTCACACATCAGTTGGAAGAAAGAAATATCCAAACGATAATGTTAGGTCTGCAATCTCTAATCACTTCCGTGATCAGATAGTGTGTCTCTTTTGTGATTCAAAAGGACATATAGTGCAAAAAGGGAAACCCAAGTTGAAAAAAAAATCATTAGTTCAACTTCAACAGACTGTAGATTTAATTCTTAAAGGTGTAACTGACATTCGTATGTCTAAACCAATTGGTTTTAGTACACATCCTGTGATCGCTACCAGGAAAGTCAGTTCAATGAGTTCCTCAAATGCACAAAAGCATAATAGACCGTTTAACAAATATCGTCCAAGAAGAACACCTGTTCTCTCTCCTATTATAAATGGAGATAATAATAACCCTGATGTGAATCATGTATCAAATGAAGAGTGAAGATGTGAGAAGATGGATGACAACCTAAAGTTGGTTATTGAGGGATATAAGGAAATCATTAACAAACTATGTACTCCATCTAGATACAACCTAAAACTTCATCAAAGGCAGAGCTTCCACTAGTGAATTTAATGACCTGTTTCCCCTGTTCAGATTTTACCCAATTCAATAAAGTTTCACCCAAAGGATTTGAACAAATAACAATCAAATAAAAAATAAAGGGGAGCTTACTTTAAGAAAGGTATTTCTTACAGTAATGTAACCAAAACTGAAAATTCTAAGTAGCATAACAACGATTGAATCCATTTTCGTAAATGAAAAAAAAAACGAAAGGAAACTCTCACAATCAACAAATCCAGCATTCCGACAACAAAACTCTAACTCTTTATACAACATCAACAATAATTATGCTTTAGAAAAATTAAAAATTAAACTTAAAAATTCAACTCAAGAATCACTGCAATAGTTGAATCTGAACCCGAAATCAAAATCAATAATATCAATAATATTATTGGATACAGAAGGTAGATTAATCCAGAATATTAGACTGGCGTGTTTTAAGAAATGTGAAATCAAACCTTACTGCATCCAGATCAGCTTCACCAACCAACACCTTGACATCCTTTAAAGAAAATTGACACCCTTGAGTAACCACATCCCCATCAACAACTCTGCAACTACACTCATCTGCCACATATGAAAAGAAAAAGTTATTCTCATTCAAGGTGTCTGCTCAAATATCCAAGAAACAGTGCCTAGTACTTCTGAAACCACTCTTGTTAAGCTTATGGAATCTCAGGCACATACTCAAGAACAAATATTAAAGATTTTAACAAGTATGAAAGGAGGAATTCCAGTACAAAATCAAGATAGTCCTAATAACCAAAGGGTGTTCCTCTATATACCCCCAAAAATACTAATGGTACCCACGAAGTTTATTTTGCTACCCCATAAAATCAACTAAATATGTATACCCCCGATTCCCACATAAACATAAACTCAATTGAAAAAATCAGCAGTTTCTCTTCCGATTTTGATCGCACTTCATCCGTTCTTTGCCATCTTCTCCTAATAACAAATCAGTTATTTATATAACCGAACACATCTTCGTATCTATCAATCCGTCCACCATTATCATCACCACCACCTCCACCACCACCATCGTCATCACAACAATATCACAAGATGAGATATCTAGAATTCAATATCAAACCCAAAAAGACCGATCAAAATTTATCAAATCCAAAAATTTCCTTCCTCAACCTCATGAAATACCATAATGGATCACAACCATCAAAACTCTTTCTTGTCACCTACCTGGATCCTCTCTACGTCACCACTATCATAATCAGCTCTTTTTTAATACCCAAAACATTCACCTTCTTGTCCATCTCCATTAAAAACGAATTCCATTTCGATGAATATACAATTGGGTTAAAACCTAAGTTGGACAAAATGTGAATTATGGAAATAGGAATCTTGGATTGAAGTGTATAAAAATACTGATGTATACGAAGGTGAATTTCAAAATGGAATTACTTTAAGAGAAATATAATTTGAATCAAGCGAGAAAGTAGATATCTTAGGCAGGCAAGACATAGATTTAGGATTTGTAATTTCTACAAATCTTCACGGTTATTATTAAGGGAAGGGGTAGGTTTATAAAAAAAATCAAATTTTTATCAAATTTCCTACCAACTAATTTTTAACTGTTTTTTCAACTACCTAGGGGTATCGATAGTGTTTTTTAGGGGTATATAAAGGAAGACCCTAACCAAATAAACAACAATCATCAAACTGAAGCGAAAGAGGAAGACAAAGTTGAGAACCCTGATCAGTCTGTGAACCACATGGTAATTCCCCATTATATGTACTGGTGATTTCCTCGAGTTATAGTTCTATTTGTCTATACAAACTTAGGTTATTTTTATTTGGCACCCAAGTACATGACATGACCAGAGTTGCCTTTGTCAACCAATTGTATCCCAGCTTATAGCCTAATACCTGTACCAACAGTTGACCATAGCCAACCCCATTTACTTTGTGATTACTATACATATAAACCCCTTCAGCAGTATGGGTAGCTTCCACTTGCATTAAAAAAAAAACTTCAACACCACTAAGTGCTAACTCAGGTACACAAAACATCTAAAATTCTACATATTCGATAAAACAAATTAATCTTCAATAATAACACAGGAAGTTCAATCAGCACGCAAACCCCCAAATCAGCAATACCCATTAACAAAAATCTAAAATTTTCCATTTTTTCTGTATTCCAATCAAACATAAACACAAAATAAATCCACGAAGCATATCGACTGAAAAGTTTCTTAATGTAAATATGTAAACCAAACATATATAGAAGTCACTGACTAAACAAGAGTAACCATAAGTATACCATGTAATCATTAGTAATGAATGGATCGCTTAAGTATCATCTCAATACCATTTCTCTGTAGGGAAACTCTAACAACCAATCTTTCGACCCTATATATCAAACCAACACTAAAACCAAAACAAATCCAGATCAGACCAACACATACAAATCGATGGAAAAAAACACGAAAAACATTGTTAACTTAGCAATACGATGAAAATCATGAAACTAATACCAATCTATTATGCGGTTAAACCCTTCTTTATGAAGTTGCATATAATTTCCTCATCCCGAAAGACTAAAAAAAATATATAAAAAAAAGAGGGAGTGGGGTGTTAAATATCAAGATAGAATTATAATTAATTTCAGAATTATATTCAGGGGTTTTGTTTCTTACACCAGGAGAAGAGATCTTCAATCCACTTGAGGAGGAAATAGAAAACGAAACACCTTACTGCATAAACGAGAGAAGAAATTAAAATTGTTAATAATACTAAAATTTTATCAAATTTATGAAACAAGGACAAGATTGATACTACCCTGATGATTTCAGGAGCAAAGTAAGCAGATCTTGAGTTACAATGTTTGCTTTTGATTTCTGCCGATACATAGGTTTTGATTTTGAGGTAGGGTTTTCGATTTCTGCTGAAAGATTGGGTCGATTGGGATGATTTTGATACAGGCTCGCAATTCATTTGGATGATTCATGATTTCACTGCATGAATCAGATTCAAAGAAGAGAGCCCTGAGAGAGAGACAGAAGATTGTTTGGGTAGAGAGGCGGAGATAGAAAATGAACGAAGTGAGAACTCTCGGATGTACATGGAGATCTACTTTTTTACTAAAATAACCTCCAATATTACGTCTTCCGCAGCAGCTCGAATTACTTTTCCGGGTGAAACGTCTTCCTACGAAAGCCCAATCTATTAAGAGAACCATTGGTAGACGTTTTTATAAAGCCCAAGCAGACTCAAAAAACCCATTTTCCACTAGTGCCTTCAGGTAAGAATCCTTACTATGTGTCATATTATGATGATAGTAAATTTTATGATAACTTTTCACATCATAGTAGTCTTCTTCCAAAGTACAGAAGAAAGGGGTTTAACCAAAAACAATATTCATTTGATGAGCTAAAGGCTCATACTTGTGTTATTTGATCACAAGGTTGAATTATCTCACACAAAAATCTTGGTTGAGAGATATGCTCAGGTATACTTGTTGACTATGGTGTTTTCGGATTCTCAAGCTATTTTCTTATCGTCTTTAGCATGAGTATCTTTGCAAAAATGCTTGCACAAGTATTTGTTTTTTTTCTTTTTCTTTTTTATTCTCTTGTTTGGTTAAACAAGGTGCTACTCATGTACTCTAAAATTGTTTCTCTTATGAGACATAGTTTTTTTTTTGGAGTCATTATGATTTCCTCATATTGCAAGAGTTTTCAGCAAGGTCGTGTGAGTACGACTCTTGTTCTTCTTTTGGGTCGAGATTGAACTCGTACAGGTTACTTGTGTGACTATCGCGAATCAATTAGGGAAACCTAAAAATCCCTTCCCTAAGAAACCTTTATGTACCCGACCTATTGAGTTATGTAAGTCACGTACGCATACTCTAGGTTATTTTTTGGGTTATCAAGAATGTCATCTTCTTCATCTTGCTATGGTGATTTTGCAAAAGGATTTCTTGAGAAAGGTTTTGGTTTCGAATCAAAAGGGAGGAAGAAAATAACTCTTGTAGAAGATGGTGCACCTAATGCCTCATGCTACTATGCCTACTCACACCAAGATGTTGAGAATGAGGACATGATTTCTGCTGAAGTAGTTTATGACTTTCTTAAATACTTTGAGGAAGCAAAACTGCAACTTGTTGATACTATGAAGGATCTTGATGTGGTCAGAACTGAGTTGAAAAAGGTTACCAAGGACCTTGGTCTCATGAAGTCACATGTTAAAGAGATTCTCAATGAGGATATCTTCTCCGAAGATGCAGTTGACACTATGAGTCACAAGCTCAAAGATCTCGAAACTCGTGAAGCTTCCGAACGTGAACTTTGACTTAGCTTGTGATCGGTTTCTAGTAGATTGTTTTTTATTTGTCTAGGAAACTTTTTAAGAGAATATTTATTCTTGTTTTGTTTAAGAAGGATAACTAGCGTTTGGAATATCCATTATTGTGAGTACACATAGCTATGTCCAACGCTTTCATCTTGCAATGTTTTTAGATTTATTTATTTAAATTATAAAGTTGATTTGGAAGATGATTTTTGCAGTATTAATCTTTATGGTTTTATATATTGCAATATGTTATGGGATATGTGCGTTTGCGTCCGTGAACTATTATTGTCCCATACGATGTCAAAAGTTATCTCCTGCATATGTCGATATGCATGTATTGATAAAAGATCGATGAACTTTTGACAGACAAAAGTTAAGCCTATTATGTCATTTATTGATGGAAGATATGTTAAAATATTTTGTTTACGAGGATTATGTCTATTTTATGTCATTGTGCAAATAGTGATGGAAAATAGAATGAATCCTTGCCTATTCCGCAGTATTGATCTTCCCTGATCCATATTTTACGTATATACTATGCGTCTCCATAAGTCTTCTTATGTGAGCATTTCCAACTAGACTAATCATAAATTCGTTTGTGGTTAATTTGGTTGTGTATTCCTTTTGATGGTGGTGTTTAGCTTAGGGTTAAAATCATAAAACCTTGCATCTGATGTGACGTCACTCTGCAAGGAAACTGAGCCACGTGTGCTAACCTCTCCACTGGAAAATTTATTGAGCCGCTCAATAAACTTACATGAAATTTATCCAGACTGGCGAATCCCAGATGTTCTGTAAATTTCGGCGCCTCGCGCATATTCACTTAATATAAGTTCCTCTGGATGCCTTCTATACTATGTTCTCCGGCTGAACTCTTAATGTTGATATGGCATGACGATTTGTGTTCACTCGCAGCAGAGTAGCATGAATCTCCAAGTGTCAAGAATAAGATCTTTGCATAAGGTATTCAATCAAAAAAGCATGCTGCTCTCTGGCAACGAACTTAAAAGAGCTCTGTGTCGGCACATAGAATTCAATCAACCTGACTAACTTGCATAAGTTAGGGTTTCATGCCTCGCAAAATATACCAGACCTTGATTTTCAAAATTAATTAAATCCGCCACAGGGCGCTGGAAGTGTGGCCACACCCTAGCTTGCCGACCCCACTTTCCATCGACCATTCCGAACAAGGCCACGCCCTAGCTTGCTGGCCCCACTTCCCATTGACCAATCAGGTCACCCTAAAGGCGCCACACTCTCACCAGAAGTGTGGTCGCTCCTTATGTTTGGCCGACCCCCTTTTGTGGCCAATCACATTACTCTAAACTTTCCACCATGCATTAAAGGCCAAACGCACCCTACCGCGGCAACTTCGCAACATGCCAACTTCGTGGACATGCCACTTCGTAATAACCTGCCATAGATAGCCACCCATGACAATTCCTACTCCTGTGGCCGTTTCCACACTATGGACTTGCCATGGTTCCTTTGGCATAGCCATGGTTCCAATTGCAAAAAAGTCACGCCATGCCGCAACTGCATGCCACGTACACCAATTAGGGTTTCGACAAACCCTAATTTGAGCAAATTGCTACCTGTTAATGGGTGAAAACTGTTTCTGCGGTTTTTGGTAAATTTGGGTGTGTGGATGAGAAACGAATCTAAACCCTAAACAAATGCACTACACGGGAGTGCTTTCTGATTCGAGAGATCAATCTATACAATTCTGGCCTAAACCAAGAAATGGTTGTTCCAGACTTGCTTCGGTCACAAAGTGAAGGAGATGGGGTTGATCTTAGGGAGGGAAGCGAAGAAGTTGTTGAGATGGTGAAGGTGTTGTATGTTTATGACTTGTATCAGAATATCAAGCTGGCTTGCAATAATGTAAGCAATCAGCTCTGGGTGTTTTCTGGATATCAACACTTGATTTTCTGTGTGTCTTGGAAATAGGAAGGAGAACCTATTTATACAAGTGATTGAGCATAACCTTTGTCTCTCGTAGAAAGTGGAGTGGTGGAATAGTGGGGTCATGTTAGTGTCACACGATCAGTCTTTGCCCACTTCTCCCATCATCGCTAACCGTCCATGCCTCCTGAAACGTTCTTGTAATGGCGAGTTGCACGCTGCATGCTGTACACCGCCAGACCAATACCCCAGTAAGTATCCCCCATTTTGTGACATGTTTGATGTCTCGAATGAGTGGATCGTGGGACCCACAGGTAGTATCATACGATGTTAGGTTAAATAACTGAGTTATTTAGGAAATCGATATTCATGAAATATCGTGTATACTTTATGCATGTAATGCATAGAATATAATCAATGTGTATGAAGCATCGTTGTTTTAAGGATTAACGAAGTAAGTCGCGGATTAAGCGTCTTAATACAGATGCATGCTTAGCTATCTGCGAATGATAGTTTGGAAGTTGCGCAGGCAAGCCCTCCCTTGGCCGATCACATGATGTGGTAGAGTGACGGATGGTAATCACCACGACACCTCATTGGCCATTTAACTCCTAGCCTGGGATGCCTAACCAGCTGGTAGAGTTGGACGGACGAGATGATATATGACACTCATCTGCGACTGTTGATGAAGTTTTAGGGTTTTGAAGAGGTGCGCAAGCATCACTCTTAAGCTTGGTTGAAACCAAGCATGGGAGGCGTTTTTGGCAGGACCGATCGGGCATGCGTGTAGACGGCTTGCCGATGTACATGTCCGTGCCTCACTGTCTCATGAAGATGCGATCTAGGCCACTCAATTTGACCGGTAAAGAGGAGTGGCCGAGATCAAATTTCGACAGGAATCCTATGTCGCAAAGGATTCTTAAAGGGGCGCGGCATGCCACCTTCAAGGCACATGAATCGAGGTATCCGGCCATGGCTTGTCTTGGTCGGTCGGACATAGAGATAGACGGTCCCACAGTGATCACGTTGATACTCTCTGGACTTCCTTAGTTTATTCCTGCACCCTTCATCCAAGATGGCGAAGATGGACGCTCGTGATTGATTAACGACACATGTAACATGCCTCAAACCCTAATTAGGGTTTTAAACAGTCACGCACGCATGGTTTTGGCTAATCGGTTTTGCAGGTTAGGCTTCTCCTTCGGAGAGGTCGATCATGTGGGTCCCACATTGGTCCGACAGTGAACGTGTGTGCGCTTCTCCAATGGTCATAGGCGCAATATAAGCCATCCAAACATGCTGGCGAAGTTGGATGGTGGTGATTGTTTTAAGACACTAGTGGAACTTCCGCGACCTTTTAAAAGCATCACGCCAGCATGTTTGGAGAAAACGTTCATTGCTCCATGGCTTTGTCGTGAGAAAACCGATCGAGCAGGGATAGAGTGAGCCCTCTAATGTGCATGCTAGCGCCTCCTCCATCTTTCATGGTGCGATCTAAGCCGTCCAATCAGGCTAGTGAAGTTGGACGATCATGATCACTTTGAGACTGCCTTAAGCAGTCTTGCTCATTCGAGCTTCTTCCAAAGCAGCGTGGCCACCCTATTTTGGGTTGGTGTTTTGGCACGCTGAGAAGATGAGTGTGATGTTCGACCGGCTAGGGCAAAAACAGGCCCGCTGGTAGTCATCACGGTGATAGCCTTCTCCTGCTAGGGTTCGTCTAGGCTAGTTAAATCATGCGGTCAACCTGCGTGGACGTGATCGTTTCTGAGACTGATATGGACAGTCCAGATTTCCCTTAGGAAATTAAATATGCTCATTGGGCTATATAACACACCGAGAGATATAGCCTGTAAGGGTATTTCGTGCATGCTTCATCATTGACACTTGGAGATTCGTTTTACTCTGTTAAGAGCAACGCTCAGTCGTTTTTGTCGCACCAATAATGAGAGTTTTGCGGGAACATCACAGGAAATACTAGGCAAATCATGCATTATAAATAATGCTAAAA
This sequence comes from Papaver somniferum, assembly GCF_003573695.1. Lineage (NCBI taxonomy): Eukaryota > Viridiplantae > Streptophyta > Magnoliopsida > Ranunculales > Papaveraceae > Papaver > Papaver somniferum. The sequence continues at coordinate 145,154,472 of NC_039358.1, read as the reverse complement.
ATTTACAAGGTATTTGGGATTGTTGCTACATGCTCCATCCTGGATGAATTTTTTGTATTTAATTCACAGAATATTTGGGATTGTTTCTACATGCTCCATTCTAGGTGAATTAATAAAGCGAAGAGGTACTCATCACTTATCAAACAGCTTTATCCTTTGTAGGATGTCAGCGCATTAAATTTGGCTTTTATAGTTTTAGCCTTGAACAAAAATCCACCATCAACACTACCAAAGCCAAATAACATTCCCTTAGCAATGGGATTGGCGCGGCAATAGGGCCAATGTTGCCACGCCACATGTGGGTCCGACTCCACGGCGCCTTGGCCACGCCAAACCCTAATTCTTCCACGAATAATTCTTCCATGGCGCGATGGCCATGCCAAGCCCTAATTCTCCCACGGGGAATTCTTTCATGGCGCCCTGGCCACGCCAAGCCCTAATTCTCTCACAGGGAATTCTTCCATGGCACCTTGGCCATGCCAAGCCCTAATTCTCCCACATGGAATTCTTCCATGGCGTCTTGGCCATGCCAAGCCCTAATTATCCGACGGGGAATTCTTCCAACGGCGCCAAGACTTGGCCACGCCAAATCCTTCCAACGACGCCAAGACTTGGCCATGCCAAATCCTTCCAAGGCGCCAGGACTTGGCCACGCCAAATCTTTCCAAGGCGCCAAGACTTGGCTACGCCAAATATTTCCAACGACGCCAAGACTTGGCCTCGCCAAATCCTTCCACGACGCCAAACCCTAACTTTGGCTACGGAGCCAATTTTTAGCTTTGGCCATGCCGCAACATCTCTGGCATACCACTATGTCGCGGATACTAGCATGCCGGTATGCCGCCATGCCATGGCTACGCCACCGGCATGCCATTAGCATGTGGCCGACGCCACTTCACTATACAACAAGATGTGGCCATGATCAATGGCCATCCTTCTTCATGAGATGCAATCTCATCCATCCAAGTTCGCCACCGAACTGATGTACTTGTGGCAACTTTTAGGAGACCAACAGCCTAAACCCAGCGACCATGGCTACATCAGGTGCCACTAGCATGCACAAGTCTTGCCGCAATGCCACTGCGCCATTTTCAAGCGGCAACACAAGGTAGCCACAATCAAAGACTACCCTCATTAATAAGATGCGATCTTGGCCATCGAAGTTCGCCACCAAACCGATAAGCTCGCGACAAGTTTTAGGCGACTAGCCAAGACGAGCCTAGTATTACATGTTATTTACCGGCGGCAAGCCTCTCAATTTTAACTTGCCACACGTAGAAAAGTGCTGCATGTTTTCCACGGAAACGCTCGAGAATCAAAATATGTCACAAAATGGGGGATGCTCATCAGGGTATTGGTTTGGCGGTTTACAGCGTGCGGCGTGCAATGCGCCCGTTACAAGAAAGTGTCATGAAGTAGGATAATTAGTGGTGGTGAAAAGTAACGGTGTAAACAATTTATTTACTTCATCATGGAAGAGTAATGACCGGCGTTTACACGAATTCACTTCCTTCATCATGGAAGCATAACGTATGGCAGTTACACGTTACTTTTTCCTTCCACCACTCAATCGTTTCCACTTCCTACGAGACCAGGGTATGTTTCACTATGACTTGTATAAATAGGTCTCACCTATTTCCACCAAAGGACAAGGTTTTTGGTCGATAACACACAACATCTAGAAATCACCTGGTAGCTTTCCGTTCGGCTTACCAGTTCTACTTTCTGATACAAGTCACAAAACGTCCACACTTCCAGAATTAACTATTCTGGTCTCAACACTTTCTTCGCTTCCCTCCCTAAGACCAACCCTTCTCCTTCACTTTGTGACCGAAGCAAGCCTGGAACGGCCATTTCTTGGTTTAGGCCAAGATTGTACAGATTGATCTCTCGAATCAAAAGTACTCCCGTACAGTACATTATTTAGGGTTTAGATTCGTTTCTCACCCACACACCCAAAATTACCAAAATCAGCAGAAACGGTTTTCACCCTCAAACAATTGACGACCACAGTGGGAGATTAATCTCTCGGTTACAATATCAATTTCTCAATTCCTGATTTTATCTTTCAACCCATATATCAAGATGGTAGAACTAAGGTCCTGATCAACAACAAACCCTGAGAACACTGGCACTGAAATTATTCCCGGTGTTAACGTTCCTTCCAGTGGTATTAATACGCCACCTGTCAACACCAGCAACATGGAGAATGTTCCTTCAGGCGTTACACCTTTGGTTACCAGAGCCAGAGCCTCTGCCGCGGAAAATGCTCTTTCAGGTGTTACACCTCCAATCACCAGAGCCCGAGCCGCTACCGCTGCTCCCATTATTTCGTCAAGTATGACACCTCCAACCGTCACCAGAGCCGCAGCTACTCCGCCGTCAGGATGAGAAACTGGAGGAGCCATAGGAAGCCGATCCTATATTACTATTGTTGATTTGATGGAAAGACAAAAGGTTCTCGTAGGGCTCAGACAGACATGGCTACAACTCAGAAGGACATACCTATTTTCCTCAAGACACTAACGAGCGGCTACCATAAGAGTCACGTTAACCCCATATGGAGCTGACAAGGAATACTTTTAACATCCTACGCAAGCACTTCAGCAGGATGCACCTTTATAGATGAAGAGGCTCTGGTTTCTCCTAAACGCCCGGTAGAAAAGAATCAGCAATCCTATTTCATCATACGTGAAGAAAATCAGCAACCCTCCTGAGTTCACAGAGACCCTCTTCCCATCATGAGCTGCATAATTTCTGGGGACTCCACCCACAAATCATGCAACCTATGATGAAGCATTTGTGTGAGATTCTATATTTCTCCAAGGCGCATCTTCAAGACATACTTGCAGCCCTCAACCACATTGTATCAGGAAAACAGTTGTTTCCAGCCAGGGAAGCCGTTCCCAAACCCCAACCCCTCCTGGAAAGCACGATTGATAGATGGAACTGGGGACTCCTAACCACTGTTCACTTGAGGATGTCGAGTTTGACAGCATGTTGATTGACGCGGCCTCCGATTTCAACATTGTAACCAACAAGGCTCTGAGAATCGCAAAGGAAAATCAAACAGAAGAAGTGTATTCTTTCCCATGAGGAGAAAAAACACGACTTGCTGACCAGCACTATTTGTGACGTCTTCCCATATGACATATCGTATCAATTCGTTTTTCGAAGTCAAGGGTTAACGACACCCTCACTGGAATTCTCTCCAGGAGCCGCTTCAACATCCTCTCGAGAAGTCGCTCCGCTTCCAGAGCCATAAGTCGCTCCGCTTCAATGTTTCTCTCTGGAAACCGCTTCAACATTCTCTCGGGAAGCCGCTCTACTTCCAGAGCCAGAAGCCGCTCTGCTTCAACATTATCTCGGGAAGCCGCTCCGCTTCCAGAGCCAGAGGCCGCTCCGCTTCAACATTCTCTCGGGAAGCCGCTCCGCTTCCAGAGCCAGAAGCCGCTCCACTTCAACATTCTCTCGGGAAGACGTTCCGCTTCCAAAGCCAGAAGTCGCTCCGATTCAATGTTTCGCTCTGGAAACCACTTCAACATTCTATCGGGAAGTCGCTCCACTTCAATGTTTCTCTCTAGAAACCGCTTCAACATTCTCTCCAGAAGTCGCCACACTCCTCCCTTTCAAGGATCGTGATCACAACCAGCCAAGGATCGCAGTTGTGGCCACTTTTTGATCCATTTCTCCAAAGCTCGTGGTCGTGAACAATTTACTCGCTTACGCATCCAGCCGATCCCTTTGCTTCCATGGACGCCCATGCAATTCCAACCAACCTATTTTGGTTCCCACGACGATGTAGTCTCTTCTGATCACATCTGTAGCCAAGGACTGTTGCTCGTTTGTCGATACCAGCCAGAGCTTCGCCATAGAGACAACCGCTACAAGGGTAATTGGTACTTCTCCATATTTTAGTTTCACATGGAAGAAGTAATAGAGTCACCAGTACGGATGCAAGATGGTGATATCCTTATCGTGGTCAACTCACCGACCATACCAGATATAAACATGTAAACCACACTAGGGGACTGAGGCTCTACACGGGATCCTTTCACTGTCAAAGCTCAGAAGACACGGTCAACCAAAAGTCATCGCCACGACAAGGTCATCCACCCTTCAAAGGTGTAGCGTAAGAATATCATCACCTCTCTGTCTAGAAGGCGCCTGCAACACTTTACGAGGCCGCGGCGGATCCCAAGCCTAGTCAGAGGAAACAACTTCAATAACCAAAGAGAAGTGCGACTGTGGACTGATCATCACGGTCCATCCCCAACACAATCAAGCATTCATGAAATAACTCCTGAGACGCGGCTGAAACATTTTTCTTGAAGAGACAGAGGTGATAAGCACGTAAGTGCTACATTTTATACCCATATTTATATTAGCTAGGACTCGATATTTTAGTTACTAATACTGTTTTAGTGCTTTTGTAGAAAGTACAAGTGAATTCGATCATCCGGCGAATAAACAACAAAATGTGAGACTTAATGGTCTTTGCGACGAAAATGGCCAAATGTGGTTGGCCTGGTATTTCCATGTATCAGCAACCACAATGATGAAATGAGGTTGGCCTGGTATTTCCATGTATCATCAACCACATTGATAAAAATGACAATTTGAGACTGGCCTGGTATTCTTTATATATCAGCAGCGCTCATATCACTCCCGACACCGAAACGATGTCCACTGGAATTGTCTTGGCATGTTTCAAATAAGCCAGGTCCAATAGTGTGTCTAAATGGAACAATAGTCTCAACTCTCCACCACATTTCTTTGTGGTACATGCATCTCAACAGCATGGTTTATTCCTTGTCACCACAAAACCAAAAGCAACCTCGAGCAGCTGCCGTTACTTATTCTTCACAGTGCAAGATGGTGGCTGGATGGGCGAGATAAAGACATCACAGTGATACCTTCTATCCGGCAGTAACATTTCTTCAAGGTTTTTGATTGTTCTTAATGGCTGAAGTAAGCGCAGGCAATGGTGACATGATCAGCGCAAGGGGAGAATTCAAGCAGTATAGGAAGTTGCTGTTGAACTGGTGGGTTTGCTGTGGCCGGAAAGTGGGTTTCGTTGACAGTTCTCAGTGAAGAAAATTAATAGCTGCAAAGAAGAAAGATGTCGTGGGTGTTATTGTGCCGAGAACAGATGGGTTGTTGGATCGAGTTAAGTACAGGCGAGGATGTTTGGTTCGAGTGGAGTAAGTCTTGTGCTTGCAGGTGATGATTTGAATGTGTATAAGCTGAAGTTCTTGACCGAGAAATACATACAGCAGATGATGGAATTAGTAGTTTGTTTTGGAGATGGAGTGAAGCTTCCGGTCGGCTGAGTAGTGATGGTGTTTATGCTGAGAAACTGATGCTTGCAACCATGAGTTCAATGGGTATTCTCCAGTGGCGAAGAAAAGTGGAGTTTGTACCTACGATGGAAGTATGAGCAATACAAGATGGATTCTGTACTGAGATTTGAAATGGGCAGTTGGCAGTAAAGAGTTTTCTGCAGTGGTGTTGTGGGTTTGGCCGGTAGATTGTGGTGATTATGAAGGAGATGGTGATGCAGATGGTGATCTTAACGAAGTGGTGGTTTCACTGTGAGTTATTCTCGAGCAGGTCATTGAGAAACATCACGCCAACAGCGAGCAGATTTGGGGGTTTTAGTTTGGCAGTCAACAAGTTAGTGTACTATGCTGTTGATCGAGGTGAGTTGGGACTAGCTGTTGTTTCCGGTGAAGCAAGGTGTTCTGGAAAGAGCTTGGACGTGGCCTGGATTTCGAAGCCGATGACAGACTGGGTCTTGGAGATACGAGTGGTTGAGCAGGTTCTGATCGGTGGAAGAAGTTGGTAGCTCGAGGCTCTGTTCGATATTGATTGTATGTGTGGTTTTGCTCACCTGAGGTGGACTCTGTATTGGTGTTGTGGCTGAGATGGAAGGACTAAGAAAAACGGTGTTGGCTGACGATGGCAGTGCTGGGTTGACTGAACGGTGATCGACAACAAAAGCTTGGACGTAACTGAGCTGGTGATGTGGGATTCAAGGCATCGATTGTGATGGAAGAAGAAAGAGTTGTTGTTGCTGCCATGGCAGTGAGACCAGATGCTTGTGATGTGGGTTTTTTTTTGCTGAATCGATGTTGGGGATTGAGATTCGCAGAGAGTCGAGATTTATACGGACAGAAGATGGATTTGCTTTTGTGATTGATGGAGCCGAAGTTGGAAGGTCACTTAGGTCAGAGAAGAACGGAGTTGGCAATGAGGTCTGAATTTGGAATGGTCTGAATATTGATCACTCATTCACTGATAATTCGATGGAGCAGATAAGAGGCTGGCGTTGATTGTTGAACGTACGGTGGAGGAAAAGGCTCAAGGGACAGGAGAGCATGATTATGATCGTACATGGAATTGAAGTGTGGTTTGATTTGTGAGCTATTGGACTGGGCCTGGGAACTTTCAGATGGGTCTAGGTTTTATTTCCCACGGTAACTTATATAAGTGGAAGTCGAGATGAGAAGAACAGGGGGTACGGCCAGAGAGCCGTGAGGAGAGAGAGAACTGAAATCTTGAAGAGGAGAGGAGGCTGCGGCTGGGAGCCGACGGCAGCAGCAAAGGCTGTCTAGGGTTTGGAGTTTCATTTTCTCCCTTTTGATTTTGATTAGTCAGAGTTTAATTTGAAAATGTTTATGGCTTTTGAGAAAGCCATGTCTAGCTAGATTCATATTAGGGTTTAGGTAGAACCCAATTTTGTTATGAAAACTCTACATTTATATGCTTAATAATGAGTTGATTGATTAGTAGTTTTTATTCATTTGGCTTGGTATTCTTTTGTTGATGTGATTTTCTAGATTATTTATGCTTTTGAATTGATATTGTGTGCTTCGGTTAAATCCCTAGACGTGGTATGCAAGGATAAATAGGTAATGCTTTAGAATCACTACTCATGAAGCGAAGACAACTATAACGGAGAAACAATATTTGAAAAAGCATGGAATATACTTTTAAAGATTAGTAGAGTTTGCATAATTAATTGGTGGAAACCGAAAATCCTAATAACCCACACTCGTTTTGTTTATCTTTAAATTATTTATTGTTTCATTTTGTTTCAAATTTCTGAAAACTCATTAAACATTATCTATTTGATTATTTGGTCTTGGTATTAGTTAGAAGTAGTATTTTCACACTCCTCGTGGGAACGACATGTACTTGTCATTGTTCTACTAGTGAGACACTGTGCACTTGCAGTATTTTAGTGTAGGTCTTGGTATTTTATTATAGTCCTCGAGCAAAAATAGGGAGCCACGATTAATGGCACGACTCTCTCACTTCTACTTCTTCGTTATTCAGAATGTTTCGTCCATGTGATATTCCAAGTATCCCAGCATCACATCCAGGAGAGTATGATAAGATTGTATCAAATCTCATAGGCGTGGATTCAAGGCGATGCAATTAAAGTAGGCTACACTTAGGGACTGAAGCATTCTTCATGATTAGAAGCTTAAACGCAGTCACCATCTTACCAGTGAATGCAGCAGAAGCACATCTTCCACGAGAAAATGGGTTCAGGATAATTACACATGGGGACTACCAGAATGGGATGCCCTCACTGCCCTCAGCCAGGTTATTTCCGATTTCAACATCATCACTGTCGAAGTTTATGAGCCGCAAGAATTTCTCAAACCATACACGCGCATCAAAAACCCCAAAAGTACGCCACAGAGATACATTCACATATCCGTCCACACCATCAGATCTAACAAAAGTATAACTGGGCACTGCTCACTGCATCACATTCCATACAATAGTCCAAGGTTCAGAAGATGGTTCAAAGGATGTCGTTTGGAACGAAGTCCTTGAAGACTTGATAGCAGCACATCGACAATGGAACGTCTCTCAACTCATCTATTTCACCCAATGGCTCCGGAAGATTTCGACCATACAAGCATCCAAATCATGTCATTATCGCACTCAAAAGTCTAGGTACCAAATAACCTAAAGTCAAGGATGAACCAACAACGTAACCACAATCTCCAAGATTAGCCCTGACATTATTTCATCCATCCATACTAAGAGTGCAATGGAGTTTGGTAAATTTTGAAATCCACTGGAGAGGTCAGATACTCATTCTTCTGGAGTCAGAACCTTATTACACATTCTGGAGAAGATCAATGGTACTGTTGGGTGGATACATGCGAGAGAACCTACCTCGAGTTCTCCTGGCTCGCCTTGCTGCTGATTATAACTATTGGAGATTGCTTTGTTACCATTAATGCTCGCTCTGCCACCGCTAACAAATGACGAAGAGGAGCCAGATAATGCAGATGAAGCACGGAGCTTGACGAACATCAAAAACAAAAGAGGGTCGATACCCCTTTTCATACGAACACAGTTTCTAGAGTTGAACAGAATAAGGATTCCTTAATGCTCCATGAACGGGAATAGATGACTGGGCGCACCACCCTCATGCTCCATAGCCAAACAAGTAGTGTGCCAATATCTCCGCTCCATGACCGAACCAGTAGCGCGCCCGCACGAGGAACACCAGTCGCTCAATCTACAAACGCTCCATGGCTCCATCACTCCGTGGTCAAGCCAACTCTCCATGGCTCCAGCACTCCATGGTTAAGTTATCGCCAACGCTCACGCATTCCGTGATCCAGCCATCAAGCCTTCCAAGTACCATTTCCACGGACTGAGACATCAGCGCCACCATCACCTTTTGAAGCCAAATTTCCAGTGCTATCATCACCGCTTGGTAACCAAAGTTTCATTTCCATCATCACCGTTCCTAGAAGAAACGTTGAGAAACATACCTAAAGTACGCTCGCCTACTTTGTGTTGCTATTCTCTCCGCTGATCCAAGTCTTTGCCGCTAAGACCAAGATGTGGAAACAAAGCAAACAATGTGAAAGTATGGAAGATGGGTAATTCCTTTTATAGGCATGGTGTTTTTGAGTTCCACTAGAGAAAGGTTTCTCTTTTTGGACACACACGAAAGAAGGCAGTCGGTCCCGCGGTGTTGGCGTTCCATGATGCTAATATCCATGGCCACGCCAACACTACGCCAACGCTCCGTGGCCCCATATTTACCAAGACATCAACGCCAACAACCCGCGTCCCAAGCCAACTACAACCGCATTCAAGTAGCCATCTCTCCTGCTCCACGCCATCGCTTACAGTCCGCGTCCAAGACAATGCCAGACATTCCGCGTCCAAGATAGCCTCGCCATCGGCCCTTCCAAGATAGCCTCGGCATCGGCCCTTCCAAGCTAGCCGCACCCATCCGCTACTCCAAGTCAGCCGCACCAGGCCTGTGCCAGAAGTCCGCACCCAAGCTAATAGCGCTATTCCGAGCTAGCCTCACCATCGACCTTTCCAAGCTAGCCGCGCTATTCTCCATTCCGCAGCTTCATCTCCGCTCGGCCAAGATTGAAGCACCATCTTCTCCGTTCAAAGCAACACAATCTCCACCGTTCAAAGCCGCGCCGTCCGCCATTCCCAAGCCGGAAGCACCATGTTCACCATCCCGTGATTCAAATTGGCACCAACGTTCCGAGAAGCAAAACTCTACGACAACACCCCCTGGTCAAACAGGAATTGCGCCAAGTCGTCAATACAAGGATCACGGATTCCTCACGCCTTCCGCTAAAGGTTAGTTGAATTTCCCTGGAGAACTCTTCACGTCTTGCCCTTTTCGATTTTACTCTTGTCTGTCACCATCTCATGCTTACCCCGCGACAACGCCGCTGTTACATGCTAAGCAGGGGACTTAATGTTGATGGTGGTTTTTAGCTTAGGGTTAAAACCATAAAACCTTGCATCTGATGTGACGTCACTCTGCAAGGAAACAGAGCCACGTGTGCTAACCTCTCCACTGGAAAATTTATTGAGCTGCTCAATAAACTTACATGAAATTTATCTAGACTGGCGAATCCCAGATGTTCTGTAAATTTCGGTGCCTCGCGCATATTCACTTAATATAAGTTCATATGAATGCCTTCTATGCTATGTTCTCCGGCTGAACTCTTAATGTTGATATGGCATGATGATTGGTGTTCACTCGCAGCAGAGTAGCATGAATCTCCAAGTATCAAGAATAAGATCTTTGCATAAGGTATTCAATCATAAAAGTATGCTGCTCTCTGGCAACAAACTTGAAAGAGCTCTATGTCGACACATAGAATTCAGTCAACCTGACTAACTTGCAGAAGATAGGGTTTCGCGCCTCGCTCAATATACCATACCTTGCTTGTCAAAATTAATTAAATCCGCTACAACGCGCTGGAAGTTTGGCCACGCCCTAGCTTTCCGACCACACTTCACATCGACCAATCAGGTCGCCCTAAATGCGCCATGCACATTCCGAACAAGGCCACGCCCTAGCTTGCGGGCCCCACTTCCCATTGACCAATCAGGTCGCCCTAAAGGCGCCACACTCTCACCAGAAGTGTAGTCGCGCCTTATGTTTGTTCGTCCCCCTTTTGTGGCCAATCACGTTACTCTAAACTTTCCACCATGCATTAAAGGCCAAACACACCCTACCGCGACAACTTCACAACATGCCAACTTCCTGGACATGCCACTTCGTGGCAACCTTCCAAAAATAGCCACCCACAACAATTCCTACTCATATGGACGTTTCCACACTATGGCCTTGCCATGGTTCCTTTGGCATAGCCATGGCGCCAATTGCACAAAAGTCGCGCCATTCCGCAACCGCATGCCACGTACACCAATTAGGGTTTCGACAAACCCTAATTTGAGCAAATTGCTACCAAAGCCATATAACGTTCCCAGAGCAATGGGATTGGCGTGGCAACAAGGCCAATGTTTCCACGCCACATGTGGGTCCGACTCCACAGCGCCTTGGCCACGCCAAACCCTAATTCTTCCACGAAGAATTCTTCCATGGTGCGATGGCCATGCCAAGCCCTAATTCTCCCACGGGGAATTCTTTCATGGCGCCTTGGCCACGCCAAGCCTTAATTCTCCCACGGGGAATTCTTCCATGGCGCCTTGGCCATGCCAAGCCCTAATTCTCCCACGGGGAATTCTTCCAACGGCGCCAAGAATTGGCCACGCCAAATCCTTCCAACGGCGCCAAGACTTGGCCACGCCAAATCCTTCCAAGGTGCCCAAGACTTGGCCATGCCAAATCTTTCCAAGGCGCCAATACTTGGCCTCGCCAAATCCTTTCACGACGCCAAACCCTAACTTTGGCTGCGGAGCCAATTTTTAGCTTTGGCCATGCCGCAACATCTCTGGCATACCACTATGCCGCGGCTACTAGCATGCCGCCATGCCATGGCTACGCCACCGGCATGCCATTAGCATGTGGCCGACGCCACTTCACTATACAACAAGATGTGGCCATGCCCAATGGCCATCCTTCTTCATGAGACGCAATCTCAGCCATCCAAGTTCGCCACTGAAATGATGGACTTGTGGCAACTTTTAGGCGACCAACCGCCTAAACCCAGCGACCATGTCTACATCAAGTGCCACTTACGCCATCGTGCAACTGGCATGCACGAGTCATGCCGCAATGCCATTGCGCCATATTCAGGCGCCAACACAAGGTAGCCACAATCAACGGCTACCCTCATTCATAAGATGCGATCTCGACCATCGAATTTCTCCACCAAACCGATAAGATCGCGACAAGTTTTAGGCGACTATCCAAGACGAGCCTAGCATTACATGCTATTTACCGGCGGCAAGCCTCTCAATTTTAACTTTCCAAACGTAGAAAAGTGCTACATGTTTTCCACGGAAACACTCGAGACATCAAAATATGTCACAAACTGGGGGATGTTCATCAAGATATTGGTCTGGAGGTTTACAGCGTGCGGCATGCAATGCGCCCATTACAAGAAAGTGTCATGAAGTAGGATAATTAGTGGTGGTGAAAAGTAACGGTGTAAACAATTCATTTCCTTCATTATGGAAGAGTAATGACCGGCGGTTACATGAATTCACTTCCTTCATCATGGAAGCATAACGTCTGGCAGTTACACGTTACTCTTTCCTTCCACCACTCAATCATTTCCACTTCCTACGAGACCAGGGTACGTTTCACTATGACTTGTATAAATATGTCTCACTTATTTCCACCAAAGGAAAAAGTTTTTGGTCGGTAACACACAACATCTAGAAATCACCTGGTAGCTTTCCATTCGGCTTACCAGTTCTACTTTCTGATACAAGTCACAAAATGCCCACACTTCCAGAATCAACTATCTTGGTCTCAACACTTTCTTCGCTTCCCTCCCTAAGACCAACCCTTCTCCTTCACTTTGTGACCGAAGCAAGCCTGGAACGGCCATTTCTTGGTTTAGGCCAGGATTGTACAGATTGATCTCTCGAATCAAAAGTACTCCCGTGCAGTACATTGTTTAGGGTTTAGATTCGTTTCTCACCCACACACCCAAAATTACCAAAATCAGCAGAAACGGTTTTAACCCTCAAACAATTTCGATTAAATTAATCATGGTTCTCTTGTGATTAGTTTAATTGAGAATTTTGGATACAAAATCATTCTTATGGTTTTCTGGTTTCCAAAGAAAAAAAAATTCGTAAAATTAAGGTCGCTCTTATTGTTCTTTCGGGAATGACATCAAATGGGGGAGAGTTCTGTTGAACTTGCGCTTAATTTCCATATCTTTGTGGGGAGTGCGGCTGTGGAATATTTGAGGAGTTATCTTGTATCTTTATAAACTCCGTGATGAATGCATTTAGCTTAGGATTTATGATTGCATCTAAACAAAGTTGATATGTACTTTTCTTTGGTCTTGAAGCATCCCCATGAAAATTTCATTAGGATCCCGTTTTCGTACCTTTGCCAATTTTAATGACAAAAAGGGGGAGAATTAATATGTAGTTCACACTACAAAGCATGTTGAGATGAAAGTATTGACTAAGGGGGAGTGATACATATCACCATAGTATTGTTGTCAAAGTTGTGATACAATTGAACTTTGATATTGTGTAATAATACTATGACACTGTATAACAATGATCGAGAGATTTTGTTTTCTCATTGTTATGGCTACGGATCTTCAACAACTATGATGTTGAACTGCACATCTATGGACATGGGAGTACTTGGAAAAGATGAAGTTTTCGAGTAATGTTGAAGCACCAAGGAGATCAAACATGTGGACGATAGCTACAAATTTTTATCTATTTTGTATTCCATATGTATTGATAGTTTTGTCACTAAAATTTACAAAGGGGGAGATTGTTAGAGCATTGCTCGATCGAACTCGCAAGCGTTGCTATCTCAAGCTTGTTTGTCAAATTTAATTGTCAAAACTATGTGTCTTGATTTCTAGTCTACTTATATCTAAGTCTCAGACTAGGATAGTTAAGTGTAGTTGAGCTCCAGACTCCATGGAGAACATCTTACGAATACGAAGAACTACTCAAGGAACCAGTGGAACTTCATCCGACTAAAAGGTATATGGAGACTTGAACTTATCTATCACTCAAAAGTCTATCTACTCTATCTCCTACTCTTGAGACAAAAGTCGTATAAGTATGATAGTTTTCATACATACACATTTGCTATTTCGAGCCAAGTTTACTCGCCTATCTTTTTCTCTAAATATATGTTGGTAAGATTTCTCTTTAACCATTTTTCATCTTTACCTGTGACGAAAGTCATGATGACGTTTCAATCTTGAAAATGGCTTTGATGACGATAGTTGTGAATAACGACTATTATAACATTATAGAAGAATGTTTCAATAACTGAAATGTAGAGTTGAGATTATCATCTATGGATATAAGCATATATAATGTGTTCGCACATTAGTGTATAAATCCATGTACCGGAAACCAAGTGTGTGCATATGTGTGCATACGTTATTGGAGAAGGAGACAGGTTGGGTACGTGTACCTGTACGCCTACAGGCGGAACTTTTCCTCCCGGAAAAGTCTGCTGAGTTTGGAGTTTATGAACTCATAAACCAGTCACCTTTGGTACGCGTACTGGCGGAACTTTTCTACCCGAAAAATTCTGTTGAGTTTGGAAACCAAAAAACAACTCAAATCCGGTAGCTAAGGTACGCATACCCGTACGCGTACCTGTAGTTGCAGGAAATCCTACACTACACCCCTCACAAGATTTCATTAACATTCAACTCATTTTTGGATTAACAATCTTAATTTTATTGACGAATCTTTCAACAATCTTACAAGAAAAGATAAAGGGATTAAGAACAACAACCACTCTTGATTTTCTCTCTCCTAATTGTTTTTTATTCCTCTCTCTAAAAAGATCTCCCTCCTCTTCCTTTACAACGGAATGGCTATTTATAGTGAATTACATAGTGGATGACAGCTAATCTGTCGTTTATTTTCGGATATGGCTTGCGATATTCTAGCAACCTTACAAATATTAATCTCGCACACTTCCTAATTTTCGCAAGTCCATCATATTTTTCTCATGATTTAGCTGATTTCGTTTATTATGTCGTTTCTGAAATTGCTTTGCGACATTGTTGTGTTATGTTGTTAATAATTTCGTTGAAGTTGCAGTTGCGAGATTCTGATCCTACATCTTGCCTCTTCTCTTGTCGTCTCTGCGAAGAAGAGAATGATATGAGAAATGCCGCAGTTATCCATCTCTTCGTATCTTGCATTTATTACACGTATCTTTTCTTCCATTTATTTCTTGACACGTCTTCTGTAACCGTTGCTTCTCAACCGTTCACGTCTTTTCGCCTTAATTGTGTTTATCTTCTCGAAAAAATTTCCTCTATATATACTCTTTCTTACTCTCCTTTTCTCTCTTTCTACTCTCTTTTTATCTTCTCTGCAACTTCATCATTTTCTCCGTAAATTCCTCTACTGTAATTTTCTTCTATCTTCTTTCTTCAATCTTCTTAATTCTTCATTCATTCCCATACTCTGTATTCAAATATGCCTCCAAGCGGTCAAAAGCATGAGAAAACCTTGAAGGAAGTTCAAAAAGATCTTGCCGAGAGAGGTTTCACACTTTCTACCATTCCTGTTGAAAGTGCCAAATCAATTCTTTCCATTAAACCTTTCTATGATCATCACTTTGATGATCAAACAATCATAGTCTCGCTGGGTCAAATTCTCGCAGGTCTCCCTATTCCTCTTTATAACCCTGACATTCCTCTATTTTATGAAATTCTTGCTCATTCGAATTTTTCGCGAGCTATCTTCCAATTAAGTGGGGATTGCATCCGTCTGATATTGGAGTTTGCTAATCGTGGTGCTGGTAAAGGATCTCTTTATCCTAAAGATCTTAGGGATCCTAAATTCGCAGACTTAGAGATAGTCGGTGAGAAGTACACATTAGCGAATTTCTTCGAAAATTATGAACTAATATATATGAAGAAGGAGAATACTCGCTGGGGTGTTCGCTTGAAAAGGAAGGATGTTATTGCTGAAGATAAAATGCTCATGCATGACATTAATTGGCATTCTAGAATAAATAAAACCCCTCTCCAATCCAAAGATGATAAATGGTGCGTCTTCCCCTTGATGCTGAAAGGACCCTATATTGCTGGTTCTAATGTCATTCCTGCGAATCTCACCGCTTACCGACCCTGGGTATTCTCTTGGCCTGATAAAGTGAAATAGGTATATTTCTTCCAATTTCTCCCACTTTATGTTTCTTTATTTATCTTTACTCTTTTGTTCGTTGATTCTTGCGACATTCTACAGATCCAGAAACTGAAAGATAGCTACCGCATGACTGGGAAAGCCAATACCTTGCTAGCTCTTCGCTCATACACAAATGAGGTAAGAAATATTCTTTTATGATTTTAAAAAATATATTGTTGCCTCTATTTCTTATCTTCATTTGTGTGTGAAGGTTATTGCTGAAGCAGAAGAACCCACCAAAGCTGGACGGCTGATGATAAGGGTAAAGATATTCTTCGCAAAGGAAAATCATCTGCATCCTCTTCAAAGAAAAGAAAGAGAGGGAATTCTCCTCTTCCTTCAGATGTTCATTTCCCTGATGGTTCTGAAGATGATGAAGACAACAAAGATGATAATGACGACTCTGCTGCTGTAGGATCAGAATCTCGCAGATGCAACACTTCAGCGAAATTATTAACAACATAACACAACAATGTCGCAAAGCAATTTCAGAAACGACATAAGCTAAATCATGAGAAAAATATGATGGACTTGCGAAAATTAGGAAGTGTGCGAGATTAATATTTGTAAGGTTGCGAGAATGTCGCAAACCATATCCGAAAATAAAGGACAGATTAGCTGTCATCCACTATGTAATTCCCTATAAATAGCCATTCAGTTGTAAAGGAAAAGAGAGAGATCTTTTTTGAGTGAGAAGCAAGAAAATAAGAGAGAGAAAATCTAGAGCAGTGGTTATTCTTGATTCCTTTATCTTTTCTTGTAAGATTGTTCAAAGATTCATCAATAAAATTAAGATTGTTAATCCAAAAATGAATTGAATGTTAATGAAATCTTGTGAGAGGTGTAGTGTAGGATTTTCTGCAACTACATAATGGCGCTAAAAACATGGAGGGGGTTGAAGATTGAAGATTGTTCTAGAAAAAGTTGAAGATTAATATTGTGATTTATTAGAATTGGAAGTAATTGGTGAAAAAAACTTACATAATCTCTTACAATTTGTTAGTATTGAAAGAATGGCTAGAAGGAGAAATGTATCGAAACAACCGACAACTGCTAGAAGAAGAAGTAAAAGACTTGCTGGAAGGGAGAGAAGTGAAATGGGAGAATCTACTAGAAGGAGAAATAATGGAGAAAATCAAGTTCAACCGCCAACTCAGCAAACACCAGTACAAAATGGAACAACAGATTATGATAGAGTGAGTGTACACACTTGGTGATCAAATTCAGCAGAAGAAGTAGAAGAAGAGCAGCAAATGAGGAACCATATACATGTAGAGAGAAATCAAGAAGCAGATGAAGGAATAATTCATGGAGATGAGGAAATTGGAGCGTTAGAAACGTTGAGACGAAGAATACATGAAGAAAGAAGAGCTGAGGTAGAAGAACGTGCAAATATAACAAGGCAAAATCACGAATTGAGGATGGAAAATATGAGACTACAGAGTAGAAGATCGAGAAGTACTACAAGATCATATTCAAGATCGACTAGAAGAGAGATGAGGCGAAACTCACCCACAGTTAATGCTGGAAATAATATTCGAGAAGAAATACCAAATCCTAATGAAGAACATCGCGAAGATAGAGAAAAGACTGATGATCCTTACGTTCCACAAAATGAAACTTTTGATGATAGGCAAAATGATAGAAATCAAGAGAATGGACAACGTGAGGGACGAAATAATCAAGATGGCGAAGGGAATCGAGAGGAAGGAAGGATAATTTTACATGAGAGAGAAGCTCAAAGAAATCAACAAACGATTGAAGAAGAAATTGAAAGACACTATGCTGAACAAGCACGATTAACTCGCGAACGTGAAAGATTGAGAGCGAAAATGGAAGAACAAGAGCTGCAGGAGGCGATTCGCCAGAATAATTAAGACAATCGAGAAAGAAGGCGTACACAAAACTGGAATAACGGTAATCTCAATGAAGAGTATGATAGAGTACAGAGGAGGCCTTAAATACAACGAATGGAATTGATAAGAGATGAACAAAATCATGGAGGGGAAAATGAGAGACATCATTATATGTGAATTCAAGATAGAGATGAGGAAGAGAATCGCAGGAGAAGACGAGATGAGGGTGAATGAGAGGAATGCTAAATAATAAAGGGGAAGTAGGCAGAAGACAATTAGACGAAGCTATAGAAGAAGCTGCGAAAACTCCATTTACAAGAGAAGTACAACTAGAAGGAATACCCCCGAAATGCAATTTTCCTGCGTTAACCAACATCTTTGATGAAACAACTTGTGCAATTCAACACATCAAAGCCTATGTGATATGCATGTTACAGTGGGAAAATCATGATGCCGTATTGTGCAAGTATTTTGCATCCATTCTAACAGGAGAGGCGTTAAAATGGTTCGAAGGTCTACCAAAAAATACAATAACATCTTTCAATCATTTGCAGACCACATTCTTTGGGGCATATATAAGTAACAATTCTTCGCGACATGGTATTGAAGATGTGTTTGGATTAAAACAAAGGATTGGCGAAAGTCTGAAGCATCTGACCAAAAGGTGGAGGACCATGTGTAGTGAGATGGCTGGCTGTGTGGATGAGAGACATCTTATCTTGTCATTTATCAATGCTATGTTCGCAACCAATCTATTATATGTCCAAATTTTCAGAGTCAAGAACACAATCACAATGACCGAACTGTGAGAACTTCAGGAAGTGTATATTGCTCTAGAGGAAAGGCAAAATGAGATGGAATCATACCCAGTTAAGAATACCAGTTCACAAGCAGCGAATGCAAGCTTATTACCCAAACTAATAAACACAGCGGCGAGCACTTCGCAAAGACAACAAGAAAAGGTGACGGGCAACAATCAACATAAACTGGTGGCTATGGGAAGCCGAGATCAAGAGGAGTATGAAAGATAAAGAAATTTCTACAATCGTGGTGGAAATAACAAGATTCAAAGACTTGATTAGCCGCGAGAAACTTATGGAGGTCAGAGGCAAAACTATCATAGAGGACAGGGAAGACACAAGATAGTGTGGGAGGAGATCAAGATGCCACCTCTAAGTGCAAGCGTGGAGAAAATATGGGAATCTATAATTTTGATGGAGAATATACCGACACCATGGAACATGGGAACTGAACCACCTCCAAGCAACAGAAGTCATGAGTTCTGTTCTTATTATCATTTCCATGGACATACTACAAATGATTGCAGAAATATAAAGAGAATTATTTTGAGAATGATAGATCAAGGAAAGCTAGACCACTTTCTGGTAGGGCATCCACAATCTCAACCATTGCCGCCACCACCACTAGAGCATCACAGAGTAAACATGGTAAAAGAAAAGGAAACATTCTTCGTAGAAGTTGGTGCAAAAGCAAAGAATCTATTATGTGACTCTATCGTACATTCATACAAGACAATTGAAGATTTTCATGACAATGTTTTGAGTAGAGTGTTCGCAAGATACAATGATGGAAGAAAAATTATGAATATTGCGAAAATCTCGCCGCTAGAGGAATGGCAGAAACGGACTATTTCTTTTACCGCAGAAGAAGTCCCTGAAGTGGAGAAGTACATGACAATCCATTAGTGGTAAAATTAGAAATTAATCCAAAACCTAAAGAAGATGAAGATGACGAAGCTGAAGATTCATGGGAAAGTAATAATATTCTGATCGATACTCGAAGCTCTGTGAATATCTTATTCTATCATACTTATAAAACCATGGGAGAGAGAGATGATGATCTTATACCATCAACATATAAGATATATGGTTTTAATGGTACTGCCAACAAGCCTAAAGGGGAAGTTACTATGCAAATCCCATTGAAGGGGATATCTTCTGAAATCCTGTTATGTGTCGTTGACATAGAATCACCCTACAATGCATTGATTGGACGACCTTGGCTACATGGGATTCTAGGTGTAGCTTCAACTTTCCACCAGTGCATCAAGTTCCCTCACCCCAGCGGTGTAGTAATCATAAAGGGGGATTGGGTTGAAGGAAAGAAATGTTACGAAACTGAGGTAGAATCCTGCGAAGGAAGAGCAACCAAGAAGGAAAGTTGGCGACACAAAATCAGAGAGACACAAAGAAGTGAGAGGTTGATGGTGGATGCCATCGAACAAAAAGAAGAAGAAATGTTGTGAGGCTGATGCTAATTCATAGCAACAAAGAAGAAATGTTGTGAACGGTTTACCATCAATGAAGCAATAGCAGAGAATAACAAAGAGCCAAAGAATGGTGAAAGTAATAAAAATAAGAAGTGTATGAATGATTGATTTGTTGCGAAACTCTCACAACAAATAAAATTCTCAAAAATACATTTTATTGAATGATAAAATTGAGATTGTGAAATGCAAATACAATATGATGATATACGAGAACTTCGCAGAGATAATAAATTCTACAAAAGACAATCAGAGAAAAATGACAAAATAGAAAGGGGCGAACCTTTATGGCGTACACCCTAGTTTTTGAATAAAATTTCGCAAGAGGAAAATGTAAGACCTAAAGTACGTCATATAAGGGGGTACCTATTGCCTGGCTCAGGGAAAGGCTACACCGCCACCGGAACCTGAGTCATGGAGATTTGGGGTCAATAAAGCCCATCCGGGAGAGGCACCTTGGATTCTTATCTTAAGCATATGACTTAGGTTGGGCGACTAAGGTAATAAGGACTCTCCCAAGGAGTGCATAATTTGACCAAGGCGCCGAGGTACACGGTTGAGTCAAGAGTGCCAGGGGAGTCTGGCGCGTACCTTGCCATTCTTGACAAGTCTTGGATTATACTGCACTCGGCCCGAAGAAAATCCCACTTAGGGTGCAATCTCGTAACCATAAACCCTATAGGTAAAAGGGATAAGAGGCTGCGAAAAAAACTGGTTGTTGTTAAGACCGGATGGGAGGAGCCAACCTTGTATGGTAGAGGTACGCCTCCTTGAAGGGGCAACCAGGGGGAGATAAGGGCGACACCCTCCATTAGGGAGCTGATAAGTGTCTTAAGACGCAAATGTCATGAGGCTTTTTACTCACAAGGGTATTAAGGCTTGTCATATTTGTGCGACAATCCTGAAGAGGCAATAATACTAAAGAGAAAGATAAGACGAGATCAATGGGTTTTCGCATGAAAGTGCGAAGACGTCCTGCGATTTCGTCGCAAGACGACAATGTCATGGGGCTTTATTTTCGCAAGAATATTTAGGCCTGTCATATTGTTGCAACAATCCTGAAGAGGCAATAATACAAAAGAAAAAGTTAAGACAAGATCAATGGGTTTTTGCATGAAAATGCAAGGACGTCCTGCGATTTTGTCGCAATGACAAGAGGTGGCATAATAAGACCTTTAACTAGGAAGGCAAAATAAGACCACACAAGAATGAAATTTTGAAAATAATCAAAATTCACTTCGCATATGATTGCGAAATTATACAAAAACAACTGCGAAGCTGATGCACAAAATAAGAGAAATCTACAAAATCTCTCATTTGAATACAAATAACAGAGGCAAGTATGGGAATGAATGAAATCAAAAAATGTTATTTGTCTCCACATGATAAATTTACGCAGAAAGTTAAAAATTAATGATTATATTGATTAACTATATTGCAAGGAAGAATTATTTTAATGAATGCAGGTCAAAATAAAAGAAACTTATATATTATGGAATATGGGCAACCAAGAGAATTCGCAAGTATACGAAAAGAAGGAATAAATGTACAAGTGTTACAGAAGATCAAAGAAAGAAACAAAGACTACTTCTTAGTTGATTCTTCTTCATCAGAACCTTTACCTCCATCAGAATCTTCATCACCATCAGATCCTTCATCATCAGCTTCATTATCAGAGATGATCAGACTAGGGGTGTTCTTTGGGATCCCCTCTGAGAGACAAGGATAATCAGAGTGAGGAATACTATGGTCATTGCAAACCATTTGAATAGTTTGATTTCGAAAATGCAATCATTAAGATCTTTTCTTTTTAAGTTCATTCAAGATCACTGTTGCGAACTTTAAGAATGACGCTCTGCATTTTCGAAGGTGAATTTTGATTCTTTCAAAATTTCATTCTTGAGTGGTCTTATTTTGCCTTCCTAGTTAAAGGTCTTATTATGCCACCTCTTGTCATTGCGACAAAATCGCAGGACGTCCTTGCATTTTCATGCGAAAACCCATTGATCTTGTCTTAACTTTTTCTTTTGTATTATTGCCTACTTCAGGATTGTTGCGACAATATGACAGGCCTAAATATTCTTGCAAAAATAAAGCCCCATGACATTGTCGTCGTGCGACGAAATCGCAGGACCTCTTCGCACTTTCATGCAAAAACCCATTGATCTCGTCTTATCTTTCTCTTTAGTATTATTGCCTCTTCAGGATTGTCGCACAAATATGACAAGCCTTAATACCCTTGCGAGTAAAAAGCCTCATGACATTTGCGTCTTAAGACACTTATCAGCTCGATAATGGAGGGTGCCGCCCTTATCTCCCCCTGGTTTCCCCTTCAAGGAGGCATACCTCTACCATACAAGGTTGGCTCCTCCCATCCGGTCTTAACAACAACCAGTTGTTTTCGCAGCCTCTTATCCCTTTTACCTATAGGGTTTATGGTTACGAGACTGCACCCTAAGTGCGATTTTCTTCGGGCCGAGTACAGTATAAGCCAAGACTTGTCAAGAATGGCAAGGTATGCCCCAGACGCCCCTGGCACTCTTGAGTCAACCGTGTACCTCGGCGCCTTGGTCAGATTCTGCACTCCTTGGGAGAGTCCTTATTACCTTAGTATCCCAACCTAAGTCATATGCTTAAGCTGAGAATCCAAGGTGCCTCTCCCGGATGGGCTTTATTGACCCCAAATCTCCATGACTCAGGTTCCGGTGGCGATGTAGCCTTTTCCTGAGCCATGCAACAAGTACCCCCTTATATGACATACTTTAGGTCTTACATTTGCCTCTTGCGAAATTTTATTCACGAATTAGGGTGTACGCCATAAAGGTTCGCCCCTTTCTCTTTTGTCATTATTCTCTGATTGTCTTTTGTAGAATTTATTATCTCTGCGAAGTTCTCGTATATCATCATATTGTATTTGCATTTCGCAATCTCAATTTTGTCATTCAATAAAATGTATTTTTGAGAATTTTATTTGTTGAGAGAGTGTCGCAACAAATCAATCATTCATACACTTCTTATTTTTATTACTTTCGCCATTCTTTGGCTCTTTGTTATTCTCTGCTATTGCTTCATTGATGGTAAACTGTTCACAATTTCTTACTATGAACTAGCATCAGTCTCACAATATTTCTTCTTCTTTTTGTTCGATGGCATCCACCATCAACCTCCCACTTCTTTGTGTCTCTCTGATTTTGTGTCGCCAACTTTCGTTCTTGGTTGCTCTTCCTTCGTAGGATTCTACCTCAGTTTCGTAACATTTCTTTCCTTCAACCCAATCTCCCTTTATGATTCCTACACCGCTGGGGTGAGGGAACTTGATGCACTGGTGGAAAGTTGAAGCTACACCTAGAATCCCATGTAGCCAAGGCCGTCCAATCAATGCATTGTAGGGTGATCCTATGTCAACGACACAGAACAGGGTTTCGGAAGATATCCCCTTTAATGGGATTCGCATAGTAACTTCCCCTTTAGGATTGTTGGAAGTACCATTAAAACCATATATCTTATATGTTGATGGTATAAGATCATCATCTCTCCCTCCCATGGTTTTATAAGTATGATAGAATAAGATATTCACAGAGCTTCGAGTATCGATCAGAATATTATTACTTGCCCATGAATCTTCAGCTTCATCATCTTCATCTTCTTTAGGTTTTGGATTAATTTCTAATTTACCACTAATGGATTGTCATGTACTTCTCCACCTTCAGGGACTTCTTCTGCGGTAAAAGAAATAGTCTGTTTCTTCTATTCCTCTAGCGGCGAGATTTTCGCAATATTCATAATTTCTCTTCCATCATTGTCTCTTGCGAACACTCTACTCAAAATATTGTCATGAAAATCTTCAATTGTCTTGTATGTATGTACGATAGAGTGACAGAATAGATTCTTTGCTTTTGCACCAACTTCTACGAATTTCCTTTTCTTTTACCGTGTTTACTCTGTGATGCTCTAGTGGTGGTGGCGGAAATGGTTGAGATTGTGGATGCCCTACTAGAAAGTGGTTTAGCTTTCCTTGATCTATCATTCTCTGAATAATTCTCTTTATATTTCTGCAATCATTTGTAGTATGTCCATGGAAATGATGATAAGAACAGAACTCATGACTTCTGTTGCTTGGAGGTGGTTCAGTTCTCATGTTCCATGGTGTTGGTATATTCTCCATCAAAATTATAGCTTCCCATATTTTCTCCACGCTTGCATTTAGAGGTGGCATCTTGATCTCCTCCCACACTATCTTTTGGCTTCCCTGTCCTCTATGATAGTTTTGCCTCTGACCTCCATAAGTTTTTTGCGGCTGATCAAGTCTTTGAATCTTGTTATTTCCACCACGATTGTAGAAATTTCTTTCTCTTTCATACTCCTCTTGATCTCGGCTTCCCATAGCCACCAGTTTCTGTTGATTGTTGCCCGTCACCTTTTGTTGTTGTCCTTGCGAAGTGCTCGCCACTGTGTTTATTAGTTTGGGTAATAAGCTTGAATTCGCTGCTTGTGAACTGGTATTCTCAACTGGGTATGATTCCATATCATTTTGCCTTTCCTCTAGAGCAATATACTCTTCATGAAGTTCTCGCAGTTCGGTCATTGTGATTGTGTTCTTGACTCTGAAAATTTGGACATACAATAGATTGGTTGCGAACATAGCATTGATAAATGGCAAGATAAGATGTCTCTCATCCACACGGCCAGCCATCTCACTACACATAGTTCTCCACCTTTTGGTTAGATGCTTCAAACTCTCGCCAATCCTTTACTTTAATCCAAACACATCTTCAATACCGGGTCGCGAAGAATTGTTACTTATATATGCCCCCAAGAATGTGGTCTGCAAATGATTGAAAGATGTTATTGTATTTTTTGGTAGACCTTCGAACCATTTTAACGCCTCTCCTGTTAGACTGGATGTGTAGTTGCAGGAAATCCTACACTACACCCCTCATATGATTTCATTATTACTCAACTCATTTTTAGGTTTACACTCTTAATTTTATTGATCAATCTTTGAATGTTCTTACAATAAAAGATAAGGAATCAAGAATGACCTCTTCTCTAGACTTTCTCTCTCCTATTTACTTGTTTCTTACTCAAAAAGATCTCTCCTTCTCCTTTACAACTGAACGACTATTTATAGGGAAGTACATAGTGGATGACAGCTAATCTGTCCTTTATTTTTGAATATGGCTTGCGACATTCTCGCAACCTTACAAATGTTAATCTCGCAAACTCTCTAATTTTCGCAGGACCATCACATCTTTCTCATGATTTTAGCTGACGTCGTTTATTATATCATTTCTGAAATTGTTCTGCGACGCTGTTGTGTTGTTGATAATTTCGCTAAGATATCACTGTTGCGAGATTCTTATCCTACATCTTGCCTCTTCTTATATCTTTTCTGCGAAGTAGAGAATGATGTGAGAAATTCCGCGGTTGTTCATTTCTTCATATTCTGCATTTATCACATGTACTCTTTCTTCCATCTGTTTCTTGACACGTCTTTTGTAACCGCTGTTTTTTAACCGTTTATATTTTTCCGTATTAATGGTATTTATCTTCCCGAGGAAAAATTTCCTCTATATATATTCTTTCTCACTCTCTTTTTCTTTCTTTTTATTTTCTCTGCAACTTCATCGTTCTTCTACAAATCCGTTATTGCAATTTTTCTTCTTTCTTCTTCAATCTTTTTAAGTTCTTCTTCATCTTCATATTATTTCTTCTACAGATCTTCATCATTCGTAATTTTCTTTGAAATAATCTTCTTGTTACTGTTTTCCAGGGATTCATCAAGGTTAGTTTTCTTTTTTCTTCTTTATGGGTTTTGCTGAAATTGATCTTGTTTATTGCCTTATTTGATGTTGTTTATGTGATTTCCATACTCTTGTTATTTCAGCAAAAGCGCCTCCAATACTAAATTTACAGTTCAGAACCCTAATATTCCCAAATCGCAGCATAAGGTTGTTTCACATAAAAGAAAGTCTGCGAATGAGAAGGTATTAAGAAACACTATCCTTTTCTAATAACAATATTGTTGCCTCTGTTTCTTATCTGGATTGTAATTCGCAGGGTGATAAGGATGTCAATAAACCTCTCAAGAAATCTCGCCACCTTAAAACTGTTCCAACTTCCGTTCCATTCCACTTACTCATCTCTTCTAAATCTCCTGCGACATCTTCGCAAGATAAACCTTTATCTCCCATTCGCGAAAAAAGCTGCCTCAGATTTCATTTCTTCAGCTGAACTTTCAATGATTGAAACCCCTCATGTTGATCCTTCTATGAATGAAACTTCTTCTCTTCCTATTGAGAATGTTTCTCAACCTTCTATCACTGCCAGTTCTCTACCTGAGTCTCTTCCTCTTTCGAAAGAAACCGTGGAAGGAATAGATATTGCTTTCAAAGTTTTATCTGAAGTCCTGGATGATGGCAAGAATTATTCTATTGATCCTATCAAGTCTAATGTTTGCGAAATTCTGAGTAAGTATTTAGCATCTGACAGAGCTGCTTCGCAGTCAGCTTTGGAAAAAGAGTGTAATGCTCTTCGTCTCGAAAATCAAAAGCTTCAGAATGTTTTGATGGATCCTGAAAATCTTCGCAAGAAGAATGATGAATTGAGAGGTATGATTTTCTTACCCATGTCTTCAATTTGCCTTTTTAATGGTTTTATCCTTCCCATATTTAATTATCCTTGAAATCCCTCTTTCGCATGTTAAGCCTTAAATCAGAAACGAATAATGGAGAGATATCAATTTGAATATGTTGTTGAATAAGCCCTTGTTGATAAAGAAATTTTTATGGATCAATATAACCAATTAGATAACCTCTATTCATATTCTCTTGATCATATAAATAATCTTACCAATGAAAATACCCAATTAGTTCAGAGACAAGATTTATTAAGTAATGAAGTATCTCGCCTTTCTTATTCTTTAACTAAAGCTAATTTAGGGATGGAAACTTTATCAGATGAGAATAAAACCCTATCTCAAGAGAAGCGAACTTGTTTAAACAAGATAGCGATATCTTCGCAACAACTTAGCATTCTTCAGAAAGTATGTGATGACCAAGAGAAATCTCTTTGCTCTTTGAGAAATGAACTTAAAGAAGTAACAGAGTCATCTATCGCTGAAAGAGATACACTTATTCAAGGTAGAATAGCTTTAAGTGTAAAAGCGAATCAACTTAAAGAACAATATTCCAAATTAGAAGAATCTTATTCTTCTCTTGCGAAGAAAAATGCCTTTCTTATTTCTAAAGAGAAAAACCTTCAGTCTCGACTTAAAGGTTTAGTTGGAGATAAATTTGATGACGCAATGGACCGTTGGGAGAATAGTTGTATGTCCTTGATTCAACACCTTATTTCGCAAAAGGAAGGTAGTCATAATATTTTGACTGCCTTAACTATCTTTTCTTTGTCATATTTTTCTGAGTTCTTCATCTTATTGAAATTTTGTATTCTACCTTTCGCCGAGTCTGAAAAGAATCTTCATTCCTCCATCTCTGTTTTGGAGGCTAAATATGCCAAAATTCGCAAAGAAAATGCATTGCTCGTCTCTGCCCTTACTGGATCTCGTGACCGAGCAGAAATAAGACTTGATTATCTTTCTCATTTTAAGGATATTCAAGATAGGAATCATCAGGGAGCACTTCTTCGTCAAGTTCATCTCCGGGCTGAAGTCCTTGTAAATGATATTTTACTGTCCAAATCTCTTCCTCCTACATCAATTGAACCTTTGGAAGTAGATGATGATGAAGTTCCTCGTCCTGCTGATAGTGATTATGATTATGAAAGTGGGGCAGAGGATGATCTCTTGGAAGGTGAAGAAGAAATTCCTTCTAAGGAAGCATCTGCTGGTGTTAATCAAAATGAGAAAGAAATCTCTCCTGAAGAAGTAATTGCTGGCGATAATCAAGGTGCTAGTCAAGGCGAAGATCAGAACCGAAATGAAGGAGAGGCTTGCGATATTGAGAACATTGGAGAATTATCTTCTTGAATTGTCTTACTTTTATCACTTTTGCGAATAATATTCTTCAACCAACTTTGGAATAATTTTTCCTTTTAGTATTTTGCTGATGAGAAAGATAATGCTTCTTGTTTATTGATTCCCATACTTGCCTCTCATTATCTTTCTTGCAAAAAATAATCTGTTACGAATACTTATAAATATTTTGTTTTATCATGTGGTCTTATTTTTCCTTCCTAATTAAAGGTCTTATTATGCCACCTCTTGTCATTGCGACAAAATCGCAGGACGTCCTTGCACTTTCATGCAAAAACCCATTGATCTTGCCTTAACTTTTCTTTTGTATTATGGCCTCTTCAGGAATGTTGCGACAATATGACAGGCCTAAATATTCTTGCGAAAATAAAGCCCCATGACATTGCCGTCTTGCGACGAAATCGCAGGACGTCTTCGCACTTTCATGCGAAAACCCATTGACCTCGTCTTATCTTTTTCTTTTGTATTATTGCCTCTTCAGGATTGTTGCACAAATATGACAAGCCTTAATACTCTTGCGAATAGAAAGCCTCATGACATTTGCGTCTTAAGACACTTATCAGCTCCCTAATGGAGGGTGCCGCCCTTATCTTCCCCCTGGTTGCCCCTTCAAGGAGGCGTACTTCTACCATACAAGGTTAGCTCCTCCCATCCAGTCTTAACAACAACCAGTTGTTTTCGCAGCCTCTTATCCCTTTTACCTATAGGGCTTATGGTTACGAGACTGCACCCTAAGTGGGGTTTTCTTCGGGCCGAGTGCAGTATAAGCCAAGACTTGTCAAGAATGGCAAGGTACGCTTCAAACGTCCCTGGCACTCTTGACTCAACCGTGTACCTCGGCGCCTTGATCAGATCTGCACTCCTTGGGAGAGTCCTTATTACCTTAGTCGCCCAACCCAAGTCATATGCTTAAGCTGAGAATCCAAGGTGCCTCTCCCGGATGGGCTTTATTGACCCCAAATCTCCATGACTCAGGTTCCGGTGGCGGTGTAGCCTTTCCCTGAGCCATGCAACAGGTACCCCCTAATATGACGTACTTTAGGTCTTACATTTGCCTCTTGCGAAATTTTATTCGCGAACTAGGGTGTACGCCATAAAGGTTCGCCCCTTTCTTTTATGTCATTGTTCTGTGATTATCTCTGCGAAAATTTCGCACATCATGATCTTGTTTTGATATGAATAATCTTGCAATTATTTTTCAGAATCCATAACTTCTCAAAGCTTCTTACGGATAATATCTTTTTAAATACCTGTTCCATGGTCTGTCAAGTCTATGACCAACATCTCTGCCTTCTGGATCCATTAATCTATAAGCTCCTGTTCCAACTATCTCCTTAATGATGTAAGGTCCATCCCATTTTTTCGCTAATTTTCCACCATTTTCTCGCTGATATTGGTGTCTCTCGCAGAACTAAATCTCCTGGTTGGAATTCGCGTACTTTGACACGTTTATTATATTCTCGGGCTAATCTTCGCTGATAATTCTCCATATGTTGTAAAGCTTTTTCTCTTCTTTCTTCTAATTCATCAAGTTTATTTAAGATCAAACCCGCACTAAGATTTTTCTCCCAAGCTTCTCTTTTTGTTGTGGAATAACAACTTCTGTTGGTAACACCGCTTCAACTCCGTATGTTAAACAAAAAGGTGACATTCCAGTAGCTTCTCTTCTAGTTGTATTATAAGCCCATACTGCATTATGTACTTGTTCGCACCATGCTCTGTGATGTCCTTCCAATTTCTTCTTTAATATATCTGCAATTGTTTTGTTTGTTGCTTCTACCTGCCCATTAGCTTGTGGATACAAAGGAGTAGACTTTCCACATTTTATCTTGAATGCATTAAGTAGCATTTCTATATTCTGTCCTTCAAACTGTTTCCCATTATCAGATACCAACTGCGCAGGAATTCCGAATCTGCAAATGATATTTTCGAATATGAATGTAAAGATATCTTTGTCGCGAATATGTTGTACTGCCTTCACTTCTGTCCATTTTGTGAAATAATCTGTTGCGACTATTAAATATCTTCTTTGTCCAGAACCTGGTAAAAATGGTCCCACAATATCTAAACCCCACTTTCCAAAAGGCCACACACTGGTTGAAGATGATAGTGGTGCTCCAGGTGCATGTATTTTCTTTCCATGCCGCTGACAATCTTCGCAACGTCTTGATATTTTTTGCATCTTCGTGCATGTATGGCCAGTAATAGCCTTGCATTTTTGCTCTATGTGCCAAAGATCTTCCCCCGCTATGATTGCCAGCATCCCCACTATGTAACATTTTTAGCACTTTTTCTCCTTCCTCTCGTGTCAAACATCTGAGTGATGGTCCATTAAAGGATTTTCGGTATAGCAACCCATCTCTTAATTCATAATTCGTTGCACGGTTTTTAATTTGTGTGTTTCCAATCTATTTCTTGGTGTTTCTCCTTTCGCCAAATATGCATGAAGTTCCATTCTCCAGTCTGCGATATTGTTCGTTTGTTCTTCTTCTTCATTGTCTATTATCATCACGTCCACTTCTTCTTCTTCTTTATTGATTGATGGTGACAGAAGTGTTTGTATTTTTATGCATCTCGCAGTTGGATCTGTCATCATGCTTGAGATGAAAGCAAAGCGTCTGCGAGTCTGTTATCTTTCTTGAAATGTGCCTCCATTTTATTTTTGGGATTTTCGCTGACAATTCTTCAACGAGCTTCTTGTATTTCTTCAAGGATAGTTCATTTGTAGTATACTCTCCCTTTATTTGGCGAATAACTATGCGAATCACTAGTGATCCTGGCATTTTCTAGTTTCATTTCTATTGCGAATTTTAAGGCATGTATCACAGCTTCATATTCCGTTTCATTATTAGTGGATGCGAATTCCAATCTGAATGAAAAAAGCCATCTTATTCCTTCTGGCGAAATTAAAACAATTCCAACTCCATTTCCTTCTCCATTTGATGATCCATCTACCAATATCTCCCATCTATTTGGTTCTGTTAGTAAATCTTTTGGATCCCCGTTCTTCTTCTATATCCATCATTTCTTCTACTGCTTCATCTTCTTCTAAAGGAAATTCTGCCAAGAAATCTGCAACAACTTGTGACTTTGGTGAAGACAAAATTTCATATTTAATATCAAAGTGGCCTACTTGTGCATTCCATCTCTCCACTCTTCCTGATCTTTTAGAATTCTTCATCACTGATTCAATTGGTACTTTTGTTAATACCTTTATCTTATGCGCCTGAAAATATATGCGGAGCTTAAACGATGCATAAACTAATGCTAAGATTAACTTCTCAATCTTTGAGTAATTCTTCTCGGCAGTATTAAAAGTTTTGCTAATGTAATAAATGGGTTTCTCCACTCCTGCGTCTACTCGCAATAACACACTTAATGCATGCGACGTCGTCGCAAGATAGATCAATAATTCTTCTCTGATTCTGTTTTGTAAAATAGTTGTATTCATAAGATGTTCTTTGATCCCTTGAAAAGCTTTTTCACATTCATCAGTCCATTTAAATTTCGCACCCTTCTTGAGTATATCGAAAAAATATTTGCATTTGTCTGATGATCGCGAAATGAATCTCCCCAGCGAAGCTAGAAGCCCATTCAACTTTGTACATCTTTTATTGTTGCTGGTGTTGGCATGTCACGAACTGCTTGCACTTTTTCTGGATCAACCTGTATTCCTTCCTTTGATACAATGTAGCCTAAAAATTTTCCCGATGCAACTCCAATAGTACACTTCTCAGGATTCAATTTAATGTTATACTGCCGCATTTGTTCAAAAATCTCCCTCAGGTCTTGTACATGGTCTTTAGCTTCTTTACTTTACTAACATGTCATCCACGTATACTTCTAATGTTTTGTGTATCCATTTTGCGAACACCTTCTCTACCATTCTTTGGTATGTCGCTCCCGCATTTCGCAAACCAAATGGCATTTTCGTGTAACAATATAAACCTCTAGGGGCGAAGAAAGCAGTATGTTCTTGATCTTCTTCAGCGAGAGGGATTTGGTTATACCCTTTGTACCCATCTAAAGACGATACTCTATCGTTTCCCGCTGCGGATTCCACCATTTGAGGAATATCTGGTAACGGAAAACTATCTTTGGGGCAAGCTTTGTTTAAATCAGTGAAATCTATGCAAATCCTGATTCCTTTGTTTTTCTTTGGGACAATGACCATATTCGCTATCCATTCTGGGTATTTAGCTTCTCTTATGATTCCCGCATCAAGCATTTTCTGTAGTTCTTCTTCTATTTGGGAATGGTAAGTTGTTGCAATTTTTCTTATTCTCTGTTTAAATGGTCTCACATTTTTGTTAATCTCCAACTTGTGGCATGCAATTGATGGATCTATTCCCGGTATCTCATCCATGCTTCCTGCGAAAACATCTTTATATTCTCGCAACAGGTTAACAGTTCTTTCTTCTTCTTCCACATCCATTTTGGTTCCAATTCTCAATATTAGAGGTTCTTCTATAGTCCCAACGTTTATTTCTTTTGTTGGTTCTGCGGCAGTGTAACTGGGTTTAGGTTTCCCATCGGTGTTGGTTCTTTTATTGTTTTCACAGGTCCTTCTCCTTCCTCCGAAATTTCGCTGGGTATTCCTTTGCCTTCTTTTGCCCTTATCATATATACTCTAAATTCTTCTTCTTTCTTTGCTTCCTTTGCCAACTTTCTGCGAAATTTTTTTTTTTGCTTGTCCTTCATAATGCTTTACTTCAATTTGATGACATAATTTCGCATTGTCAACATCTCCTCTGATTTCACCTATTCCATTTGGTTTGGGGAATTTAATACATTGATGCAACGTTGATACTACAGCTTTTATCGCATGTATCCATGGTCTTCCTAATAACATATTATATGGCGATTCCATATCCACCACGCACAGTGTTACGTGTGTTTCGATCTCTCCAAGTGGAATTCGTACCACTATTTCTCCTTTAGGTTTTGTTGTGGATTTTCCAAAGCCGTGAACAAAATATGTTGAACTGGACATTTCTTCATCTTTAAATCCCATTCCCCGGAATGCATGATAAAATATTATATCCACTGAACTTCCTGTATCGATTAAAGTTCTGTTCAGTATCCATTCTCCCATGGATTTTGTTGTTGTCTCCTTCTCTTTTTGCGCAATAGGCACTTTAATAACCAACGGAGATGTGTGGTTCAAATTTTCCTTTGGTATTTCTGCCGCCATGAATGTAATTTTTTGCTTTTCCCAATTTTTCAAGGGTGATGTCTTTTCCACCGCCATAACCTTCCTTCCTTCAAAATTTCGTTTATGTATTCTTCCTTTGATGTTTTCATGGAATTCATTAACCATCGTTTTTGTTACCATATTACACTCCAATCTTTTGTCATCTTCATTAATTATAATCATCTTTCTTTTAACTGGTTCACTGATTTATTTAATCACTTTCTTGATTTGAACATTCTCAACAACAATCTTCAACTTTCGATCTTGAGTCCCTGTTTCTAGCGTCATTATGTAGTTGCAGGAAATCCTACACTACACCCCTCATATGATTTCATTATTACTCAACTCATTTTTAGGTTTACACTCTTAATTTTATTGATCAATCTTTGAATGTTTTTACAAGAAAAGATATGGAATCAAGAATGACCTCTTCTCTAGACTTTCTCTCTCCTATTTACTTGTTTCTTACTCAAAAAGATCTCTCCTTCTCCTTTACAACTGAACGACTATTTATAGGGAAGTACATAGTGGATGACAGCTAATCTGTCCTTTATTTTCGAATATGGCTTGCGACATTCTCGCAACCTTACAAATGTTAATCTCGCAAACTCTCTAATTTTCGCAGGACCATCACATCTTTCTCATGATTTTAGCTGACATCGTTTATTATATCATTTCTGAAATTGTTCTGCGACGCTGTTGTGTTGTTTTGTTGATAATTTCGCTAAGATATCACTGTTGCGAGATTTTGATCCTACAGGATGCAAAATACTTGCATAATACGGCATCATGATTTTCCCACTGTAACATGCATCTCACATAGGCTTGGATGTGTTGAATTGCACAAGTTCTTCCATCAAAGATGTTGGTTAACGTAGGCAAATTGCATTTCGGGGGTATTCCTCCTAGTTGTACTTCTCTTGTAAATGGAGTTTTCGCAGCTTCTTCTATAGCTTCGTCTAATTGTCTTCTGCTTATTTCCCCTCTATTATTTAGCATTCCTCTCATTTCTTCCAATTCTTTTAAGATTTGTTCATTTACGCCTAAATTTTGATCCATTGGTCTTTTTTAATTTCGCCTCCCTTCTTCTGCGCTCATGTCTTTCTTCTCTCGCGAAATTTTTCATTTCTTCTTCATCATCCTCATCTCGTCTTGTCCTGCGATTCTCTTCCTCATCTCTATCTTGAATTCCCATATGATGATGTCTCTCATTTTCCCTTCCATGATTTTGTTCATTTCTTATTAATTCCATTCGTTGTCTTTCAGCCCTCCTCTGGACTCTATCATACTCTTCATTGAGATTACCATTATTCCGGTTTTGTGTACGCCTTCTTTCTCGATTTTCATGATTATTCTGGCGAATCGCCTCCTACAGCTCTTGTTCTTCCATTTCCGCTCTCAATCTTTCACGTTCGCGAGTTAAACGTTTTTTTTCCAGCATAGTGTCTTTCAATTTCTTCTTCAATTGTTTGTTGATTTCTTTGAGTTTCTCTCTCATGTAAAATTCTCCTTCCTTACTCTCGATTCCCTTCGCCATCTTGATTATTTCGTCCCTGACGTTGTCCATTCTCTTGATTTCTATCATTTTTCCTATCATCAAAAGTTTCATTTTGTGGAACGTAACGATCATCAGTCCTTTCTCTATCTTCGCGATGTTCTTCATTAGGATTTGGCATTTCTTCTCGAATATTATTTCCAGCATTAACTGTGGTTGAGTTTCTCCTCATCTCTCTTCTAGTCGATCTTGAATATGATCTTATAGTACTTCTCGATCTTCTACTCTGTAGTCTCATATTTTCCATCCTCAATTCGTGATTTTGCCTTGTTAGATTTCCACGTTCTTCTGCCTCAGATCTTCTTTCTTCATGTATTCTTCGTCTCAACGTTTCTAACGCTCCAATTTCCTCATCTCCATGAATTATTCCTTCATCTGCTTCTTGATTTCTCTCTACCTGTCTATGGTTCCTGGTTTGCTGCTGTTCTTCTACTTCTTCTGCTGAATTTGATCGCCAAGTGTGTACACTCACTCTATCATAATCTATTGTTCCATTTTGTACCGGTGTTTTCTGAACTGGCGTTTGAACTTGATTTTCTCCATTATTTCTCCTTCTAGTAGATTCTCCCATTTCACTTCTCTCCCTTCCAGCAAGTCTTTTACTTCTTTTTCTAGCAGTTGTCGGTTGTTCCGATACATTTCTCCTTCTAGCCATTCTTTCAATACTAACAAATTGTAAGAGATTATGTAAGTTTTTTCACCAATCACTTTCAATTCTAATAAATCACAATATTAATCTTTAACTTTTTCTAGAACAATCTTCAACCCTGTTTCTAGCGCCATTATGTAGTTGCAGGAAATCCTACACTACACCCCTCACAAGATTTCATTAACATTCAACTCATTTTTGGATTAACAATCTTAATTTTATTGACGAATCTTTGAACAATCTTACAAGAAAAGATAAAGGGATTAAGAACAACAACCACTCTTGATTTTCTCTCTCCTAATTGTTTTTTATTCCTCTCTCTAAAAAGATCTCCCTCTTCTTCCTTTACAACTGAATGGCTATTTATAAGGAATTACATAGTGGATGACATCTAATCTGTACTTTATTTTTGGATATGGCTTGCGATATTCTCGCAACCTTACAAATATTAATCTCGCACACTTCCTAATTTTCGCAAGTCTATCATATTTTTCTCATGATTTAGCTGATGTCGTTTATTATGTCGTTTCTGAAATTGCTTTGCGACATTGTTGTGTTATGTTGTTAATAATTTCGCTGAAGTGTTGCAGCTGCGATATTCTGATCCTACAGTACCCAAGCTGGTTATTTCTCAAATCGGTAGTTCATGAACTTGAAAACAATAAATTATAAGGAATGCAATCTTTGCAAACCGCGGCTATATTGTTCATGAATTGATTCAAATGAATCAAACCGATTTTGTTTCAATTGTGTCTATGAATAAAGACTTAAGCAATTGAACAACTCTTCATCTAGTTCTTATGAGTCATTTGAACTAGTTATGAGAAAGATGAATACGGTTAATATGGAAGTGCTCATATGGCTAACCATTGGTTAACTCAAACCTAAATGAAATACATTTCATTTGTGTGTGACAATCTAAGTTTCGATCTAACGGTTGAAAGATATTAGCTTGTATCTAATCAGGTTTTCATCTAACGGTGAATACTGAATGCTTTGTTACTAAGCTAACATAGATTGCAAACCCTGATTTGAAAACTATATA
Organism: Papaver somniferum; assembly: GCF_003573695.1. Lineage (NCBI taxonomy): Eukaryota > Viridiplantae > Streptophyta > Magnoliopsida > Ranunculales > Papaveraceae > Papaver > Papaver somniferum. Next base: position 145,118,260 of record NC_039358.1, on the reverse strand, counting down.
AGAGAGAACTCTAGCAACTGGAAAAACTAATCCCCACACCTTCTATGTGATACTAGTTGGTTTTGCTAGAGTCGATTCTCCTTTAACCTTATGTTTCATCTCGAGGCTCTGTAGGTTAACGACTGAAAGACTTCATTGGGATTGTGAAGCCAGAAGAAACTATTTCTCTTGTAGTTGAGTGACCTGATCTTTCCGTTTTCTATCGTACGAGTTCAATTGAATAATTGACTTGAGATTTTATCTTCGATAGGGCAAGATAAAAAGAAATCACAAACATCTTCGTCTCATCGTTTGTGATTCCACAATATCTTGTTTCGCTACCATACGATTAAGATTATTGTGATGTGATTGATAGTTCTAGGCTGTTCTTCGGGAATATAAGTCCGGGTTATCAATTAGTTCTTGTTCACCTTGATTTCTATCAAAAGACGAAATAAACTCTTAGGTTTATCTGTGGGAGACAAATTTATCTATTATCGTAGACTTTTCTGTGTGATACAGATTTGTTTATTCAAGTCTTCGACTTTGGGTCGTAGCAACTCTTAGTTGTGGGTGAGATCAGCTAAGGGAATCAAGTGCATAGTATCTTAGTGGGATCGGAGACGTAAGGAGCGCAACTGTACCTTGAATCAGTGTGAGATTAACTAGGGTTCAAATGCAGTCCAGACCGAAGTTAGTTTTAAGTAGGCTAGTGTTTGTAGCGTCTTAATACAGTGTGGTGTTCAATCTGGACTAGGTCCCGGGGTTTTTCTTCATTTGTGTTTTCCTCGTTAACAAAACTTCTGGTGTCTGTGTTATTTCTTTTTCACATTATATTTTGTTATATAATTGAAATATCACAGGTTGTGCGTTGTATCGATCAATTGTGAAATCAAACCTTTGGTTGTTGATTGGAAATTGATTGATCCTTGGATATTGGTCTTTGGTACCATCCAAGTTTATATCTCTTGTATTTGATAAAGACTCACAGATTTCTATCTGTCAATATTGGACATAGTATTTCTAGGAATTATGAAAACCGAATTTGGAAATATATTGCATATCTTGAGAATATTTTCGGTTTTGGAAATTCCTTGGTGTCCAAACTACCTTGGTCTATAAATACCCAAATTTGCAATTCGAGCAAACCATCCTAAAAGCCAGCAAAACTACCTTGTTGTGTTTTTACTGGTGGATCCGTCTATTCGGAGAGGAAAGTACCCTAATTAGGCGAAATCTCTTACGACCGCTCATTTAAAGACTTCTTTGGGATCAAGAAGCTCTACGAGTAACGTTGGTGGGAAACTAGATAATTACAATATTATTAGTTTTCGATTTGATTTGATTGACTAACGGTTGTTGAACTTTGATTGCACCTAGTTTGTTTATTCTTGAGAATCTTCTCTTCTGATATAAGATTCACTCAAACTAGATCGAAGTGTCGACGGGATCTTTAGAACTGTTTGTAGATCTAAAGACATCTTGTGATAATCCATTTTTAACAGACTCCGTTCTGTGTGTGATTGATAACAAGAGATTCAAGTTGTGGTGTGCAGGTGTTTATTGAAGATTTAAGAAGATTTGAAGACGAAGAAGATTTCTTATTTGGGTTTATAATCTTTGGTGTGAACAAAACTTGATCGGCTGGGATCCAATTATAATCGGTTTATCTTTGATAGATTTGATTGATCGGTTGCGTAGATCCGCATCGGTATTTAGAATCTTGATAGATCCTATTATTGATTGCATAATCTAAATTCTGCTAATTTGGTAGTTGTTGGATAGATTTATATAAACCCGAGAAAGGAGTTTATTGGATTAAACAGAAGAGCCTTTGTCTAACTCATATCACTGAAATTGAATAGAGTTGTTACCGAACAGATTTGTTGTTCCTTTACTGTTTGGAATACGAACCAAAGGAATTATTCCAGTGCGTGCACTTATTGAATGACGGAAGCGCAAGGATACTGAAGAAACTAGGTGAACTATAGGTTTAGTTGCTTGGTCTCAACTACACGAAGTTGGTTTGATTTTGTATAGCAGCTTAAGTATGAGAGTATTCAATTCTGGACTAGGTCCCGGGGTTTTTCTGCATTTGCGGTTTCCTCGTTAACAAAATCTTGCAGTGTCATTTCCTTTTGTTTTCCGCAATTATAATTGTTGTTATTATAATTTAAAGTAAATTACACAAACTTTAACTCTGTATTACTTGATAGTGATCCTATAGAGTTTGGTTAAGTCCGAACCTATTATCAAGTAATCACACTTTGATTGTTGTATTGTCTCGATCTCGTATCCATAGACGATCACACAAACTGTGAATACTGATTCGTTGTATTGTCTCGACTTAGTCCATAGACAATCACTTTCGGTAAGAGGACTTATAGGTGGAAAAGTTTTAGATTGAGGTATATTTTGGTACCCTCGTCTTTTCAGTTACCATGGTAACAAAGCATTCAATATTCACCGTTAGATGAAAACCTGATTAGATTCAAGCTAATATCTTTCAACCGTTAGATAGAACTTAGCTTGTTATACACAAATGAAATGTACCTTCATTTAGGTTTGGGTAACCGTACCTAAACGTGTACACCTAGTTGATTCAACAATAGTTAACCAATAGTTATCCATATGAGCACTTTCATATCAACCTTATTCATCTTCACCATAACTAGTTCAAATGACTCAAATGAACTAGTTAGAGAGTTTTTCAATTGCTTAGATCTCATAGAAGTCTACAAGACACAATCGAAGCAAAATCGATTTTGATTCACTCGAATCAATTCATGAACATTATAGATACTGTTTTCAAAGATTGAATCCTTATTATATAAATGTTTTAGTTCATGAACAAACCAATTTTAGAAAGCAACCTTTTTAGGTATGCAAACGGGTACACATACTTAAGTGACAGGATTGAGTTTGTTTTTAACTCCAAACTCCAGCAGAAATTCACGGACGTGAAACTTCCGCCAGTATGCGTACGGGTACGCATACTTACCCGGATTTCCAACAACCGCCGGTACGCGTACGAGTACGCATACTTTAGGTTCCCGGTTTTGGACTTTTACACAAATGTGGGAACACACTATGTTTATATCCAAACATGTTTACTTGTTCTAAACTCTCATTTCAATCATTAAAACTTTCTTAAAGGATGTTAAAATAGTTGTTATTCACAACTATTTTCATAAAAAAAAATTTCAAGTTATTGAAATAATCAACATTACTTTCGCCACGAGTAAAGATGAACTTGTCCAAAGCGAAAGGTTACCAACAAATATTTCGAGAAATAGATAAGCGAGATAAACTCGGCTCCAAATATCAAATGTGTATCATTGAAGTCTATATGGCAATACGACTTTTGTCTCAAAATAGGAGATAGAATATATAGACTTTTGAGTAATAGATAAGTTCAAGTCTCCACATACCTCTTTGTTGAAGAAGTTCCACAAGTTCCCTTGAGTAGTTCTTCGTCTTCATTCGATGAACGCCGTGGAGTCTAAAGCTCAACTACACTTACTATCCTAATCCGAGACTTAGCTATAAGTAGACTAGAAATCAAGACTTATAGTTTTGGCAACTAAACTTGACAAACAAGCTTGAGATAGAAACGCTTGCGATTTCGACCGATCAATGCTCTAACAATCTCCCCCTTTGTCAATTTTAGTGACAAAACTATCAATACATATGGAATACAAAATAAATAAAATTTGTAGCTTCTCATCCAAATGCTTGATCTCCTTGGTTCTTCAACATTACTCGAAATCTTCTTCACTTTCAAGTACTCCAATGATTCCAAATGTGTTCAATTCCGCGTCATTATTGTTGAAGATCCGTAGCTATAACAATGAGAACAAAGTTCAATTGTATCACAACTTTGACAACAATACTATGGTGATATGTATCACTCCCCCTTAGTCAATACTCCATCTCACATGAAAACCACTCCCTCTTACATAATGATCCGAAAACCATATATATTTGTAGTGTGAACTACACATTAATTCCCCCCCTTTTTGTCAATAAAATTGGCAAAGGTACGAGAATTAGTGGGATCCTAATGAAATTTCCATGGAGACACTTTATGACCAAAAGAGAAACACATATCAACTTTTTTAGATGCAATCATATAGCCGAAACTAAATGCATTCATCAAGGAGTTTATAAAGATACAAGATAACCCCTATAATATTCCACAGCCGCACTCCCCACAAAGATTTGGCAATTAAGCACAACTTCAAATAAGAACTCTCCCCCATAAAATTTCATTCCTGAAAGAGCAACAAGAGCGACCTTACTTTCACAAGAAAAGAAGATTTCTTTGGACATTAACAAATCACATGAAACATGAATTTGTATCCAAAAATCTCAATTAGATCAACCACAAGAGAACCCATGATTAATTTAATCGGAAATTCTCACATAAGAGAACTTACGGAGCCGCACAATATTTACATAAAGATATGGATCAGGAAAGATCAATACTGCGGAATAAGCAAAGATTCATTCTATTTTTCATCATTATTTGCACAATGACATACAATAGACTTAATCTTTGTAAACAAAAGTTCATCCTTTCTTCCATCAACATTTGCATAATGACATAAAAGGCTTAACTTTTGCTTGTCAAAAGCTCATTCAATCTTTTATCAATACTTGCATAATGACATATGAAAGACTTAACTTTTGACCACGTATGGGACAATCATAGTTCACGGACGCAAACACACATATCCCATAACAAGTTGCAATAGATAAAACCATAAATATTAATACTGCAAAATCATCTTCCAAATAACTTTAGAATTTAAATAAATAAATCTAAAAACATTGCAAGATGAAAATCGTTGGAAATAGCTATGTGTACTCACAATAATTGTTATTCTAAACCCTAGTTATCCTTCTTAAAAACACAAGAATAAATTCTCATAAGAAGTTTCCTAGACATTAAGACCTTTGAAAAATTCTTTATCGTCCCCGAACTTCTTGCCCTCAACAGCCATTGGGGCATAAGGTTCATGAAGAAAGGAGTTGATATCAACAAACCTTCTTGATTGATGCCGAACCAGGGGATTTTAAATTTCAAGAGTCTTAAACACAGAAGCCTTTATTTGCTGCACTTCCTGTTAGAGCATTGCTCGGTCGAACTCGCATGCGTTGCTATCTCAAACATGTTTGTCAATGTTAGTGATCAAAACTATAAATCTTGATTTCTAGTCTACTATAGCTAAGGTCTCGAACTAGGATAGAAAGTGTAGTAAGATGAAGAACTCCATGGAAATCATCATACAAGACGAAGGACTACTCAAGGAACCGGTGGATCTTCATTGACTAAAAGGTATGTGGAGACTTGAACTTATCTATCACTCAAAGTCTATTTATCTCCTATCTTGAAACAAAAGTCGTTTTGTTATATAGACTTAGATTATACACATTTGCTATTTCGAGCCGAGTTTATCTCGCCTATCTATTTCTCGAAATATGTGTTGGTAAGCTTTCGCTTTAGCCAAGTTCATCTTTACCTAGTGACGAAAGTCATGACAAGTTTCAATCACTTTGAAAATTGCTTACTTTGACGAAAAATAGTTTGTGAATAACAACTATAGAATATCAACGTCCTCTAAGAATGTTTCAATGATTGAAATGAGAGTTTAGATAATATAACCATTGGAGGATATAAGCATTGTTGTGGAAACGCATATATGTATAAGTCCTTATTCCTTGAACCGAAGTTTGTGAAATTTGTTAATCAAGAGAACCGGAATAGTGGCGTGAGCTAAGTCCGCGAACCCAGTTCGCGAACTGGCGGAAGTTCTCGACCCAAGAAATTCTGCTGGAGTTTGTGAATTCCTTCCGGGAACTTAAGTCCGTGAACCCAGTCCGCGAACTTGAGTAGGTTATATCTAAAAACGATATTTGTGAACTTATTCTTATATAAACTAAGGAATGCAAATTGCAAACCGTGGCTATATAGTTCATGAACCGATTCGAGTGAATCAAATCGTTTTTGCTTCGATTGTTTCTTGTGTAGTTACATAAGATTTCCTTGTAATTGAACAACTCTCTAACTAGTTCATTTGAGTCACTTGAACTAGTTATGGTGAAGAAGAATATGGTTGATATGAAAGTGATCATATGGATAACCATTTGTGAAAAAGTGGGGGTACAACAACCACACCCAATATTTCGCTTAGCAATCTGTATGGACAAACTCCAATACACTTTCTAGAGAATCAACTAGACAGTCAGACTCAATCTAGATAAAAATTATATCAACGAGTTTATATCTCAATCTCTCGATTTGATATATACTCAAGCAAATAGAAATCTGCGAGTCTATATCAAATACTAGAGAGATAACTTGGATGGTACCAAAGACCAATATCCAAGTGTCAATCAATTTAAATAAACAACCAAAAGGTCGGATATTCTAATTGATTGAACAACGCACAACCTGTGATATTTCAATTATATAACAAAATATAATGCGGAAAAGAAATAACACAGACACCAGAATTTTGTTAATAAGGAAACCGCAAATGCAGAAAAACCCCGGGACCTAGTCCAGATTCAACACACACTGTATTAAGCCACTACAGACACTAGCCTACTCCAAATTAACTTCGGTCTAGACTGTAGTTGAACCCCAATAAATCTCACACTGATCCAAGGTACAGTTATGCTCCTACGTCTCTGATCCCAGAAGGATGCTACGTACTTGATTCCCTTAGATGATCTCACCCACAACTAAGAGTTGCTACGACCCAAAGTCGAAGACTTTAATAAACAAATCTGTATCACACAGAAAAGTCTACGATAATAGATAAATCCGTCTCCCACAAATATACCTACGAGTTTTGTTCTGTATTTTGATAAATCAAGGTGAACATCAACCAATTGATAAATCGGACTTATATTCCCGAAGAACAACCTAGTATTATCAATCACCTCACAATAATCTTAATCGACGCAGCGAAAAAAATATTGCGGAATCACAAACGATGAGACGAAGTGTTTGTGATTTCTTTTATATCTTGCCTATAGGAGATATCAATCTCAAGCCAATTATTACAATTGTACTCGTACGATAGAAACAGCAAGATCAGATCACACAACTACAAGAAAGTAGTATCGTCCTGGCTTCACAATCCCAATGAAGTCTTTAAGTCGTTAACCTGGTTTAGAAGAAGAAACCAAAGGTTAAAGGAGAATCGACTCTAGATTAGCACAACTATTATCACACAGAAAGTGTGGGGATTAGGTTTCCCAGTTGCTAGAGTTCTCCCTTATATAGTATTTCAAATCAGGGTTTGCAATCAATGTTAGCTTGGTAACAAAGCATTCAATATTCACCGTTAGATGAAAACCTGATTATATTCAAGCTAATATTTTTCAACCGTTAGATCAAAAACTAGCTTGTTACACACAAATGAAATGCACGTTTATAGGCTTGTGTAACCGTACCCAAACTTATACATCTGTTGGTTCAACAATAGTCAACCAAATGGTTAGCCATATGATCACTTTCATATCAACCATATTCTTCTTCACCATAACTAGTTCAAGTGACTCAAATGAACTAGTTTGAGAGTTGTTCAATTTCAAGGAAATCTTATGTAACTACACAAGACAAAATTGAAGCAAAAACGATTTGATTCACTCGAATCGGTTCATTAACTATATAGCCACGGTTTGCAATTTGCATTCCTTAGTTTATATAAGAATAAGTTCATAAACATCGTTTTAGATATAACCTACTCAAGTTCGCGGACTTAAGTTCCCAGACGAAGTTCACAAACTCCAGCAGAATTTCTCGGGACGAGAACTTCCGCCAGTTCGCGGACTGAGTTTGCGAACTTGGCTCACGCCACCATTCCGGTTCTCTTTATCAACAAAGTTCGCAAACTTCGGTTCAAGGAATAAGGACTTATACATATATGTGTTTCCACAATAATGCTTATATCCTCCAATGGTTATATAATCTAAACTCTCATTTCAATCATTGAAACATTCTTAGAGGACGTTGATATTCTGTAGTTGTTATTCACAAACTATTCTTCGTCAAAGTAAGCAATTTTCAAAGTGATTGAAATTTGTCATGACTTTCATCACTAGGTAAAAATGAACTTGGCTAAAGAGAAAGCTTACCAACACATATTTCGAGAAATAGATAGGCGAGATAAACTCGGCTCGAATAGCAAATGTGTATAATCTAAGTGTATATAGCAAAACGAATTTTGTCTCAAGATAGGAGATAAATATACTTTTGAGTGATAGATAAGTTCAAGTCTCCACATACCTTTTAGTCGACGAAGATCCACCGGTTCCTTGAGTAGTCCTTCATCTTGTATGATGATTGCTATGGAGTTCTTGAGCTCAACTACACTTTCTATCCTAGTCCGAGACCTTAGCTATAGTAGAATTGAAATCAAGACTTATACTTTTGATCAATAACATTGACAAACATGCTTGAGATAGCAACGCATGCGAGTTCGACCGAGCAATGCTCTAACAATCTCCCCCTTTGTCAATTTTAGTGACAAAACTATCAATACATATGGAATACAAAAAATAAACAAATTATCTTTTGTAGCTCCTATTCCACATGTCTAATCTTCAACATTACTCGAAATCTTCGTCACTTCCAAGTACTCCAATGATCCCAAAGGTTGTAAGTTCAGCATCATCGTTGTTGAAAATCCGTAGCTATAACAACGAGAAAAAAAGAGTTCTCAATCATTGTTATACAGTGTCATGGTATCATTACACAGCATCAAAGTTCAATTGTATCACAACTTCAACAACAATACTATGGTTATATGTATCACTCCCCCTTAGTCAATACTCCATCTCACATGGAAACCACTCCCCCTTACATAATAATCTGAAAACCATATGTATTTGTAGTGTGAACTACATAATAATTCTCCCCCTTTTTGTCAATAAAATTGGCAAAGGTACAAAAACGGGATCCTAATGAAATTTCCGAGAGTGACATTTCATGACCAAAAGAAAGAAACACATATCAACTTATTAAGATGCAATCATATAGCCGAAGCTAAATGCATTCATCAAGGAGTTCATAAAGATACAAGATAACCCCTATAATATTTCACATCAGCACTCCCCACAAAGATTTGGCAATTAAGCACAAGTTCAATTAATAACTCTCCCCCATAAAATGTCATTCCCGAAAGAACAACAAGAGCGACCTTAATTTCGAAAGAAAAGAAGGATTTCTTTGGACATAACAAATCACATACAAGTATGAATTTGAATCCAAAATACTCAATTAAATTAACCACAAGAGAACCCATGATTAATTCAATCGAAAATGCTCAACATAAGTGAACTTATGGAGACTCAAAAATATACAATTAGATTAATCACAAGAGAACCCATAATTAATCTAATCGAAATACACAACCAAACTAATCACAAAAGTAATCAATTTAATTGGTCCTGCTCATCATAAGAAAACTTACGGAGTAACAACTAAATAACCAAACAAGATTATTAATTTAGTTGAATATGCTCGACATAAAGTATCTCGCGGAATAACAACTAAGCTAAGCATAAAAATAATCAACTTGGCCGTTTTAGTGCTCAACATAAGACACTTTACGGAGCCTCACAGTAATACATAAATATGGATCAGGGAAGATCAATACTGCGGAATACACAAGGATTCATTCTATTTTCCATCACTACTCGCATAACGATATTCAATAGACATAATCCTTGCAAACAAAAGATTTTAACCTATCTTCCATCAAAAATTGACATAATAAGCTTAACTTTTGTATTTGTCAAAAGTCTATTCATTCTTTTATCAATACATGCACATCGACATACGAAAGACTTTACTTTTGACAAGGTATGGGACAATCATAGTTCACGGACACAAACACACATATCCCATAAAAATTTGCAATATATAAAACCATAAAGATTATGTTAGAGCATAGCTCGGTCGGCCTCGCACGTGTTGCTATCTCAAGCATGTGTTGTCAATGTTAGTGATCAAAACTATGAGTCTTGATTTCTAGTCTACATATCTAAGTCTCAGACTAGGATAAAAAAGTGTAGTTGAGCTCAAGGACTTCATGGAGATTCATCATACAACGACGAAGATCTATTCAAGGAACCTTGGAACTTCATCAACAAAAAGGTATGTGGAGACTTGAACTTATCTATCACTCAAAAGTCTATCTCTTCTATCTCCTACTTCTTATGAGACAAAAGTCGTATGCTATATAGACTGGATCATACACATTTGATATTTCGAGCCGAGTATATCTCCCCTATTTATATCTCGAAATCATGTGTTGGTAAAGCGTTTCGCTTTGATCGGGTTTATCTTCACCTAATGACGAAAGTCATAATGTTTCAATCACTTTGAAAAATCGCTTTGACGAGAAATAGTGTAACAACTGTATAACATCCTCTAAGAATGTTTCAATGGTTAGAATGAGAGTTTAGGTCTATATAACCAATGATGGATATAAGCATTATGTGGAAACACATATGTGCATAAGTCTTATTCCTTAATCTGAAGTTTGCGAACTTTGTTGATTGAGAGAAACCGGAGGAATTGGCTTTGCCAAGTCCGCGAACTGACGGAAGTTCTCTTGCCGAGAATTTCTGCTGGATTTTCCAAAAACTCGTTTGCGTGTTTAGTCCGCGAACTGGCGGAAGTCTCCTTGCCGAGATTTTCTGCTCGAGTTTGGAAAACTTTGCAGGTTGTCTTAAGTCCGCGAACTTGTTTGCGTACTTGAGTGGGTTATGATCTAAAGATGTGCTCTGAACATGAAACTTAAATTACTAAGGAATGCAGTATGCAAACCGTGGCTATAAAGTTCATGAGTCGATTCAATCGAATCGAATCATCTTTGTTTCAATTGTGTCTTGTGTAGTTACATAAGATCTCATAGCAATTGAAAAACTCTGTAACTAGTTCATTTGAGTCAATTGAACTAGTTATGGTGAAGAAGAACAAGGTTAATATGAAATGCTCATATGGTTGACTTTTTGGGTTACTATTTTGAACCAACATACACGTACACGTTTGGGGACAGTTTTCACAAACCCAGTAAATGTATATCTCAAGTGTGTGTGACAAGCTAAGTTTTCGATCTAACGGTTGAGAAATATTAGCTTAAATCTAAATCAGGTTTTCATCTAACAGTGAATATTGATTTCTTTGTAACTAAGGGAAAACCCTGATTTGAAGACTATATATAGGAGACAACTCTTCTGACGGTAATATTAAGACTACACCCTCCAATCATTCCTATGATCAAAAGGTATGTCTTGTTTGTGAGACCAAGTGTTCTGTTAGACAGAAGAGAAACTCCAAGTTTAATAAAGACTTCTTAGTTCAACTTAAACACAACCTAGATTTGATTCTCAAAGGTGTGACTGACATCCGTATGATTGAGCCAATTGGTTTTCGTACCTATCCTGTGTATGCAACCAGGAAAGTCAGTACAGTGAGTTCCTCCAATGTTCAAGGGCAGAATAGACGCCTTAATAAACATCGTCCTAAGGAAGTTCAACGCTTTGTCTCTAAATACAACATTGTTCCTGTTGAGAAGATCATTCCAGAAGAAAGGAAAATTGATAAGATAAGCAAGGATATTAAAGAGATAATTGTAAGATACAAAGAGCTTGTCAACAGATTATCTTCTTCCTCATGTCAAGGCACTTCTGGTAAGAACTCTAACTATGTCTCTTACTTTGACGACAGTAAATTTTATGATAATTTCTCATGTCAAACGGGATCCCTCTCTAAGACTAAGAGGAAAAACAAACTTAACCAAAGAAATAAACCTCGTAATGAGCCTGTAGGCTCGTACTTGTGCTAATTAATCACAAGGTTCGAGAACTTACTCATATAAAATCCTGTTGAGTAAGTTGTGTTAAAAACAGGTATACTTGTTGCTTGCATCTGTTAAGTTAAGCTATTTTCTTATCGTCCATATCTAAACTTGTGTTGACAGATCAGCTAAGATCAAGTATTGGTTAAGTCAACAGAAAATGTTTCATACTGTCTTAAAATTTATTTTTAGGACCTGTTTTCAAATGTTTGAAGGACTTTATTTCTTGGGTATTTGTTGTACTCGAACGGATTCCGTTCTGGCCCGAGTCAACAGTTTATTTGAAACCCTAAATTGTTGTCCCCAAGGATAAAATATCCAACCTCTTAGGGTTACAAGTCACGTACGTGTACCTCTGGTGGTTTTTGGATTTTCAAAGAATGTCTTCCTCCTCTTCTTGCTATGGTGGTTTCGGAAAAGGATTTCTTGACAAAAGTGTTGAGGTTGATTCCAGGAGGAAGAGAACACTTGTAGATGAAGATCATCCCAATGCTTCATGCTTCTTTGCTTATTCTCATGAAGATGTTGAGAAGGATGCTATGATCTCTGCTGAAGTTGTTCATGACTTTCTTAAGTACTTTGGGGAAGCAAAACAAATGCTTGTTGATACTTTAAAAGGTCTTGATAAGTTGAAAACTGAGTTGGAAAAGGTTGTGTCTGACCTTGGTCTCATAAAATCTCAAATCAACGATCTTCGTAAAGAGAATCATCTCTCTGATGAAGCAGAGAAGGCTGGCGCTCACAAGCCCGAAGACTCCATGCCTTGTGAGGATCCTGTACTTCCCATATCCCTATTCGCTGTCAGGGAAACGATGGAGTTTGATTCTCTCTAGCTTGTCTTTTTGTTTCCTAGTATATCTTGTTTTTGCATTAGTTGGAAGAATAACTAGCATTTTGAATAGCGAAGATTGTGACTACACATAGCTATTTTGTTTTCATCTTCTTATGTTTATTTTTTAGGTTTATTAGTTTTAAATTCTAAAAATATTTGGAGGATGATGTTATTGCAGTATTAATCTTTATGATTTTGTGATATTGCAATATTTTTTATGGGATATGTATTGTTTGCGTCCGTGAACTTGAAGGTCCCATATGTTGTCAAAAGTAAAGTCGTTCATGAATTGATTTTCGTATTGATGAAAGCACGCATGGACTTTTGACAAATACAAAAGTTATGCCTATGCAGTCATTTATTTGATGGAAAATAGGATAAAATCTTTTGTGTGACAAGGATAAAGTCTATTATGTCATTATGCATATAGTGATGGAAAGATAGAATAGATCCTTGTATGTATTCCACGGTATTGATCTTCTTTGATCCATTCTTTTTGTATTACCGTGAAGACTCCATTGTGTGTCTTATGTTGAGCACGATACAACTAAGTCGATTATTCTTATTGGCTTTGTTAGATGTTCCATAAGATGCTATATGTTGAGCATTATGAACTAAATTAATCATCTTGGTTGGTTATTTAGTTATTTGCTCCGAAAGTCTTCTTTTGTCGAGCAAGACTTTTGACAATTAAATTGATTACCTTCGTGATTAGTTTGGTTGTTTGTATTCCAATTAGACTAACTATGGGTTCTCTTTTAATTATTCTAGTTGAGTTTTCGTATATTCTACAAGTTCTTGTGTTGAGTATATGAACGGTTATACTAACTATGTTCTATTGGTTGATGTAGTCGTATATTCCGTAAGGTTTTCCTTATGTTGAGTACGTGAACGATTAAGTTAGTCATCTCCGTATGATTACCTTAGTCGTAGCTCCGTAAGTTTACTTATGTTGATCACAATCAATTAAATTGATCACTTCTGTGGTTTGATTTAGTTGCGTATTCCAATTAAATTAATCATGGGTTTACTTGTGATTAATTTGATTGAGTTTTGGATATAGAAAATCATTTTCCTATGGTTTTTGGTGTCCAATTAAAAATCCTTCTTTTCTTTCGAAATTAAGGTCGCTCTTGTTATTCTCTCGGGAATGACATCAAATGGGGGAGAGTTTTTTTGAACTTGTGCTTAATGGTAATATCTTGCGGGGTGTGCGGATGTGGAATTTTATAGGGGTTATGTTGTATCTTAAAACTCCTTGATGAATGCATTTAGTTTATGTTTTATGATTGCATCTAAATTAAGTTGGTATGTATTTCTTCTTTTAGTCTATGAAACGTCTCTTCTCGGAAATTTCATTAGGAACCCATTCTTGTACCTTTGCCAATTTTATTGACAAAAAGGGGGAAAATTAATGTGTAGTTCTAGTACATATACATATGGTTTTCGGATCATTGTGTAAGGGGGAGTGGTTTCCATGTGAGATGGACTATTGACTAAGGGGGAGTGATACATATCACCTTAGTATTATTGTTAAAGTTGTGATGCAATTGGACTTTGATGTTACATAATAATACTATGTCACTGTATAATGATGATCGAGAATCTCGATTTCTCTCATTGTTATAGCTACGTATCTTCAACAACGGTGATGCTAAACTTACAACCTTTGGGATCATTGGAGTACTTGGAAGGACGAAGATTTTTAGGGAATGTTGAAGATTAGACTATGGAATATGAGCCACTAAAGTTTATCTTTTTTGTATTCCATATGTATTAATAGTTTTTCACTAAAATTGACAAAGGGGAGATTGTTAGATCATAGCTAGGTCGACCATGTTTGCCAATGTTAGTGATCAAAACTATGAGTCTTGATTTCTAGTCTACATAGCTAAGTCTCGGACTATGATAGAAAAGTGTAGTTGAGATCAAGAACTTCATGGTGATTCATCATACAACGACGAAGATATACTCAAAGAACCGTGGAACTTCATCAACAAAAAGGTATGTGGAGACTTGAACTTATCTATCACTCAAAAGTCTATCTCTTCTATCTCCTACTTCTTATGAGACAAAAGTCGTATGCTATATAGACTGGATCATACACATTTGATATTTTGAGCCGAGTATATCTCGCCTATCTATATCTCGAAATCATGTGTTGGTAAAGCGTTTCGCTTTGATCGGGTTTATCTTCCCCTAATGACGAAAGTCATAATGTTTCAACCACTTTGAAAATCGCTTTGACGAGAAATAGTGTAACAACTATATAACGTCCTCTAAGAATGTTTCAATGGTTGGAACGAGAGTTTAGGTCTATATAACCAATGATGGATATAAACATTGTGTGGAAACACATATGTGCATAAGTCCTATTACTTAATCCGAAGTTTGCGAACTTTGTTGGTTGAGAGAAATCGGAGGAATTGGCTTTGTCAAGTCCGCGAACTCAGTTTGCGAACTCAGTCCGCGAAATGACGGAAGTTCTCTTGCCGAGAATTTCTGCTGGATTTTCCAAAAACTCATTTGCGTGTTTAGTCCGCGAACCTAGTCCGCGAACTGGCGGAAGTCTCCTTGCTGAGATTTTCTGATGAGTTTGGAAAACTCTGCCGGTTGTCTTAAGTCCGCGAACTTGTTTGCGTACTTGAGTGGGTTATGATCTAAAGATGTGCTCTGAACATGAAACTTAAATTACTAAGGAATGCAGTATGCAAACCGTGGCTATAAAGTTCATGAGCCGATTCAATCGAATCGAATCATCTTTATTTCAATTGTGTCTTGTGTAGTTACATAATATCTCATAGCAATTGAACAACTCTCTAACTAGTTCATTTGAGTCAATTTAACTAGTTATGGTGAAGAAGAACAAGGTTAATATGAAATGCTCATATGGTTGACCTTTTGGGTTACTATGTTGAACCAACATACACGTACATGTTTTGGCACGGTTTTCACAAACCCAGTAAACGTATATCTCAAGTGTGTGTGACAAGCTAAGTTTTCGATCTAACGGTTGGGAAATATTAGCTTGAATCTAAATCAGGTTTTCATCTAACGGTGAATATTGATTGCGTTGTAACTAAGGGAAAACCCTGATTTGAAGACTATATATAGGAGACATCTAGCATTGGGCAAAACTAATCCCCACACGTATGTGTGATACTAGTGCACTCGCTAGAGTCGATTCTCCTCTAACTTTTGGTTTTCTTCTCTAAAACCAGGTTAACGACTTAAAGACTTCATTGGGATTGTGAAGCCAGACCGATACTACTTTTATCATAGTTGTGTGATCTGATCTTGCATCTTCTATCGTACGAGTACATTCTTTGATTGGCTTGAGATCGTGAGAGTTTTCCGTTAGGCAAGATAAAGAAATCACAAACATCTTCGTCTCACTGTTTGTGATTCCTCGACGTCCTCTTGTGTATTCAAGTAAGACTGTTGAGAGGTGATTGATTAATCTAGGTTGTTCTTCGGGAATATAGGACCATATTATCAATTGGTTCCTGTTCACCTTGATTTCATATCTTAAGACGGAACAAAAACCTAGGGTTTTTCTGTGGGAGACAGAATTATCCTTTGATAGACTTTTCTGTGTGAGACATATTTGTTTATTATCAAGTCTGCGATTTTGGGTTGCAGCAACTCTTGGTTGTGGGTGAGATCATCTAAGGGAATCAAGTGCGCAATATCCTGCTGGGATCAGAGGCGTAGGAGTACAACTGTACCTTGAATTAGTGGGAGACTGATTGGGGTTCAACTATAGTCCAGTCCGAAGTTAGCTTGGAGTAGGATAGTGTCTGTAGCGGCTTAATACAATGTGTATTCAATCTGGACTAGGTCCCGGGGTTTTTCGGCATTTTCGGTTTCCTCGTTAACAAAATTTCTGGTGTCTGTGTTATTTCATTTTCCGCATTATATTGTTTATCTTTATAATTGAAATAATACAGGTTGTGCGTTAAAGGTTAATTGATTGGAGATCCGACCTTGTGGTTATCGATTTCATTGATTAACACTTGGACATTGGTCTTTGGTACCGTCCAAGTTATTCCTTGTATTTGATAAAGTCTCGATATTGTTTTTAGCTTGAGTAAAAATCAAATCAAGAGAGAGATATTAACTCCTTGAGATACTTTTATCTAGATTGAGTCTGAATGTCTAGTTGATTCTCTAGGAAAGTATTTTGGAGTTAGTCCATACAGATTGCTAAGCGAAATATTGGGTGGTGTTGTTAGACCCCCGCTTTTTCAGATTAATACTGCAAAAATCATCTTCCAAACAACTTTAGAATTTAAACCAATAAATCTAAAAACATGAAGATGAAAATGTTGGACATAGCTATGTGTAATCACAATAATGGCTATTCCAAACTCTAGTTATTCTTCTAACAAAAACAAGAAAATAAAAGATTTACTAGGCAATATGACCTTTGAAGAATTCTTTATCGTCCCCTAACTCCTTGTCGTCAACAGCCATTGGGACGTAAGGTTCATTAAGGTAGGAGTTTATATTAATAAACCTTCTTGGTTAATGATGTCGAACCATGGCCTTCTGAATCTCATGAATCTTATACACAAAAGCCTTTATTTGTTGAATATCATTTCACATCTCCTTCAACTCTTCAAGAACATCAGAAAACTTCTGAGAGTTTGAAGGAACGGCTCTTGGCTTCCTCACATTCCTTATATTTCTTTTCAAGGTAGGAGATAACAGAGATTTCTCTTTTTCTTTCATGATTGATTGCTTAATAATCATATTAACATCTTTTCCGTCAGAAGACATCACGCTTGGAGTATCCATAACGTATGGGTTTGTGAGAGGAAATCACAAATTGTAATCAACAAGTAGTCTTGAGATAAAAAGAGGTTTTGAGGAAGGAGAAGGGAATGTAGGGTTTCGAAACCTTTAAACAGGTTCGTACACGTCCAACTCACAACCCTATAAAGAGTAGAATTGTCGATAATAACCCTCTTTTGTTGATAGACAGGGAAGAACAGAAACTAAGAAAAGAAGAGAAGAGAAAAAAAAACTTTTCCTAAAGCTTGAGAGGTGCAAAATCATTGTCTCTTTTGATCAGGCACATGAGACAAGATTTCCAAAACAACACAATCAAGTTGTGTTGTGGTGAACAACAATTTGTCCACCATTTTCCTCTTGAGAGGAATCCACAGACCTCTATCGATCAAAACGACTCGACCATACTTTCTTCTCTAATGGTCTTGGTTTATCCTTGGAAACTAACTTCTTAGACGAAGATAAAATCCTACATACCTCAACGGTCTTTCGAGCAAGTTTAAGCTTATTTGCTAATTGATTTTCTCTTCGTTGAAGTTTGTTGACATGCCTCAATTGGTTTTTGTACTTGTAACACTTTGAAAGTTCATGACCCTTTAGAGAACAATACGAGCACGTCAAACTAGGATAAAGATCAGGCTTCTGAGATGTACATGCAGCTAGACACATGGTGGAACCTGAAACATTACAAACAGAGTTTCCAAGAAATGGGTCAATTTTTTCTTCCAGATTAGTTGGGTTTTCTTCTGAAAGAATATTGAGATTGATGTATGTATTGCTACAGTTATCAATATTTTCACCAAGAAGTGCAACACTTGATTTCTGATCTTCACTAGAATCATAATTGTCAGACATTTCATCAAGAGTTGCAGCAAGACCTTTGTTCCCGGTGTATTTTCTATGATTTGGACACTCGTTTGCAAAATGACCAAATCCCTTACACTTAAAGCACTGAGGCATATCCTCATCACCAGTTTCATTTGTTTCCCTGTTTTTAGGAGGAATACGATTATGAGGTTTAACTGATGCTTTAGGCTTATCTCTGGAGAACCGTTTATTTCTCTTCAACAGAAGATCCTTAAACTGCTTGTGATCATCGAGACCGACTTGTCAAGATCTTCATCTGATGAATCTGTCTCAGAGTGATCATCTTCAGAGATATACACTTTTTTACTCTTACCAAGTAAATTAGTGTCCTTTCGTGCTTTGAACGCAACATCCTTAGTTTTGGATGAATGTTCGTGATCAAAGATCTTAAGCTTCCCAACCAGCGAATTTCTGGAGAGATCATCAAGGTTATTTCCCTCAACGATGGCATGCTTCTTAGAGTCGTATCTAGATGGCAACGATCTGAAAATTTTCATTACAATGTCCTTTTCAGGAATAGTCTTACCCAATGCAAAAGATGCATTAACAATTTCAGACACTCTGTGATTAAACTCATCAAATATATCTTCATCTGCCATACGAAGGTTTTCCCAATCAGAATTAAGGTTTTGAAGCCTAGCCTCCTTTTCACTGGAGTTACCTTCGAATACGGTTTCTAAGATATCCCACGCATCTTTAGACCTCGTGCAATTTGACACATGGTGGTGAAGATTTGGGGTAATGGCATTATAATGGCATTCAAACCGTCGGGATTTTGCTTTGCAGCATTTATCTCGGCAGGGGTGTATTTACCAATATCTTTGGGAACTTTTACATCTCCAACTGCCACAACGGGATCATTATAGCCATTAACAACAAATACCAATGATTGAAAATCACGTGCTTGAAGAAAAGCTCTCATAGCAATTTTCCACCACAAGCAATTAGAGCCATCAAAGACTGGTGGTACGTTAATTGAGATAGCACCTCTGTCCATAGAGTCAGATCGCTACAAACACAGACTTGTAAGGTCTTAAACGTGTTTTTATGCTCTGATACCAATTGAAAAAGTGGGGGTACAACAACCAATATGTATGGACAAACTCCAATATACTTTCTAGAGAATCATCTAGACGGTCAGACTCAATCTAGATAAAAAGTATATCAACGAGTTTATATCTCAATCTCTCGATTTGATATATACTCAAGCAACTAGAAATCTGCGAGTCTTTATCAAATACTAAAAAGATAACTTGGACGGTACCAAAGACCAATATCCAAGTGTCAATCGATTTAAATCAACAACCAAAAGGTCGGATATTCTAATTGATTGAACAACGCACAACCTGTGATATTTCAATTATATAAAAAAATATAATGCGGAAAAGAAATAACACAGACACCAGAATTTTGTTAACGAGGAAACCGCAAATGCAGATAAACCCCGGGACCTAGTCCAGATTGAAAAAACACTGTATTAAGCCGCTAAAGACACTAGCCTACTCCAAATTAACTTCGGTCTGGACTGTAGTTGAACCCCGATCAATCTCACACTGATCCAAGGTACAGTTATGCTCCTACGTCTCTGATCCCAGCAGGATGCTACGTACTTGATTCCCTTAGCTGATCTCACCCACAACTAAGAGTTGCTACGACCCAAAGTCGGAGACTTTAATAAAAAAATCTTTATCACACAGAAAAGTCTACGGTAATAGATAAATCCGTCTCCCACGAATATACCTATGAGTTTTGTTCCGTCTTTTGATAAATCAAGGTGAACAGGAACCAATTGAAAAACCGGACTTATATTCCCGAAGAATAACCTAGTATTGTCAATCACCTCACAATAATATTAATCGACACAGCGAAAAAAATATTGCGGAATCACATACGATGAGACGAAGTGTTTGTGATTTATTTTATATCTTTCCTATCGGAGATATCAATCTCAAGCCAATTATTACAATTGTATTCGTACGATAGAAACAGCAAGATCGGATCACACAACTACAAGAAAGTAGTATCGGTCTGGCTTCACAATCCCAATGAAGTCTTTAAGTCGTTAACCTGGTTTAGAAGAAGAACCCAAAGGTTAAAGGAGAATCGACTCTAGATTAGCACAACTAGTATCACACAGAAGGTCTGGGGATTAGGTTTCCCAGTTGCTAGAGTTCTCCCTTATATAGTCTTTCAAATCAGGGTTTGCAATCAATGTTAGCTTGGTAACAAAGCATTCAATATTCACCGTTAGATGAAAACCTGATTGGATTCAAGCTAATATTTTTCAACCGTTATATCGAAAACTAGCTTGTTACACATAAATGAAATGCACGTTTCTAGACTTGTGTAACCGTACCAAAACTTCTAAATTTGTTGGTTCAACAATAGTCAACCAAATGGTTAGCCATATGATCACTTTCATATCAACCATATTCTTCTTCACCATAACTAGTTCAAGTGACTCAAATGAACTAGTTAGAGAGTTGTTCAATTACAAGGAAATCTTATGTAACTACACAAGACACAATTGAAGCAAAAACGATTTGATTCACTCGAATCAGTTCATGAACTATATAGCCACGGTTTGCAATTCACATTCCTTAGTTTATATAAGAATAAGTTCACAAACATTGTTTTTAGATATAACCTACTCAAGTTCGCGGACTTAAGTTCCCGGACGAAGTTCACAAACTCCAGCAGAATTCCTCCGGACGAGAACTTCCGCCAGTTCGTGGGCTGAGTTCGCGGACTTGGTCACGCCACCATTCCGGTTCTCTTGATCAACAAAGTTCGCAAACTTCGGTTCACGGAATAAGGACTTATACATATATGTGTTTCCACAACAATGTTTATATCCTCCAATGGTTATATAATCTTAACTCTCATTTCAATCATAGAAACATTCTTAGAGGACGTTGATATTCTATAGTTGTTATTCACAAACTATTTTTCGTCAAAGTAAGCAATTTTCAAAGTGATTGAAACTTGTCATGACTTTCATCACTAGGTAAAGATGAACTTGGCTAAAGCGAAAGCCTACCAACACATATTTCTAGAAATAGATAGGCGAGATAAACTAGGCTCTAAATAGCAAATGTGTATAATCTAAGTCTATATAGCAAAACGACTTTTGTCTCAAGATAGGAGATAAATAGACTTTTGAGTGACACCTTGAGTAGTCCTTCGTCTTGTATGATGATTTCTATGGAGTTCTTGAGCTCAACTACACTTTATATCCTAGTCCGAGACCTTAGATATAGTAGACTAGAAATCAAGACTTATAGTTTTGATCACTAACATTGACAAACACGCTTGAGATAGCAACGCATGCGATTTCGACCGAGCAATGCTCTAACAATTTGGTTAACTATTGTTGAACCAACAAATGTACAAGTTTGGGTACGGTTACACAAGCCTAGAAACGTGCATTTCATTTGTGTGTAACAAGCTAGTTTTCGATCTAACGATTGAAAGATATTAGCTTGAATCTAATCAGGTTTTCATCTAACGGTGAATATTGAATGCTTTTTTACCAAGCTAACATTGATTGCAAACCCTGATTTGAAAGACTATATAAGGGAGAACTCTAGCAACTGGGAAACCTAATCCCCACACCTTCTATGTGATACTAGTTGTGCTAAGCTAGAGCCGATTCTCCTTTAACCTTTGGTTTCTTCTTCTAAACCAGGTTAACGACTTAAAGACTTCATTGGGATTATGAATCCAGACCGATACTACTTTCTTGTAGTTGTGTGATCTGATCTTGTTGTTTCTATCGTTCGAGTACAATTATAATAATTGGTTTGAGATTGATATCTCCGATAGGCAAGATATAAAAGTAATCACAAACACTCTGTCTCATCGTCTGTGATTCCGCAATATCTTTTTTCGCTGCGTCGATTAATATTATTGTGAGGTGATTGATAATACTAGGCTTTTCTTCGGGAATATAAGTTCAGGTTATCAACTGGTTCATGTTCACCTTGATTTATCAAAAGACGGAACAAAACTCGTAGGTATATTCGTGGGAGATGGATTTATCTATTACCTCGACTTTTCTGGGTGATACAGATTTGTTTATTAAATTCTTCGACTTTGGGTCGTAGCAACTCTTAGTTTTGGGTGAGATCAGCTAAGGGAATCAAGTACGTAGCATCCTGCTGGGATCAGAGACGTAGGAGCACAATTGTACCTTGAATGAGTGTGAGATTGATTGGGGTTCAACTACAATCCAAACCGAAGTTAGTTTGTAGTAGGCTAGTGTCGGTAGCGGCTTAATACAGTGTGGTGTTAAATCTGGACTAGGTCCCGGGGTTTTTCTGCATTTGCGGTTTCCTCGTTAACAAAATTCTGGTGTCTGTGTTTTTCTATTCCGCATTATATTTTGTTATATAATTGAAATATCACAGGTTGTGCGTTTGAATCAATCAATTGGAAATCCAAACTTTGGTTGTTGATTTAAATTGATTGATCCTTGAACATTGGTCTTCGGTACCGTTCAAGTGATTTCTCTTGTATTCAATTAGACTCGTAGATTTCTATTTGCTTGAGAAATAATTAAATCAAGAAAGATAGATATAACTCTTTGGTATACTTTATTAATATTGAGTCTAGTTGATTCTCTTGAAAGTATATTGGAGTTTGTCCATACAGATTGCTAAGCGAAACATTGGGTGTGGTTGTTGTACCCCCGCTTTTTCAATTGGTATCAGAGCAGGCAAACACGTTAAAGACCTTATAAGTCTGTGTTTGTAGCGATCCGATTATGGACGAGTCTATCTCTAATAACGTACCAGGTCAGAAATTACCAGATGTTTTTCAAAGCTTGGATTCACCTGAGAGAACTGTCACATCTAAACATTCTCTTAATGTAAAAACTGTTGATAACTGGGAAACACTCCTAAAGGAACAGTTGGATGAACTTTCTGATGAAGGTGATTCAGATATTGATAGAGAGGTTTATGAGGAAGTCTCAGAGTATGTTAAGGTTTTGAATTCGTTGGAATAGAAGAAGATGACAACTTCTCATGTCACACCTCTTCTGACTCCTCTCTGTCGAAAAAATAATCAATTGAGAAGATGTTATGCAGGTGTTTATGTTTCGAATCGTTCTAACGAATCGATCGTCAAGGATTCTGAGGAAAACCTATGTAGGAAGTCACTTGAATGTGATAATCTTTGTCAAAAGATTAACTCTCAACAAGTTAGTTTTAATGACAGAGAGAGCGCTTTTCTCGCTCGAGAAAAACGTCTTGAGGCTTATTTAGTTGCTGCTCTTGATAAAATCAAGATGTTGGAAGATGACTTGAAAAAGTTCAATACTAGTTCAAGCAAGTTAACCACTATGCTAGGAGCAAGTAAAAATCATAGTGATACATGAGGATTGGGCTATAAGGGAATAGATGCTCCAAGTATTACCAAAGAGGTAAAATTTGTCAAGGCTAGTGATTCTTCTCAACAAAAGGTTTCCACTAATGGCAAAAGTGGAATACCTTCACCGGCAGTTAAGGTTCAAAAGAGCAAAGTATATCAACCTCAAAAGTCAGCACACACGGATCGAGGTAAGAATATTCCTTATGTTTGCCACTATTGCGGAAATAAAGGTCACCTGGAAAGGAGATGTCGTTTCCGTATAAGGAATGAGTGAAAGGCAAGTTAACAAGTTTTTTGGGAAAATGGGATTGGATGTGAAAGGTTCTAAAAGCGATCTCTTTCATGATAATCCAAAGGTCACTTGTGGTGAGCAAGACATTGTTCAACTCAACACAACTTGATTGTGTTGTAAGTGGATTCTCATCAAGGAATGCCCTGCTATGTATACGGTGAGGGAAGCACGAGAATTGGGGCGCACAGATTATGTTCAGTAAGGCTGTAGAATTCAACTGGATTCTTCTAAAAAGGTTTGAAAATAGTAGTCCGGGATGTTTGGACTTCATGGTACACATACCGGGTATGCTTACCATCACTTTAAATAAAATTCTAGGTATTTAAGTACGCATACCCGTTTGCATACTTCCCTTGGTCATGAAAATTCGTTTGCAAACCCGTATGCATACTTTCCTGTAGACGTCGTTAATCGGTAAACATGTTTTAGCCGTAACTTCTTCGTCCGAACTCGGGTTGACCTCATTCTTTCTGCATTCTCTTCCTCTTTGAATTATCTTCAAAATGGAGATGAGAGTCCTTGAATTTGGATGAGTTAAGATTGGTATTTGTCCTGTCTCTTGTTATTGAGTGTTTTGCTCCGTCTCGTCG
Organism: Papaver somniferum; assembly: GCF_003573695.1. Lineage (NCBI taxonomy): Eukaryota > Viridiplantae > Streptophyta > Magnoliopsida > Ranunculales > Papaveraceae > Papaver > Papaver somniferum. Next base: position 145,093,651 of record NC_039358.1, on the reverse strand, counting down.
CACTTGTTCCACGTATCTTGGACTTGGGCACTTGGATTCTTGGAGTACTACTCTTCTAAGCTCATTTGTAGCTTTTACAAAAATGTTGTTGGTGAATCACAGAGAAGGAAGTTCAAGAATGGGCAGTAACACGCATTACTATCGGATTCTTGAATGATTCACAATCATTTTATGTGAACTATGGTGCATGGTCGTTAACGACTTTGTATGTTATTCTTTGTTAAGAAAATCTTTTTATACGCCTTTGGTAGCTATTCTTGGTGTAAATCCGGGGGAAAAAGATTGATTCTACCCTCTAAGGACAAATCATCTTATATGTGCATTACGAGTTTGTCTTGATGCGTAGGAAACTTCTTATGAGAATTTATTCTTGTTTTTGAGAAGGATTACTAGAGTTTGGAATAGACATTATTGTGATTACACATAGCTATATCCAACATTTTCATCTTCATGTTTTTAGATTTATTTGTTTAAATTCTAAAATTGTTTGGAAGATGATTTTTGCAGTATTAATCTTTATGGTTTTATATATTGCAATTTATTATGGGATATGGGTGTTTGCGTCCGTGAACTGTTATTGTCCCATACTTTGTCAAAAGTTAAGTCCTTTATATGTCGACATACATGTGTTGATAAAAGAAGGAATGAACTTTTGACAATACAAAAGTTAATCCTATTATGTCAATTATTGATAAAAGATAGGTTAAAATCTTTTGTTTACAAGGATTATGTCTATTGTATGTCATTGTGCAAATGGTGATGGAAAATAGAATGAATCCTTGCTTATTCCACGGTATTTGGTCGACCTCCGATCCACAATTTTTGTGTACATACTGTGTTGTTCCACAAATTATCTTATGTTGAGCTCAATCGACTGAGTTATTTTTAGCTTAGTTGTTGCTCCGTGAGGTACTTTATGTCGAGCATGTTTAACTAAATTAATCATTCTCGTTTGGTTATTTAGTTGTTGCTCCGTAAGTTCTCTTATGTCGAGCATGACCAATTAAATTGATTACATTTTGTGGTTAATTTGTTTGTGTATTCCGATTAGATTAATTATGGGTTCTCTTGTGATTAATCTAATTGTGTACTTATGAGTCTCCATAAGTTCACTTATGTTGAGCATTTCCGATTAAATTAATCATGAGATCTCTTGTGGTTAATTTAATTGAGTATTTTGGATTCAAATTCATACTTGTATGTGATTTGTTATGTCCAAATAAATCCTTCTTTTCTTTCGAAATTAAGGTCGCTCTTGTTGTTCTTTCGGGAATGACATATTATGGGGGAGAGTTCTTAATTGAACTTGTGCTTAATTGCCAAATCTTTGTGGGAGTGCGGTTGTGGAATATTATAGGGGTTATCTTGTATCTTTATAAACTCCTTGATGAATGCATTTAGCTTTGGCTTTATGATTGCATCTAAATAACATGATATGTGTTTCTTTCTTTTGGTCATGAAATGTCTCTTTCGGAAATTTCATTAGGATCACGTTCTTGTACGTTTGCCAACTTTATTGACAAAAAGAGGGAGAATTAATATGTAGTTCACACTACAAATACATATGGTTTTCAGATCATTATGTAAGGGAGAATGGTTTCCATGTGAGATGGAATATTGACTAAGGGGGAGTTATACATATCACCATAGTATTATTGTTGAAGTTGTGATACAATCGAACTTTGACACTGTGTAATGATACTATGACATTGTATAACAATAATCGAGAACTCTTGTTTTCTCGTTGTTATATATACGGATTTTCAACAACGATGATGTTGAACTTACAACCTTTGGGATCATTGGAGTACTTGGAAGTGACGAAGATTTCAAGTAATGTTGAAGATTAGGCGTATGGAATAGGAGCTACAAAAGTGAATTTATTTATTTTTTGTATTCCATATGTATTGATAGTTTTGTTACTAAAATTGACAAAGGGGGAGATTGTTAGAGCATTGCTCGGTCGAACTCGCATGTGTTGCTATTTCAAGCATGTTTGTCAATGTTAGTGATCAAAACTATAAGTCCTGATTTCTAGTCTACCATAGATAAGGTCTCGGACTAGGATAGAAAGTGTAGTTGAGCTCAATAACTCCATGGAAATCATCATACAATACGAAGGACTACTCAAGGAACCGGTGTATCTTCATCGACTAAAAGGTATGCGGAGACTTGAACTTATCTATCACTCAAAAGTCTATTAATCTCCTATCTTGAGACAAAAGTCGTTTTGCTATATAGACTTAGATTATACACATTTGCTATTTCGAGCCTAGTTTATCTCGCCTATCTATTTCTCAAAATATGTGTTGGTAAGCTTTCGCTTTAGCCAAGTTCATCTTTACCTAGTGACGGAAGTCATGACAAGTTTCAATCACTTTGAAAATTGCTTACTTTGACGAAAAATATTTTGTGAATAACAACTATAGAATATCAACGTCCTCTAAGAATGTTTCAATGATTGAAATGAGAGTTTAGATAATATAACCATTGGAGGATATAAGCATTGTTTTGGAAACACATATATGTATAAGTCCTTATTCCTTGAACCGAAGTTTGCGAACTTTGTTGATCAAGAGAACCGGAATAGTGGTGTGAGCTAAGTCCACGAACTCAGTCCGCGAACCCAGTCCGTGAACTGGCGGAAGTTCTCGGCCCGAGAAATTCTGCTGGAGTTTGTGAATTCCGTACGGAAACTTAAGTCCGCGAACTTGAGTAGGTTATATCTAAAAACGATGTTTGTGAACTTATTCTTATATAGTTCATGAACCGATTCGAGTGAATCAGATCGTTTTTGCTTCAACTGTGTCTTGTGTAGTTACATAAGATTTCCTTGCAACTGAAAAACTCTCTAACTAGTTCATTTAAGTCACTTGAACTAGTTATGGTGAAGAAGAATATGGTTGATATGAAAGTGATCATATGGATAACCATTTGGTTAATTATTGTTGAACCAATAAATGTACAAGTTTGGGTATGGTTACACAAGCCTAGAAACGTGCATTTCATTTGTGTGTAACAAGCTAGTTTTCGATCTAACGGTTGAAAGATATTAGCTTGAATCTAATCAGGTTTTCATCTAACAGTGAATATTGAATGCTTTGTTACCAAGATAACATTGATTGCAAACCATGATTTGAAAGACTATATAAGGGAGAACTCTAACAACTGGGAAACCTAATCCCCACACCTTCTGTTTTATACTAGTTCTGCTAAGCTAGAGTCGATTCTCCTTTCACCTTTGGTTTCTTCTTCTAAACCAGGTTAACGACTTAAAGACTTCATTGGGATTGTGAAGCCAGACCGATACTACTTTCTTGTAGTTGTGTGATCTGATCTTGATGTTTCTATCGTACGAGTACAATTGTAAATTGGCTTGAGATTGATATCTCTGATAGGCAAGACAGAAAAGTAATCACAAACACTTTGTTTCATCGTTTGTGATTCCGCAATATCTTTTTTCGCTACGTCGATTAAGATTATTGTGAGGTGATTGATAATACTAGGCTGTTCTTCGGGAATATAAGTCCGGGTTATCAATTGGTTCCTGTTCACCTTGATTTATCAAAAGACGGAACAAAACTCGTAGGTATATTCGTGGGAGACGAATTTATCTATTACCGTAGACTTTTCTGTGTGACACAGATTTGTTTATTAAAGTCTTCGACTTTGGGTCGTAGCAACTCTTAGTTGTGGGTGAGATCAGCTAAGGGAATCAAGTGCGCAGTATCCTGCTAGGATCAAAGACGTAAGTATCACGACTATACCTTGAATCAGCGTGAAATTGATTAGGGTTCAACTACATTCCAGTCTGAAGTTAACTTGTAGTAGGATAGTGTCTGTAGCGGCTTAATACAGTATGGTGTTCAATCTGGACTAGGTCCCGGGGTTTTTCAGCATTTACGGTTTCCTCGTTAACAAAATTCTGGCGTCTGTGTTATTTCTATTCCGCATTATATTTTGTTATATAATTGAAATATCACAGGTTGTGTGTTTGAATCAATCAATTGGAAATCCGACCTTTGGTTGTTGATTAAAATTGATTGATCCTTGAACATTGGTCTTTGGTACCGTTCAAGTGATTTCTCTTGTATTCAATTAGACTCGCAGATTTCTATTTGCTTGAGAAAGAATTGAATCAAGAAAGAGAGATATAACTCTTTGATATACTTTATTAAGATTGAGTCTAGTTGATTCTCTTGAAAGTATATTGGAGTTTGTCCATACATATTTCTAAGAGAAATATTGGGTGTGGTTGTTGTACCCCCGCTTTTTCACTTCCTTTCTTAATTCTTTCAATTCTTCAAGATCACCAGAAAATTTCTGAAGATTTGAAGGGACAGCTGTTGGTTTTCTCACATTCCTCTTTTTCCTTTTCAAATTTGAGTGAACAGGAGGATTGTCTTTTTCCTTCATGATTGATGGCTTAACAATCATATTAACATCTTTTCCATCAGAAGTTATGATGCTTAGAGTTTCCATAACAATATGAGTTTGTGAGAGGAAATTCTCAAAACAAGCTCTACAAGCAAACTTGTGATAAAAGAGTTTCTTAGAGAAGGAAAAAGGAATGTAGGGTTATGGAACCTTTATACCCTTTAAGGATTCACGTACGCACAACTCATACCCTAAAAAAGGCAGAATTGTCAACTTTAACCCTCTTTTATTGATAAAACAGAGAATAGTCCTTCCAATATCAATTAGATATGAAAAGATGGAAGAATTCCAAGACAGTAAAAACAAATCAAGAACAAAACCAAGAAAGAACACTTTTTCTAAAGCATGTGGAGTGCCAACTCATGTCTCTTTTTACCCAGGCATGTGAGACAAGACATATTACCAACACAATTACGTTGTGCTGGGGTAGATAACAATTTTTCCATCATACCTTTCTTGAATGGAATTCCTAGTTCTCTGTTTCTCAGACTGTTCAGACCGAAATCTTTTTCTTAATGGTCTAGACACATCCTTGGAAATTAACTTCTTTGAAGAAGAGATAGGATTACATACCTCAGTCGATTTCTGAACAAGTTTCAGCTTGTTAGCTAATAGATTTGCTCTTAAATGAAGTTTTTTGACATATATTATCTTATGTTTATACTTGAAACATTTTAATAACTCCCTTTGAGAGAACAATAAGCACATGTCAACCTGGAGGAAGGTTCATACATCACAGCTGAGCAGGCTGCTAGACACATGGTGGAACTAGCAAAAACAGAAGAAGAATTTCCAGTGGGCAAAGAGAAATCCATATTATCCTCCAAGATGGTTGAAGTTTCTTCTGGAAGAATATCGAGATTGATGAACGTATTGCTACAATTATCAAAATCAGTATTTTCACAGAAGAGTGCAACATTTGTTTTTTCGTCTTCATTAGAATCATAATTGTCAGACATTTCATCAAGAGTTGCAGCAAGACCTTTTTTTCCAGTGTGTTTTCTACAATTTGGACACTCATTTGCAAAATGACCAAAACCTTTACACTTGAAGCACCGTGGCATATCCTCGTCATCAGTATCATCAGTATCCCTGTTTTTAGGAGGAACACGATTATGGGGTTTAACTGATGACTTAGGTTTGTCTCTAGTGAGTCGTTTACTTCTCTTCGAAAAAAGATCTCTAAACTGTCTATTGATCAATGAGACTGACTTGTCAAGATCTTCATCTGAAGAATCAGTCTCAGAAAGATCATCATCAGAGATGCCAACACTTTTGCTTTTATCAAGCAATTTAGTGTTCTTTTGTGCCTTGAAAGCAATATCCTTTCCCGATTTGGATATATGCTCATGATCAAAGATCTTTAACTTCCCAACAAGAGTATTTTTGGAAAGCACATCAAGGTTATTTCCTTCAACGATGGCGTGTTTCTTAGAATCGTAATTAGATGGCAGAGATCTGAGAGTCTTCATCATAATGTCCTTTTCAGGAATAGTCTTACCCAATGCAAAAGGTGCATTAACAATTTCAGACACTTTTTGATTAAACTCATCAAATGAATCGTCATCTGCTATACGAAGGTTTTCCCATTCAGAATTTAGGTTTTGAATCCTAGCTTCTTTTCACAGGTATGCCCTTCAAATACGGTTTCTAAGATATCCCAAGCATCTTTAGACCGAGTGCACGTAGTCACATGGTGTTGAAGATCTGGGGTAATGGCATGGATGATTGCATTCAATCCGTCAGAATTTTTCTTTGCAGCAAGAATCTCGGCAACATCATAATCACCGATATCCTTTGGAACAGTTATAGTGCCTATTGTAACAACCAGAGGATTGTAGCCATTAACAACGTAAACCCATGATTGAAAATCACGCGCTTGAAGAAAGGCACGCATCGCAATTTTCCACCATAAGTAATTCGAGCAATCGAAGACTGGTGGTACGTTTATTGAAATAACACTTTTGTCCATAGAGTCATATCGCTACAAACATAGACTCATGAAGCCTTAAACGTGTTTTCCTGCTCTGATACCAATTCAAAAAGCGGGGGTCTAACAACCTCACCCAATATTTCTCTTAGAAATCTGTATGGACTAACTCCAATATACTTTCAAGAGAATCAACTAGACAGACAAACTCAATCTTAATAAAAAGTATATCAAAGACTTATATCTCAATTTCTCGATTCAATCTGCAATCAAACAAATAGGAATTTGCGAGCCTGATTGAATACAAGAGAAATAACTTGAACGGTACCAAAGACCAATGTTCAAGGATCAATCAATTTCAATAAACAACCAAAGGTTGGATTTACCAATTGATCGATTCAACGCACAACCTGTGATATTTCAATTATATAACAAAATATAATGCAGAAAAGAAATAACAAATACACCAAATGTTTTGTTAACGAGGAAACCGCAAATGCAGAAAACCCCCCGGACCTAGTCCAAATTTGAACACCACATTGTATTAAGCCGCTACATACACTAGCCTACTACAACTTAACTTCGGACTGGAATGTAGTCGAACCCTAATCAATATCACACTGATTCAAGGGACAGTTGTGCTCCTTACGCCTCTGATCCCAGCAGGATACTACGCACTTGATTCCCTTAGCCGATCTCACCCACAACTTAAAGTTGCTACGACGCAAAGTCGAAGACTTGATAAACAAATCTGTATCACACAGAAAAGTTTATTAAATAAATAAATCTGTCTCCCACAGATATACCTACGAGTTTTTGTTCTGTCTTTTGATAAATCAAGGTGAACAGGTACCAATTGATAACCCGGACTTATATTCCCGAAGAACAGCCTAGTATTATCAATCACCTCACAATAATCTTAATCGATTAAAGAAACAAGATATTGTGGAATACAAACGATGAGACGATAATGTTTGTGACTACTGTTCTGTCTTTCCTATCGGAGATATAAATCTCAAGCCAATATCATGATTTTACTCAAACACGATAGAAAATAGCAAGATCAGATGACGCAACTACAGAGAAAATAGTTGGGTCTGGCTGCACAATCCCAATGAAGTCTTCAAGTCGTTAACCTACAGGGTTTCTTGAAAAACCTAAGGTTAAAGGAGAGTCGACTCTAGCTTATGCAACTAGTATCACACAGAAGGTGTGGGGATTAGGTTTCCCAGTTAGTAGAGTTCTACTTTATATAGATTTCAAGTCAGAGTTTGCAATCTAAGTTACCTTGGTAACAAAGCAGTCAATATTGACCGTTAGATGAAAACCTGATTAGATTCAAGCTAATATCTTTCAACCGTTAGATCGAACTTAGCTTGTTATACACAAATGAAATGTACTTTCATTTAGGTTTGGGTAACCGTACCTAAACATGTACACCTAGTTGGTTCAACAATAATTAACCAATGGTTAGCCATATGAGCACTTTCATATCAACCTTATTCATCTTCACCATAACTAGTTCAAATGATTCAAATGAACTAGTTAGAGAGTTGTTCAATTGCTTAGATCTCATAGAAGTATACAAGACACAATCGAAGAAAAATCGATTTTGATTCACTCGAACCAATTCATGAACATTATAGCCACTGTTTGCAAAGATTGCATTCCTTATTATATAGATGTTTTAGTTCATGAACAAACCGATTTTAGAAAGCAACTTTCTTAGGTATGCAAACGGGTACGCATACTTAAGTGACCGGATTTAGTTTGTTTTTAACTCCAAACTCCAGCAGAAATTCACGGATGTGAAACTTCTGCCAGTATGCGTACGGGTACGCATACTCACCCGGATTTCCAACAATCGCCGGTACGCGTACGGGTACGCGTACTTTAGGTTCCCGGTTTTGGACTTTTACACAAATATTTGAACATACTATGTTTATATCTAAACATGGTTACTTGTTCTAAACTCTCATTTCAATCATTGAAACTTTCTTAGAGGATGTTAAAATAGTTGTTATCCACAAACTATTTTCATCACAACGATTTTCAAGTTATTGAAATAATCAACATGACTTTCGTCACGAGTAAAGATGAACTTGGCAAAAGCGAAAGCTTACCAACACATATTTTGAGAAATAAATAAGCGAGATAAACTCGGCTCGAAATAGCAAATGTGTATAATTGAAGTCTATATAGAAATACAACTTTTGTCTCAAAATAGGAGATATAATAGATAGACTTTTGAGTGATAGATAAGTTCAAGTCTCCACATACTTCTTTGTTGATGAATTTCCACAAGTTCCCTTGAGCAGTTCTTCGTCTTCATTCGATGAACGTCGTGGAGTCTAAAGCTGAACTACACTTACTATCTTAATCCGAGACTTAGCTATAAGTAGACTAGAAATCAAGACTTATAGTTTTGGCAACTAAACTTGACAAACAATCTTGAGATAGTAACGCTAGTGAGTTCGATTGAGCAATGCTCTAACAATTTTGGAAAAGCATTCTTATCTTTCGTTTTTTTATTAGTATTCACCTGATGATTCATCTAGTAGATGAATCTTTAATCAGGTGGATGTATCCCTTTGAGAGGTAATCACACAAACGACTTTGTTGTTTATCTATATAACTTGAGAGTTGTTGCAACTAAACTATTAACTTCTCTTACTGATATTTGTAGGTTAATGAAAGTTTTCAAATGGTTAGTGCGTAATAGAAGGTATGTTGAAGGGTGCACTGCAATAGGGTATACATTGCGAGAAGCTAGCTTATCTTGTATGAAGGAACTGTCAAAGGATGGTGATGGTACTCATAAACATACTCGACATGTATTTTTAGATGATGAAAACGAGTTTTCTGATGAGATGCCTTTAAGTAAATCTAGGGATGTTACCTTGACTCAAGTACAATTTGAACAAGCTCATAAATGGATTCTGTCTAAGTATGTTGGAGCAGATGACCGACAAAGGTACAAATTTTTGGTTTCACACATATGAGTTGTTGAGTATTAGGTGTAAGTTGGTTGTTTTCTTGAATATTTTTTTCCAAATATTTTAGAGCTTGTGTTTACGAACTTTTAGTAGTTGAAAATAATATCTTTTGTTTCTAAACCATTCTGCACTTTTGAGGGAGACATTGTTGTTTGCATGCGTTACTATAGAGATATATTCAGCATATAATGTTGGCTAAATTTCCTGTGTGTGTGTATTTGTATCTTCGAGACTGAATCATATGTGATTCAATAATGCATAACAGGATAAAATGATTCTGATGATGTCTACCTCACATGCTGAAATTTAATTGGACCTAGTAACTACAGTAGTATCTTATTTTTTATCTTATGACTTCTGTAACTTCTGTATTTCTCATCTGTTTAATTTTTAGTAAGTGCAGAACTACGAAAATCTAGTAAGGTCAATTAGAATCTTAGTTAAAGTTCAGAACTCCAAGTAGAATAACATGAATAATGTATTAAGAAGAGCAATAACATACATCTAAATAATGTCCCTGGATGATCTTTGCATGTTTATAATGTTCTTGAGTTTGATTGTAGGAAGTATGCCTCATATGTCAACTACACCAAGTCTAATAATTGGGGAAATCGTTCGTCCAAGAATACCTCAAAGAGTTTTATTTTATGGTTACGCGTCGCAGGAACATATTAACTTCAATTATGGTTTGTACTAAACATATTTTGGGTTTGGTTGTGTAACTGACTCACACATGTTCCCTTATAGTAGTTAGAAGCTAAAGATACAAAGTCAACACTTTGGCGACTAGTTCATGAACCTCTCTTCAAGGCGCAGTCGTACAAGAGATACCAGGTCAATGAATTTGTTTTCATTCCACATGATTACGAGACGAGGGTTATATGTGAAGAAAGTGGTATGTCGATATTACAAGTGATAGAGCAAAGTCCACAGAAAAAGAAAAAATAACCTACTATGGAGTCAGTAGACAGATTATCAAGTTGAATTATATGGAATTCGAAGAAACAATTTTTTATTATGATTGGGTGAAGATTAAAGATAAGATTAATGGGTGCAAGGTTGATGCAAATATAAACTTGATAAAGGTTAACTTGTCTAAGATAATAAGCATCGATAAAGTGCTGGATGAGCCGTTTATTCATGCATCTGAAGGGACACAAGTGTTCTACGGAATGGCTTTCTGATGAAGGATGGTCTGCGGTGTTGCATTCACCACAAAGATTAAATTCCTTTGTAAATCTTATTAAAATTCCTATTATTTTTATCGGTCAGATCTTACGGACTATGATAATTTAGAGAAACTCATATGTGTTGATTCCGTGGTTTAAATGACGTGTCTTCCATCAGCGCAATGTACTACTTTTCACATCCATCCATCTTATAATCTATGCTCTTTTTTCTGAAAAATTATTTTGTCACTTGCATAACTGTGATAGGTTCATTATATTTGAGAATTTTTTTTGATGTGTTTATGTGGATAGTGACAAAGGTTGTTTTATGAAAAGTTTCTTACACCTATAGATGCATGTTAATGCTTATTTTGTAGGTTATTATGGCAGCAATGGAGGTAGGTGAAAATGGACTTCCCATTTCCGACAATACATGTGAGCTCGGCCACAGGAAGGGCGCCTTAATTCATACGCATATTCATATGTCGTACCTAACCTGGAAGCATGTTCTTGAAACATACACAGATGATGTTTGGATTGATCTACAGGTACAATATCTTGCCTTAATCTGATTTATTTTTACACTTTTGTTAACTTTATTTGAGTTAGTAAGCCATTAACTCTGTTTTTTCAGAAATCGCCTGAGACTTCTAAGATAAATATGGTTAAGGATATGTCTGCTCTATGAAGGAGATTTAAGTATGAGCTACGAAGAGACTATCTTGATCAATATCTAACTCACGAAGAAAGGATAACCCATATTCCTCCAAATATAAAAGCAGGGGACTAGATAAAATTATGTGAGAATGAAAACAAAGCTAAACAAGAGGAGAATAGAGTTGATCATAAGAGGAAAAGACAACTATGATTACTCTCATACCTATGGTCGTAAACTTCATTCTTTGTAAAAGATGAACTGGTGCGTGTAATTATTTCATCAATTTTATGTCATTTATAAATATCAACACTTATGGAGAATATGATTACTACAAACTTCTGTCGCGTGATAAATACTAATCGACTTCTCGTATTTGAAAATATAGGAGCATGAGAATCCTGAAGTGCTAGTTACTACCTATGACGTATGGATTAAAGCTCATACTGAAGAGGGTGTGGCATTTCTACCTAGTGCATAACGATACTATGTGAGTCACATTACGTTTCATGTTTTCCTAAACTATCTATTAATCATCAATTTTATATATTACAAAGTATCATGATATACATTGCAGGATCATCTTAAGAAGGCGCAAAAAGATATCAGAGAGAAAAAAGATGTGGGTACTCCTGTAGAAGAACTAAATATAATGACTAAAGCATTTGGAAAGGATTCTAGGGGATGGGTTCGTACTGTTGCTCATGTTTCTCGTACACAATTTAATTTCTATGCTCTTGCATGCTAAAGTACATGAACTGAAATCTAAGGATGGAGCTATTAAGCATCAGGTGGAGGATCTAGCTGCAAAATGTGGGTTATGCTCGAAGGATTTGGAACATTGTGCCACATTGTGAAGGATATCTAATCTGCGATTTCAGCGTCATTTTTTTCCTCGAACAACATGGATAGTTCACGTCTTGCGAGTTCACCTACTCACACTAGTTCAGTTGTGCATACAAGTTTCCCTGATTACACACCTTCACCTAGTCACACCATATCGTTAGCTCGATCAATAGTAGCTGCTGACATGCATAAATGTTTATCGTTGAACATGGACTTTGAAGTAATTGTTGTTGGTAAACTGTGTACATATGTGTTGATGGTGGTTTTTAGCTTAGGGTGAAAACCGTAAAATCGATATTAATGCTTCAGTATTCAAAATATTATGCTTTGATGTATCTTCATTCCATAAGGAATTTAAGAGATATATCAGAAAACTGGGAGAGCCTAAGCCTCTCTTCTTGTATACATGTAGTTATGTTTATGAGCTTCACCTGGATGAACTCAAAATATATGTATAACAGTATTCACTGTGTAATGCAGTACCCACATATGTAAAATTATCAGAATAATATTGATGCATGTTGCAATAATCCCAGGTGTCCCAATATTTTATAAACTCAATCTCCTAGATGAATTACTCACTAGTGTAGAGCTAATTGTGTGTTTATTTAATGTTATGTTCTTAACTGAACTCTTAATACTGACTTGACGTTTATGTTCATTCTTAGCCGAGTAACATGGATTCATGTCTTAATTAAGATATGCATGAAGGTACTTGATCAGAAGGACGCAAGCTGAGTTAATAAGACCAGCGCCACGCTACTCGTAAGAGTAAAAAATTAGTAATTTTGTGCTAACGTACAAAATTCACCAGAATTGATTAATTTTGTGTCAATTCACAAAATCCAATTTTTTTAACCTAATTGCGTCAGCTCACAAAATTGGATTTTTGTCCTAAAAATTGAGCATGCACGATATCTTGATCCCTATTGGTCGAGACTAAACCTAGGCAAGCTAGGAATTGGCCCATCATGGAGCCAGTAGGAGTAAAATCCTAGCAGAAGTTGGAAAAAATAAACAAAAGTGAAAATCGTGACTGATTAGGTCAATCACGGATAGGGCACGACCGCGCCACTTGGTCGGCCGGTTTTCCCTAGTTCACGCCCCCCATGGCCGACCGACCTTACTCCATATTCGCCTCCAAGCGCCTCTCTTTCCTATCGGCCAATCACATTGCTTCTATGCTACAAGCTCCGCTTTAAATTGTTAATGGAAGTAGGTTGGTCGAAGTGTTTAATTTCTTAAGACATAGATCTTGGCCACCCAAGTCAGTCGCGAATTGATCACGATCACACGACTTGGCCGGCTCAATTAACTAACTTATACTCTTACAAGCTCGGAAAATATGGTGTTGTTGTGATGACCAGCTACCCATCTATTGCCTCAGACTAATCACATCAATCTTATCCTACCTGCTCCGCTCCAAATCGTTGGCCAAAGTAGGCTAGTCGAGATGCTTCTTTATATAAAGAATTAAATCTCGGCTGTGTCGCAGAATGATCACGACCACACGACTTGACCAGTCAATTCAACAAGCTTGGATCCCTCCTTGCATGACTGAGCAAGCTCCATGATAGCTACCTGCGACCCCCTTATTATTCCACTATTCATGACCACTTCTCACATGGCCGGTCAATTTTCTGTACAAGGTTCACGACATATGTTAGTTGTTGAATAATCACATACACATTCTTCCACTATTCATGACCACTTCTCACATGTCATGGTGGTGGGCCCACTCAACAACTACCACGCCTCCCATTATTAGTCGCAACACGACTTGCTCCATATCATGTCGACTTTACTATACAAACATGCACGCTTTAGTCATGCAAATCACGACAAAGAGCCACTCTCTACCAAAAAATACTCGAGACATCAAACATGTCACAAACTGGGGGATGTTCATCAGGGTATTGGTCTGGAGGTTTACAGCACACGGTGTGCAATACACCCATTATGAGAAAGTGGTGGGAAGAGTGGGCAGTTAACGAGTAAAGGATTGGGTACACAACCGTCCAGTCCTACCTTCACAATATGGCACGTTTTCTACCACCTTCACACATCTCCACTACTTCAATACTCCACAACTCCCACTTCCTATGAGATCAGGGTGTTCGACTATGACTTGATATAAATAGATTTTTAAACAATTCAATAAACAACTAACACAAATTTTCAAAGAACACAAAGAACTTACAACTTCCATTTTTTACAAGCAAGTTCCATTTTCTAAGATAAGTCATAAACAATCACATCTTATGGAGCCTGTCTCTCTAATCTCAACACCTTCTCTGCTTCCCTTCCTAAGATTAACCCTTCTCCTTCATTTTGTGGCCGAAACAAGACTAGAACGACCATTTCTTTGTTTAGGCCAGAATTGTATAGAATGATCTCTCGAATCTAAAGTACTCATGTGCAGTACATTTTTTTAGGGTATAGACTCATTTCTCATTGACCTGCCCACTTTTACTCTTTTCTCCAGAATCAGTTTTTACCCTACTACATTATGATTTAGGGTATATGATACATGGATCACCTGTACAGCCTACTCTTGCAAAGGTGATGTTGTATCACATTATGTTGTCAGGTGAATTGACCATAAAAGCTAACATGATTGTTGATACCCTTAAAGATATTGGAATTGGATGATTTGTGGTTCATCCAAAGATGTGCATCAAATATGATTAGTCCGGTCAACCTACTTTTTTGGAGATATGTTATGAAATTTTCCAGGGATATCTCAGCCGTCATCTATCATGTATATAAACAACAAACATATATAACCTTCATATTTTTTGTTGATATTCACTTTTTCATTGTTGCTTATGTGCACACTTTTGTATCCATACTTAACACGCTAATATGTATGCTCTTATGAAGTTATACCTAAGGAAAAGTCTTATTCTGTTGTGCTTGAAAAGACTCTTATGAAATTGTGCATAAGGAAGTATTTAACTTTACCTGAAAAATCTTTGACTGCTGATGTATCCATGTGAACTAGAACTATTAATATGAATCAATTTTTATTTTTTGAGTATGGTTTTTATGTATGTATATTTATATGTTTGTGTTTGTGTTATGTGATATTTGATTGTGCAGATGACTGCAGTTAAGGTCAGCTGAAGCGCCAATAGCCACCCGGGAATATCGAACCCCAACATGTTCTTCATTTGTTTATCATATTATTAAGTTGAAATTTATGAATACTAACCCACAAAAATATACTTTATTTCGAGTCGTTACGCTGAGTGATGATATTGCTACATGATCACGATGTCGGTAACCTTTCTATGGTAAGTATGTTATGATCTTCGTTATAATATTATAGTCACTATTATACTGATTGGTATTCATAATTCATCATTGCCAGCAAAAAGTACACGACCTCAACATCGTAGTACATAAAACTGAACCTAGAAAACTTATGTGGGTTTCTAATTCTTTCAATTGTGTAATTAGCAGTTTCATAACACGTCGATGAACAACAAAAGATGATGATGGTATACCAGTTATTAGAAGCTGTTTGAAAATCTCAACCTGAAAATCCTCAACTTCATCGGATGATGAGAAGATTCAAAATGCCACTCCTCTAGAACTGGTTAAAGAATAAAGGTATTTAAGAACCAAGTTTTAGAATTGGTTTTATCTTGAAAATCTTAACACGGATTCCAGATTTTCTTACAAAGTCTGAAAATTTTATTAATCAGTTTCTTACTCTACATCATATAAATCCACATCTACAAGAAGTCTTGGAGTGTATACATCAAAGGTAATACATTTGTTTATCATTTTAACGAAATAGTTTTTCCTTGTAGAATCATATTGGTTGAATAAAGAGGAAAGTTTTGTTGTCTTTAGCGTATCAGTAATTTGGATATATACTTGTACACCTCTTTATTGATATGAGATTATTTAATGGATTTCTTATTTGAATTTCAGTCTTGTACACCTCTGTATTGGCATGAGATTGTTAAATGGATGTCTTATTTGAATGCAGTCTCTAAAGATACTCATTGGTTTTGTTTGTATAGGTGTGTATGACATGCATATTACATCAGTCTCTAGGGACTAAGAGCAGAGCAGTCCAAAACCATGATTTGGAAGTTGGTGTAGATATGAAGGTGCTAATGTTGACAACAAGGAACCTGATGAAGTTAGAGCTCAAGTCAAATTTTGTAGCTTGTTACATGAACACAAACTTACCAACTAGTAAAATACTAGGTTGAACTACCACTAAACGATACGTGGCCCAATCACAGAAGCGGGAACGTGCACCCCGGTATTAAAGGGGTGCACGTTTCCGCTTCTGTGATTGGGCCACGTCTCGTATGGTGGTTTCCCGTTTTTCATTTTTTTTTCTTATTTTTTGTTTTATTTCAAGAGTATAAAATTAAAATAAATAAGGCATTAATACTTTTTTCTTTCTCTCTATTCTCTCCAAAAACAGTCGACTGTTTCCCCTTAAAAATCTCTGTCAATGATACAGTGTTCCAGGAATTTTGCGAACAATGATGACACTGATCGAATCACGAAGATTTAATAATGGAGGAAAAACATTTGATTTGCGTTTTGTTTTTATTTTTTCTATTAAGATCTTAATTAAAGTTTTATGGGTTTGATTGTACTACTTTTCTTTGTTCTACTGGACATTTGTTTCACTAATGTCTAATCCAGGTAAGTGAGTTATAATGATTATACTTGCTTTGAACAATAACGTTACTGAGGATGAATTTATAGTGATGGGAATGCTAGCAAACAGTTATAAGGGGAATCAAATTTGATTGTTTAACGCTAAAGGGTAAAATTCGTGAAACAGAAGAATAATCTTTGATGATATTGAAACAGAGCCAAAAATAATGAGTATTGGAAAATCATATAAACTTAAAGAAGCTTCTTGTGTTTTGATTTTTTCCGCCAACAGTGTTTATATTTGCTAAAACACTGATTAGATTTTATTTGCTGATTATGTCCATGGGAAAATATTTTCTTTCTTATCCCCAATCACATGTCTGTTCATGAAATTAAGCCTCAAAACGGTGAGAAAAGTTTCCATCTTCTAAAATGAGTGTTAACGTTCGAAGCTAAAACACTACTTCAGTTACTGACCAAACAATTTCCAAGAACTCAACCCCAAATCCAAATCCGAATAAACCAATCCTTCACCAGAACGACCACCACTGTAACGAAAAAGAAAATCTCAATATAATTAGAAGAGATTAATATCTAGTCTGCCATCTTTAGAGATTAATAATACTTACGAAGAATTAAATATCAATTTTGATGAACTCCATTTGATTTGCTTGGCTTAATATATAGAAAAGAATCAAAAGATTTGTTCTTGAAGAGAGAGAGAAAAAGGCGAACTAAAAAAGCGTGTTATTATTAAATAAGTATATACTTCTAAAATAGAAAATAAAAAACAAAAATGAAAAACCGGAAACCACTATACGAGACGTGGCCCAATCACACAAGCGGGAACGTGCACCCCGGTATTAAAGGGGTGCACAAATTTGCACTCACAAGCAGATATGTACACAATCTGTTAGTTAACAGATAATGATCACAAATAGATGATGTTTGTAACCATTCACTTTAAAATTTTATCAACATTCATTGATGAATCAACATAGGTTATTTGATGTCAATTATAAGAAATTGTGGTTAATTTTTTTATATGTGAACATGTTGAGTATGCAAGTTATTAGATTGAATTATAAGGAACAGATGAATCAGGATAGTTGTAGGAAAATATTTGGGGGTGGGGTGGGGGATCGATTTTGACTTGATCAACGAATACTTGACCATTTTTTTCAGTTGAAAAAAATTAGCAACGACTGACATGTGTTGCTAAATTCAGGTCAAGCTCAGGTCAACGAATATTTAACCTGAAATTAGCAACAAAATACAAAAATTAGCAATGATTAACGTTCTTTTTTTAAATTTCCAATTTCGCAATGGCTTTAACCGCTGCTGATTAAATTTCCAATTTTGCGACGTTCGGTTGTTGTTGCAACCCCATTCAGCAACGAAAATTGTATGTTGCTAAACCCTTAATTTGGTGTCGCGTATTGTGTAAATCGTTAGACTTGGTTTGCTGGTTTAGTGGACCTGTAAACCAAATCGAAATCCAAATTTATCGATTATCTTTACCTATCAAATCAGTCAAATGCCTACCAAGCAGTTGTAAAGTCAGAATAACAAAAATTAGTGGAAAAAAAGGTATTGTTCGCTTACAAATATAGGGAAGAGTAATTAGGAAAGTAGTATTCTTCTCTAATCCCCGATTGAAATCCTTTATCCCAAAAGTAAAGTCATATTAGTTGCCTAATAGAGCTTGGATAAGACCAGATGAATTATTCTCCAAACTGAATTTTGATGCAGCATTTAGAAAAAAAATCTTACAAAGCCGGAAATGGTCTACTATTTAAATCTATTGCAGGTAATACAAGTGGATTTAGATGCTGGAGGAAGGGTACAATAGACCCGGGACAAGATGAAGCTAAAGCATTGTTGGACGCTGTAGTTTTGGGCTA
The DNA here is from genome assembly GCF_003573695.1 of Papaver somniferum. Lineage (NCBI taxonomy): Eukaryota > Viridiplantae > Streptophyta > Magnoliopsida > Ranunculales > Papaveraceae > Papaver > Papaver somniferum. Next base: position 145,075,082 of record NC_039358.1, on the reverse strand, counting down.
AAATTATACGGGTACAAGCATTGTATTTGGAAGAAGATTGTGAAAATGTGATTCATGCCTTGAGTGACACTTTGGACTACTAGAATTTTTATTACAGGTTCTCTTAATATTTTGAATTCTTTTATAAATTGGAAATGCACTTATGTGCACAGAGATGGTAATCATATAGCTCATGATTTAGTAAAACATAGTATAAAAAGTTTCTCCAATGAAGAGTGGATGAACAATCTCCCTGCTTGGACATAAACCTTTGTAATTCTCATTTATATTCAATAAAATCTTCTTTCATATTAAAGAAAAAAAAATCTTATTAATTATTGATACATTTGTTTTTCGTAAAAAAAATAATTAGGTAAACAGTAGTCTTGAATATGACAGTGACCTTTCACCAAGTGCCTGACCTATGTAACACAGATACGTCTATTTTGAGGCCGTATTCGCATGGATAACGCTTGGACACGCATATTTATGCATCAACCACATAACACACACACACACACACTCTCTCTCACGCACACGCACACACACACATCAGTCACAATTGAAGTAAATATGTAACAATAATGCTCGGGTTACCGGTATATACATACGCGAAGTTTTCTCCCGCTGAAGTGTGCCTTGTATTTCGATGTTTTTCGAAGTGTTTGCAGAGGTTTGATTTTATCTAAGTGGTTTAAGTTCTATGTCATCTTGAATGGTGTATGTTTGGACAGTTCTTATTGTTTTGGGTGTGGGATTTATCACAAAGCAACAATAATGTACTATGAGGCAGATTTGGCTTCTCCATGCATCTTGATCAATCTGATGGCTTTATATAATTATGGGTTTTGTTAGGAATTTTGGAGTTAATCACCAACCTTTTGATTCTGCAACTCTTGAATTTCCTCTTGAGCAAAGTCAAGTTAGGACATGCCAAATTAAATTTTCCTGATCGGATATCTTATCGAATCATCGCCACAATAACAACAGTTTCAAATTTTTTCACCATTTATATGTCTTTGTGGTCCTTGAGCAAGCCGTCTCAAAGAAACATGCAACAATTTCTTAAGCATCCAAATCAGCGACATCCATGAAGATCCCGGCAGTTCTTCCCAATCTTATCACAATTGCAGCATTGGAGTGTAAATATAGTTTCTATGGGACTGTTAGAGCATTGCTCGGTCGAACTCGCATGTGTTGTTATCTCAAGCATGGTTGTCAATGTTAGTGATCAAAACTATAAGTCTTGATTTCTAGTCTACTATAGCTAAGGTCTCGGAATAGGATAGAAAGTGTAGTTGAGCTCAAGAACTCCATGGCAATCATCATACAAGACAAAGGACTACTCAAGGAACCGGTGGATCTTCATAGAATAAAAGGTATGTGGAGACTTGAACTTATCTATTACTCAAAAGTCTATTTATCTCCTATCTTGAGACAAAAGTCGTTTTGCTATATAGACTTAGATTATACACATTTTCTATTTCGAGCCGAGTTTATCTCGCCTATCTATTTCTCGAAATATGTGTTGGTAAGATTTCGCTTTAACCACGTTCATCTTTACCTAGTGACGGAAGTCATGACAAGTTTCAATCACTTTGGAAATTACTTACTTTGACGAAAAATAGTTTGTGAATAACAACTATAGAATATCAACGTCCTCTAAGAATGTTCCAATGATTGAAATGAGATTTTAGATTATATAACCATTGGAGGATATAAGCATTGTTGTGGAAACACATATATGTATAAGTCCTTATTCCTTGGACCGAAGTTTGCGAACTTTGTTGATCAAGAGAACCGGCATGGTGGCGTGAGCCAAGTCCGCGAACTCAGTCCGCGAACTGGCGGAAGTTCTTGTTCCGAGAATTTCTGTCGGAGTTTGCGAACTCCGTCTGAGAACTTAAGTCCGCTAACCCAGTCCGCGAACTTGAGTAGGTCATATAGTTCATGACCTATTCTTATATAAACTAAGGGATGCAAATGCAAACTGTGGCTATATAGTTCATGAACCGATTCGAGTGAATCAAATCGTTTTTGCTTCGATTGTGTCTTGTGTAGTTACATAAGATTTCCTTGCAACTGAACAACTCTCTAACTAGTTCATTTGAGTCGCTTGAACTAGTTATGGTGAAGAAGAATATGGTTGATATGAAAGTGATCATATGGCTAACCATTTGGTTGACTATTGTCGAACCAACAAATGTACAAGTTTGGGTACGGTTACACAAGCCTAGAAACGTGCATTTCATTTGTGTGTAACAAGCTAGTTTTCGATCTAACGGTTGAAAGATATTAGCTTGAATCTAAATCAGGTTTTCATCTAACGGTGAATATTGAATGCTTTGTTACCAAGCTAACATTGATTGCAAACCCTGATTTGAAAGACTATATAAGGAAGAACTCTAGCAACTGGGAAACATAATCCCCACACCTTGTGTGTGACACTAGTTGTGCTAAGCTAGAGTCTATTCTACTTTAACCTTTGGTTTCTTCTTCTAAACCAGGTTAATGACTTAAAGAATTCATTGGGATTGGGAAGCCAGACCGATACTACTTTCTCGTAGTTATGTGATCTAATCTTGTTGTTTCTATCGTACGAGTACAATTGTAATAATTATCTTGAGATTGATATCTCCGATAGGCAAGATATAAAAGAAATCACAAACACTTCGTCTCATCGTTTGTGATTCCACAATATCTTTTTTCGCTGTGTCGATTAGGATTATTGTGAGGTGATTGATAATACTAGGTTGTTCTTCGGGAATATAAGTCCGGTTAATCAATTGGTTCCTGTTCACCTTAATTTATCAAAAGACGGAACAAAACTCGTAGGTATATTCGTGGGAGACGGATTTTTCAATTACCGTAGACTTTTCTGCGTGATACGGATTTGTTTATTAAAGTCTTCGACTTTGGGTCGTAGCAACTCTTAGTTGTGGGTGAGATCAGCTAAGGGAATCAAGTACGTAGTATCCTGCTAGGATCAGAGATGTAGGAGCATAACTGTACCTTGGATCAGTGTGAGATTGATTGGGTTCAACTACAGTCCAGACCGAAGTTAATTTGGAGTAGGCTAGTGTCTGTAGCGGCTTAATACAGTGTGTGTTCAATCTGGACTAGGTCCTGGGGTTTTTCTGCATTTGCGGTTTCCTCGTTAACAAAATTATGATGTCTGTGTTATTTCTTTTCCGCATTATATTTTGTTATATAATTGAAATATCACAGGTTGTGCGTTGTTTAATCAATTAGAATATCCGACCTTTTGGTTGTTGATTTAAATTGATTGACACTTGGATATTGGTCTTTGGTACCATCCAAGTTATCTCTCTAGTATTTGATAAAGACTCGCAGATTTATATTTGCTTGAGTATATATCAAACGAGAGATTGAGATATAAACTCTTTGATATAATTTTTATCTGGATTGAGTCTGCCTGTCTAGTTGATTCTCTAAAAAGTATATTGGAGTTTGTCCATACAGATTGCTAAGCGAATTTTGGGCAGTGAACCACAACATCAAGATACAAAGGCATTACTAGCAACTTCAATCAATTGCAGCATACACCTTTATCTCCATCTGAGTTCTTGTGGATACTGTCGTGTCCATCAAAAATACAAATTTTCTTGTGGAAAGCATTGACCGAAGGTCTTTCGTCTTTTAGCACCAATATCCGCCGCGATGCAATCCTGAACTGAAGACTGTTATTGTGCCCCTGAAAAGACGAGGGTATCCAAATATACCTCAATCTAAAACTTTTACACCTATAAGTCCTTTATCCGAAAGTGATTGTTTATGGACTGAGTCGAGACAATACAACTAATCGGTTCACACTTCGTATGATTGTCTATGGATACGAGATCGAGACAATAAAATAACAAGATAACTTGTGTGATTGACTATGGATACAAGATCGAGACAATACAACAACAAAGTATGTTTACTTGATAATAGGTTCAGACTTAACCAAACACAATAGGATTGCTATCAAGTAAATAGGAATTAACGTTTGTGTATTTTACTTCTAATTATAATAAACAATTATAATGGCGGAAATAGAAAAGTAAAAGACACAACAAAATTTTGTTAACGAGGAAACCACAAATGCAGAAAAACCCCGGGACCTTGTCCAGAATTGAATACTCTTAGGATTAAGCCGCTATATAAAATCTAAACCAACTTCGTATAGCTGAGACCAAGTAACTTAACCTATAGTTCACCTAGTTCCGTCTGTATCCCTGCGCCTCCAACTTGCAATAATTCACGCAGTTGGAATAATTCCTTTGGTTCCTATTCCAAACAGTAAAGTAACAATAAATCTATTCGGTAACAACTCTTTTCAAACAAGTGATATGAGTTTGACAAAAGTCTCTTCCGTTTATCCCAATAAACTCCTCTGTCAGGTTCTCAGATCTATCTCAATACAACTACCAAAGTAATTGTCTAGATTTTGCAATCAATACTTCTTAGTCACAAAGACAATATATTGATGCTGATCTGCTCAACTAATCAATCAAGGTTATCACAAAGATAAACCGATTATATTTGGATCCCCATCCGATCAAGTTTTGTGCACACCAAAGATTATGAACCCAAATCAGAAATCTTCTTCGTCTTCAAATCTTGTTAGATATTCAATAAACACCTGCACACAATCAAATTGAATCTCTTGTGATCAATCACACACAAAATGAAGTCTGTTAACAATGGATTCTCACAAGACGTCTTTAGATCTACAAACAATCTAAAGATCCCCGTCGAAACTTCGATCTAGTTTGAGTGAATCTTATATCATAAGAGAAGATTCTCAAGCATAAACAAACTAGGTGCAATCAAAGTTCAACAACCGTTAGTCAATCAAATCAACCGAAAACTAATAATAAACTGCAATTATCTAGTTTCCCACCAACGGTACTCGTAGAGCTTCCCAATCCCAAAGAAGTCTTTAAAACGAGCGGTCGTAAGAGATTTCGCCTAATTAGGGTACTTTCCTCTCCGAATAGACGGCTCCACCAGTAACAACACAACTAGGCAATTTTGTTGGCTCTGAGGATTAGTTTGCTTGAAATGCAAAACTTCAATATTTATAGACCATGGAAGTTTGGACACCAACAAATTTCCAAAATCGAATATTCGCAAAGATATGCAATAAAGGAAAATACGGTTTTCATAATTCCTGGAAATGCTCTGTCCAAATAATGACCGAAATCTCAGTAGAAAATCTCCAATTAGTAAATGGACATTACTAATTTTTATTTTCTAAAGATATGCATTTAATTGCTGGAAATTAAAAGCATATAAAAACTAAAAACCTTAATTAAAAGATTCTCAATTTATTTCGATATGGGATTCTTTCTTTTAGCTATTAAGGAATATCTTTGAACAATAAAAGATAAGAGTTACTGTGCATGTTCAAAGTATGTCGACATCTTTACTTTGTAAATCCTATTTCATATTTACAATCTTGGAACCGATTTTCCACACTTCCAAAACGAGTTTAGAATTGGTTCATCTGATTTCCAAGAACTATGTGATTGATCAAAAACATTCAATCATCATTCATGGGTTTAACGGTTCTACCAAAACAAGTTTCAGTTCTACCTCCATGTGGGTACTAGTATCGGTCACACTAGTTACCAAAAGTTGGTTGACTAGGTACTAGGATCGGTTACCATATATATATGGTATAAACTTGTATTCGGTTGGACAAGTTATAGGATCGGTCACACCAATTACTAAATCTTGTTAACCTACTACAAGGATCGATTACACATCTTGTGATTAGTCCCAACCAAGTTCTAGGATCGGTCACCCAATGATTGGGAATGGTCACACCAATTACAAATATCGATCATACCATCTCAGGTGATTACTTAAGATCGGTTTCACTAATAAAAGTCATACCAATACAAAAGTCAGGCCTTGTGAATAGTTTTACCAAGATACATAAACAAGTTATGAGCGGTTATACTAAACACATATATTGGTAATCCAAGGATTTGCAATGAATAACAATACCAACAACCCTAGTGATTTCCCTTTCGATTCATAAAACAAGTTTATGAATTGTACTTCCTTTAAACGAATGTAAAACATTGTTTTCTAGGACGAAATCTTCACCCATACCCATACACATAATCACAATAGCATTCATACGATTATGTCGATGTCTTATATACGAAGTTCAAAAGATAGACGTTATACTTCGTATTGTAATTCCTTAATACTATGTCTAACTAGAGTATAATCATTCACAGCTTCGCAGTTATGTTTTCAATATGCACGACTTGAAAGATACGTTAGGAATGAAACAGTTCAAGTCAAATATTATTAACGTCAAGTGGAAGGATGATGTCAGTCGTTGTAGATCTTTACTTCTTCACATTCTTCAAGTCTTCATGTAATACTTGTAAGTCTCATATCCTAGTAACTTTCTAGCTAACCTATACGAAGTTGAATCTAGTAAATAATCAAGCGACTCTTTAAATAAGTTTTGGTTCACTAAAATATGACAACCAAACTTGACATACCAACGCTTGGTGGGTTCAACCGAGCTATGTTGTAACAATCTCTTCCTTTGTCATTTTAGTGACAAAACTCTTACATCATATGGATAAACAAATTACAAGAATTCATTACACATACGCTTGATTCTGAGTTTCAAAAGCACAATAACCTGTATACATTCAATCCATAAATGTCGTTGTTGACATTATAATAACAAAACTAATACTCCCCCTAAAGGTAAGATAGGTAGATTTTCAATTCGCACGTCTTTGTTATTCACTTTGTAGTTAAGATAACCACAAGTATCAATATGATATGTTACCCCCCCTTAGTCTATGCTTTACTCTTTCGTTAGATATAACGTTTAAGTACCATTGTCCTTTCTTTAGTGATACCAAATCACTTGTTTACTCCATATATTTCTTCCGCTTTTTGTCACAAAATGTAACGATATGGACCTTTTTCTCTGGTTTACACTAAATCCATTAGAGCTAAAAATCATAATCTACACTAGTTGTGCCTAAAATAAGAAAATAAAAATTTATTATTTGTGTGCCATTAACAGTTTTGGGTGCCATAATGGAAACAAATCATTTCTAAATAGGAAGATTGTCTTAATCTGAATCTTTGGTGCCTAAATAAGCTGCATGATTCCCACGTGTAGCATTAGAGACATTGAGGGCAACTTTGTAAATTTTCGAAAATAAAACTAGTAGGAGGAGATTTATCTTCTTCCCCTCTCTTCTGTGTCTCCGGCGATTGTTGCTCTTTGAAATTTTACTTCTTCTTTTGTGCTAATCCTTCGAAGTGTTGTCGTATTTGAAACTAGAAAATTGACCCATGTATGTTGTTTGTGTATACATGCGGGAATGAGTGGAGTTGGAGTGAGTTTCGGTCAAGTTAGGGCTGGAAGAATCAACCAGAATATATACAGAAGAAATTAGTCATTGCCATGCGTTTTGTGGGTGTTTTGTATGGTGAGAACATGGATTTGAAACGAAGAAAGACTTAACAAAATCGATAAGAATTTGTTAGATTCTGAGATTTAGGTGTAGGTCTCCATTGAATTTAATGGGATGAATCACTTAAATTGAGAACAGTTCAGTGTTCATTAATGCTTAGAATTGTTGGGTTTGTTTTATCTTTCGAAATTGAAGTGATGGAGATGTAAGGAAAAGGTTAGAAACCAAGCAACCAAGGAATCTCTTCAACAACAGCAAGATACCCACAAGCTGTTCGACAAAATTTCAGAGAGAAAGAGGTATACATTCTTATTTTGTTCCTTATTTACTTCAGCAACTATAGGCTGATTTATTTATGAGTTTTGGCTAATTTAATCATCTAGAAGATGGGTATTTAAATTCCCTTGAAATTATATGTTATCTATTTCGGTTACTAATTGTCGCACTCTTAGATTTGAGTTGCTTCCCATGATTATGATTGTATTCTTGTAGAATCAGATTAATGTCGCCTGTATAACTGTAGATACATTTTTGGTAACCGCTGGCGTTGTGGTAACCCATCGGCCCATGATTGACATTACAAGAAATGAGCTCGTTAATCAACTCATTTTCTATTGACCAATATTTCCATGCCCTGTTAGTTAGGATACTTGACTATACGTGCTTTTGGTTAATGAAATGGACTTCAAGATAATGTCTTATGCCTGTACTAATACAAAATGTATAAATCCTTAATCCTTACTTTATAGCCTGAATGTAATGGTCGGATTTTATACACGTTGCTGGTTAGTTTTGGTAGCCAATTAACTTAATTACTTGAGATGCCATCTTATGTATGTGCTCCAGTTTTAAACTGATATAATCTTGGTTTAACTTATAATAAACTAAATATCTAGATGAGCTTAATTATTATGTTGTTAACTAGCTGAAACTGCCAGTGCTAACTAGCTAGTTCAAGAAACTCTCAATTATTACTGTATGCGGTTTGGTGATAATGGTGAAGTAGAAATTGTTGGTTGTTGATTTGATTTCTTATTCTCCATTTACTAAAATACTGCAGGGTCCTGTTTGATTACTAAGAGTTGGGTGCTGATGCTGTTAGTGAATTACTTGTTGATTCTAGTGGTGTTGATAATGATTCTGAAATTCGCTCCATCTAATTTAATTGCAGTCCGAAGAGTTGTTAATTCTCTCTTATCCAGGGTATGTTGATGTCAATTTAATTTCTTAGTTTTCTTTGTGAAAAGGAACATGTTATTGATGATTATTGATAGGAAATAAATAAGCTTCTAGACTATAATAGTTCGACATACAAGTGTTTCCACGAAATCGACATCTTAATTATTATCATTTTGTTCCTCTTATACGTATGTAAATAATACTCGTGTAATGCCGTGGTTCGGTAGTCTGCAATGATATTATGGCATTTTGTGCGCTTGAGAATGAATTTGTAGTAATAAATTGTGGATTCAGTTTGGAATCTATTGAATTGGCTTGTATGGACATTGAGCTTAAACTGGTAGTGCTTATATAGTGCTCGTATAGATGTCTGACTACAGTTTGGCAATCTGTGTGAAAATTGAGTTAAGAATTGGATGATGTCCATTTAGAAATATTCTTGTTTTGGTGAGCTGATGTCGTATAGGATAACTAAATAATTGAGCTTATAATGGTAATGTGTAGCTAAGCTCACTGTGTTGTTTCAAGTGACGTCACTGATCCAATTTAGGTACATTATTTCAACTGCCACTGCTAACTAATTAGTAGCATGAATTATATATGGGTAAAATTTGAGTAACATCATAGCTTATTTTAGTCTGTAGCTATCCGAAGGTTTAGAATATTAAGTTTGAGAAAGAAAACACCATATATTAATTTTCATTGTATGAGATTAATGATCTTAGGTGTCTTATGAAGCTTGAACTAAATTTGGTCTACTAATTTACTTATATGGTCATGTAGCCTTGAACATAATATTGACGTCACATTTCTAAATTTACATAACAGTTGAAGGCTTAAGCTTTGGACTTTGTTACTTGTTAAGCTTATATTAATGCCGTTGAATTTGCAAGCATTGTGATTCTTCTGTGATGCTAATGTATGGTGCTAGCTATTGTAAGTATTTACTCCCACATTTGTGCGAAATATTCTCTTGATGTGCAAGTTAGTCCATGGTATGCCTTCCCTTTATTTTGGGAATTTCTAAATGTTTACTTTGAATATTGCCACTGGGATGAGAATGGGATACAGACTTATGACTACTACAAATATACCTTGAGCTGTTTTCACTGTCTCACAAGAGTGTCTAGATGGATTGCCTATTTATACTATTCTTATTTGTTACCATACCTCAAGATTCCTTTTGAATGATATGTGTTGTAGCTATAGTGAACTCACATGTATAGATATAAACTGTAGCTAAGTGACTGACATGGTGTTCCGATCTACATTTGCGATGTAACTAAGAAACTAATGGTGTTTTAGTCTGAAGTTACTCGTACGGTGGTCAGACTCATATATCATCGTTGTATTTCATTTTATTTATCTTGTTGGTGAAAATCTTGACGTCATTGATGAAATTCAAGGAGTGCAGGTTTAATAATTTTGGTTTCCCAGCGGAATTACATTTTTGCATTTGTCATTGGCAAAACTATGATAAAGTCTGATTGTCAGGTTGGGCCATAATCATGTTGTGATAGTGGTGGCTTATTGGGACTATAAGTTTTTCAGGGGAAAATAGTTGTGTGTTGGTAAGTTCATATCTCGATATTAAGACCCACCTTGCCTACTTTAGGAACTCCAAGATCAGGCCACAAGTTCCCCGACTTCTTTTAGCCAATATGCAAATTATGTACAAAAGTCTTCTTATTATTTGTTGTGTACGCATATTTGGTTTGAATTGCTCGTTTTGTGTGCAAGTAATATAAAAATCTCATTTGAATTGTTAATTTGGTATGGATTATTTCTCAACTTTCCTTTTTTAAGTATTCTTTCCTACATAATATCATACTAGTGATTGGAGTGGGCATCTTTGCCTTACTTACTCAGAGTAGTGCCTTACTCATAACTCATTGTGTATACTGCAACTAAAATAAGTTTACTTGATATTTTTAGAGATAATTGCTACTGTTCGGGGTAGTTCATATTATCTAAAATGACCAAATGACGAACTACGGTCGTGCTTGATCCCTTCGAGCAACGGAAAGGGTACGTAGGCAGCCGCTATGCGGTTCAGCACAGATCTACAAGATTGTTCATATCATCTGAAAGTGCTGGTTGCTGCTTCGGCAGTTCATATCACCTATTCGGAGATGATTGCAGTCTTGGCAAGTATATATCATAGGCAACTGGCCAATGATGCCTGGTAACCAGCACTACCTTAATTTTGGCAACTGGTCGTCTGTTATTTTGGGCAACTGGCCCGTGTTAATTTTGGCAATTGGCCGTCTGTTATTTGGGCAATTGGCCCGTGTTAATTTTGGCAATTGGCCGTCTGTTATTTTGGGCAACTGGCCATCTGTTATTTTGGGCAACTGGCCATCTGTTATTTTGGGCAACTGGCCCGTGTTAATTTTGGCAACTGGCCGTCTGTTATTTTGGGCAACTGGCCCGTGTTAATTTTGGCAACTGGACGCCAGTTATTTTGGGCAACTGGCTCGTGTTAATTTTGGCAACTGGCCGTATGTTATTTTTGGACAATTGTCCCGTGTTATTTTTGGGCAACTGGCCCGTGTTAATTTTGGCAACTGGCCGTGTAAATTTTTGGAGTTGGCAACTGGCCTTCTTCCATTTTTGGCAACTGGTCGCCTCTCATAATTGGAGAACAAATGCTAAGTGTGCTGGTTTATGATGCAGTTTGGGTAGTTTGCAGGTCCGATTTCTCGAGTGGTGTATCGGAAAGTCGGAGTTCGCCAAGTGGGCCGAAATCCGGTTCCTTGTAAGTCTAGGTTCTCTGGTCCGTCACAGTTGGTATCAGAGCTGTTCCGGTTCATTCGAGACTGTGAGTTTGGGACTCGTCAACGTTTTATTACATTGCGACTTCAGGTAACCCTCCCCACTCTTGAGTTTTGTTCGAACTTTGAGGACAAAGCTCATTTTAAGGGGTTAATGGTGTAACAATACAGACCTTTTTCTCTGGTTTGCACTAAACCCATTAGAGTTAAAAATCATAATCTACACTAGTTGTGCCTAAAATAAGAAAATAAAAATTTATTATTTGTGTGTCATTAACAGTTTTGGGTGCCATAATGGAAACAAATCATTTCTAAATAGGGAGTTTGTCTTAATCTGAATCTTTGGTGCCTAAATAAGCAAATATGCATGATTCCCACGTGTAGCATTAGAGACATTGAGGGCACCTTTGTAAATTTTCGAAAATAAAACCAGTAGGAGTGGAGAGAATGGAGATTTATCTTCTTCCCCTCTCTCTTATGTGTCTCCGGCGATTGTTGCTCTTTGAAATTTTACTTCTTCTTTTGTGCTAATCCTTCAAAGTGTTGTCGTATTTGAAACTAGAAAATCGACCCATGTATGTTGTTTGTGTATACATGCGGGAATGGGTGGAGTTGGAAACTAGAAGATCGACCCATGTATGTTGTTTGCGTATACATGCGGGAATGAGTGGAGTTGGGGTGAGTTTTGCTCAAGTTAGGGCTGGAAGAATCAACAAGAATATATACAGAAGAAATTAGTCATTGCCACGCGTTTTGTGGGTGTTTTGTATGGTGAGAACATGGATTTGAAACGAAGAATGACTTAACAAAATCGATAAGAACTTGTTAGAGTCTGAGACGATTTTAGGTGTAGGTCTCCATTGAATTTAATGGGATGAATCACTTAAATTGAGAACGGTTCAGTGTTCATTAATGCTTAGAATTGTTGGGTTTGTTTTACCTTTCGAAATTTAAGTGATGGAGATGTAAGGAAAAGGTTAGAAACCAAGCAACCAAGGAATCTCTTCAACAACAGCAAGATACCCACAAGCTGTTGGACAAAATTTCAGAGAGAAAGAGTATACATTCTTATTTTGTTCCTTATTTACTTCAGCAACTATAGGCTGATTTATTTATGAGTTTTGGCTAATTTAATCATCTAGAAGATGGGTATTTAAATTCCCTTGAAATTATATGTTATCTATTTCGGTCACTAATTGTCGCACTCTTTGATTTGAGTTGCTTCCCATGATTATGATTGTATCCTTGTAGAATCAGATTAATGTCGCATGTATAACTGTAGATACATTTTTGGTAACTGCTGGGTAACCCATCAGCCCATGATTAACATTACAAGAAATGAGCTCGTTAATCAACTCATTTTCTATTGACCAATATTTCCATGCCTTGTTAGTTAGGATACTTGACTATACCTGCTTTTGGTTAATGAAATGGACTTCAAGATAGTGTGTTATGCCTATACTAATACAGAATGCATAAATCCGTAATCCTTACTTTATAGCCTGAATGTAATGGTCGGATTTTATACACGTTGCTGGTTAGTTTTGGTAGCCAATTAACTTAATTACTTGAGATGCCATCTTATGTATGTGCTCTAGTTTTAAACTGATATAATCTTGGTTTAACTTATAATAAACTAAATATCTAGATGAGCTTAATTATTATGTTGTTAACTAGCTGAAACTGTCAGTGCTAACTGGCTAGTTCAAGAAACTCTCAATTATTATTACTGTATGCGGTTTGGTGATAATGGTGAAGTAGAAATTGTTGGTTGTTGATTTGATTTTTTATTCTCCATTTACTGAAATACTGTAGGGTCTTGTTTGATTACTAAGAGTTGGGTGCTGATGGTGTTGGTGAATTACTTGTTGATTCTAGCGGTGTTGATAATGATTCTGAAATTCGCTCCGCCAAGTGGGCCGAAATCCGGTTTCTTGGAAGTCTAGATTCTCTGGTCCGTCACACAAAATGACAAAGGTACGAGCAAATAAAACACAAACCGAAAGGATCTTACAAATATCAAAAGGCTTGCAACCTATAAGAGTTAAGCACGAGGGTCCACATACCATTTTAGATAACCAATATCAAAATCGAAACTACAAAGTAATTTTGTTTTGATCTGTTACCAAGGAAACAATTAAGCAATTTTCCCTAATAGTTTAGCAAAAAAATTGACTAAGCACCTTAGATCTTTTGCTAAACCGATTGCACAAATACAATCGCTTGTTCGATAAGACCAAAATAAAGATCAGAATTAACTCTATTTTTCTCATCAGTCTCTAATTATTAAAATAAAAACTTAGACCTTTTACTTTTAAACAAGACAAGTACTAGGGTAGTTAACTAGCATTTCTTGTTAAGGCATTCGATTAGACTTGAATAATCGAAACCTCCACTTTGATAAGTCTAACTAAGATCAAATAACTTAGTTTCTCTTATCACAATAGAATTGGACTAAACAGTTCGTCCCGAAACCTTTTTCTTAAGCCATAAACAATTCATACAAACCAAATAAATCAACTTGCATAATTATTTACCTCAACCGGAAGCAATTGAAACAAACATAGACATTATAATACCGCAATTGCACCGTAATTTTGTAAGCCTAAACAATTGATACCAAACAATAAAGCAAGATAGCAATGGTTTTTCTTAACCGGAAACAATTGAATCACACACACATCTATACACAAATAATGGAATAAATATCAATTGTACCGAAATTTTGTTAAGCAAAATCAATAAATATATGCAACAAAATCAGGCTTTTCTTAAACAGGATAACGATTAACTAACAAATTCGTTACCTCAAGTTCCGCATCCTCTTCTCCCCTTAAGATATATCATTAAACGCAAGTTCACACAGAACTCTCCCCCGTTGTGTTGTCATCCTCTCGCCAAAACAAAAGAACCACAACAAGGACCAACCTTTACCAGAGAAAGGTTGAAAACCGGTTTTAACTAATGCGATGCAAAAGTTGAAACCCCGAAACACATATGCTTTTATGCTAAACCAAATGATTCAACATATTGTGACTTTTTCACATATTAGTTTCAATCGGAACCCCTTATGATCCTTTGATAAAGCCTACCAACATGGGCTTGAACTTAATCCTGCTAAACCAAAAAGTCACCCAAACCATAAGGGTTCACACAATATGAGATCGAATATCAAGGTTATGAAAACCGAAATCAAACATCCCATAACATAAACAACAATAAAATAAAGCATTCAAGCACGGGCTATGTAATTGAAAACTATCACAAGAAAAATTATAAACTAAGAATTTTATTCATACATAAGAGATAGTTTTAATCAAGATAGACCTTATACAACTATTGAAAGAAATCAAAAACTGATGTCTATTCTCTTGATTAAGAATTACAACATGTATCATAATCTCTAGTGGTGCTTTTATTGTTTACTGAGATCTCATTAGTACTCAAACTTTTGAAGCATGTCTCAAGAGACTTGTCTGCAACCACTTCCTGTTTTTCAAGTTCTTCAATTAGAAACCTGAGTTCAGCAAGAACACTTCTTGTTTGAACAATTCTTTCTTTTAGCCAATCTTGATGTTGAACTGTCATAATAAGATTGGTTCTCAGTTCTCAAAACCTTGGATATAGTGAATCATACTATCAAAACGAATCCACTTAGTTTCGGTTGGATCTTGAAGGTTGTAAGCCAACAGACATAACTCATCTTGAGATACATTCGAACTATCTGAATCATAATCAGACATGATCTTTGATATGTTTTTCTTCTTCCTTTTTGTATTGATTCCTTGACAATCCTTAACCTTTTGAGCTTCTTCCTTATTATCCTTTGAGACACTGCGAGTTATTGGAGGCATGCTCGGTTATTTAAATAGGGATTGATCAGGGTTTCAAAATACAAGCAAGAGATAGTTTCTCTTTAAGAAGAGACAACTCTTGGACCGAAAATATCATGAGATTCCGAAAATATTAAAAGAATATATTCCGTTTCCTTTGTCCGAACTTCTCATGCAGGAAGGTTTATTAAAATTCGAAAATTCTAAATAAAACCTATTTTTGGAAGATCATGTTAAACATGAACAATTTTTAGACATGCATGGATTCGCAGCCATCCATAAAACACAACGAAAAATGTGCTCTCGTTTTATTGTGCTTTTCTCATCCATAATTAAGAGCACGAAAGAGGATGAGAGTGCACAATTTCGATACAACTAAGTTGTATCTGAGTAAGCTTTTTCTAGCTTACAACGGGTATCAGAAACATAGTTCATGTTTCTCTTTGGGAATTTCTGCCCTGAATATTTTCTCCCAGGATAATGATCTTTTCTTACTCTAAAGATATGATCATGTGGAGAAGATGTACTGATGTGAGAATTTTCAGAGATATATAAGTCTCTCTTAATTCTATCAATGAGATTTTCATAAAATTATCTCATTCTAACGATTTCTTTATGATGCACATCAGTATGATTGTCTGGAACAATTATCGGAAATTCATGATTGTTTCCATTGGCAGAAATTCTCTTTTTTCATTTCTTCTGGAGTCATTCTTCATCAAAACAAGAATTATTTCGATATGGGTGAGGAGGAACCTTTTTCCAGAAGCGATTATCAACTCTTACTTCTGATTCTTTTTAGTTGACTTTATCGAGATGAGGTATAATCCGTCTTTCTACTGAGGAATAATCATTCAGTTTTCTAAGACAAGAAACTTCCTTCAATATTTTTACCACCGTATTTTGAAGAAGTATAAGTTTCCTATCAAGTAACTGAAGGTTGTATTCCTTAAGATCATTAACATGGAATCGGTTCAAAGTTTCATTTGGAAAATATTTCGTCTGATCATCAGTAGATATAGAAGCTGGTTTCTCATCCTCTTCTGACTTGATGTACTTAGGCAAGCTACCATCATCATGATCTTTTTCGGATGTGATCAAACAAGTTTTGTTATCACAATCTTTCAGAGTCGAGCAAGGACCTTTGATTTCTTCATCAGAAGAAATTATAACAGAATCATTAGTCAGAGTCATAGGATGTGTCTCTTTATCTTGAGAAAGAGATTTAAGAGCTTCTAATTTGACAGTGAGATCCATATTCTCTTTGGCTAGAATATTCAGTTGAATGTCTTTATCTCTGATCTCATTCTTAAGAAGATTTGACTCTGTCTTTAATATTAGCACTTTTGAAGACAGATTTTATAGCCTTTAGGAGTTTTACCAACTCTTTATCAACATCTTCTTTTCCATCAGAGAATGACTCAGATGTACACTTGATCTTCGTAACCCCTGGATCATGGGTCAACGAATTGGTAACATCTTCAACTTTTGAGTATTCATATTCTTGCATAATGTTACCTGAATCAGACATAGATTCAATTCTTATAGGTTGGATCGCACCAAACACAGATTGTTAGATCTTTTCGTGTTTGCCTGTTCTGATACCAATTGAAAAGACGAGGGTGCCCAAATATACCTCAATCTAAAACTTTTCCACCTATAAGTCCTTTCTCGGAAAGCGATTGTCTATGGACTGAGTCGAGACAATACAACTAATCGGTTCACACTTCATGTGGTCGTCTATGGATACCAGATCGAGACAATACGACAACAAGATAACTTGTGTGATTGATTATGGATACAAGATCGAGACAATACAACAACGAAGTATGTTTACTTGATAATAGGTTCGGACTTAACCAAACACAATAGGATTGCTATCAAGTAAATATGAATTAACGTTTGTGTATTTTACTTCTAATTGTAATAAAACAATTATAATTCCGGAAATAGAAAAGTAAAAGACACAGCAAGATTTTGTTAATGAGGAAACCGCAAATGCAGAGAAACCCCGGGACCTTGTCCAGAATTGAATACTTTCATGATTAAGCTGCTATACAAAATCTAAACCAACTTCATATATTTAAGACCAAGCAACTAAACCTATAGTTCACCTAGTTCCGTTTATATCCCTGCGCCTCGAACTTGCAATAAGTCACGCACTTGGAACAATTCCTTTGGTTCGTATTCCAAACAGTAAAGGAACAACAAATCTGTTCGGTAACAACTCTTTTCAAACAAGTGATATGAGTTTGACAAAAGGATCTTACGTTTATCCCAATAAACTCCTTTGTCAGGTTCTTAGATCTATCTCAATACAACTACCAAAGTAATTGTCTAGATTTTGCAATCAATATTTCTTAGTCACAAAGACAATATATTGATGCCGATCTACTCAACTAATCAATCAAGGTTATCACAAAGATAAACCAATTATAGTTGGATCCCCAGCCGATCAAGTTTTCTGCACACAAAATATTACGTACCCAAATCAGAAATCTTCTTCGTCTTAAAATCTTCTTAGATTTTCAATAAACACTTGCGCACATTCAACTTGAATCTCTTGTGTTCAATCACACACAAAACAAAGTATATTAACAATGGATTATCACAAGACGTCTTTAGATCTACAAACAGTCTAAAGATCCTCGTCGAAACTTCGATCTAGTTTGACTGAATCTTATATCAGAAGAGAAGATTCTCAAGCATAAACAAACTAGGTGCAATCAAATTTCAACAACTGTTAGTCAATCAAATCAATCGAAAACTAATAATAAACTGCAATTATCTAGTTTCCCACCAACGGTACTCGTAGAGCTTCTCAATCCCAAAGAAGTATTTAAAACGAGCGGTCGTAAGAGATTTCTCCTAATTAGGGTATTTTCCTCTCCGAATAGACGACTCCACCAGTAACAACACAACTAGGTAGTTTTGCTGGCTCTGAGGATTAGTTTGCTTGAAATGCAAACATCAATATTTATAGACCAAGGAAGTTTGGACACCAAGGAATTTCCAAAACTGAATATTCTCAAAGATATGCAATAAAGGCAAATACGGTTTCCATAATTCCTGAAAATTCTCTGTCCAAATAATGACCCAAATCTCAGTAGAAAATATCCAATTAGTAAACGCACATTACTAATTTTCATTTTCTAAAGATATGCATTTAATTGCTGGAAATTAAAAGCATATAAAAATTAAAAACCTTAATTAAAAGATTCTCAATTTATTTCGATCTGGGATTCTTTCCTTTAGCTATTAAGGAATATATTTGAACAATAAAAGATAAGAGTTACTGCACATGTTCAAAGTATGTCGACATCTTTACTTTGTAAATCCTTTTTCATATTTACAATCTTGGAACCGATTTTCCACACTTCCAAACGAGTTTAGAATTGGTTCATCTGATTTCCAAGAACGATGTGATTGATCAAAAACATTCAATCATCATTCATGGGTTTAACGGTTCTACCAAAACAAGTTTCGGTTCTACCTCCATGTGGGTACTAGGATCGGTCACACTAGTAACCAAAAGTTGGTTAACTAGGTACTAGGATCAGTTACTACATATATATGGTATAAACTTGTATTCGGTTGCACAAATTATAGGATCAGTCACACCAAATACTAAAACTTGTTAACCTACTACAAGGATCGATTACACATCTTGTGATTAGTCCCAACCAAGTTCTAGGATCGGTCACCCAATGACTAGGAATGGTCACACCAATTACAAATATCGATTATACCATCTCAGATGATTACTTAAGATCGGTTACACTAATAAAAGTCATACCAATACAAAAGTCAGGCCTTGTGAATAGTTTTACCAAGATACATAAACAAGTTATGAGCGGTTATACTAAACACACATATTGGTAATCCAAAGATTTGCAATGAATAACAATGCCAATAAGCCTAGCGATTTCCCTTTCGATTCATAAAACAAGTTTGAATTGTACTTCTTTTAAACGAATGTAAAACATTGTTTCCTAGGACGAAATCTTCACCCATACCCATACACATAATCACAATAGCATTCATACGATTATGTCGATGTCTTATATACGAAGTTCCAAAGATAGACGTTATACTTCGTATTGTAATTACTTAATACTATGTCTAACTAGAGTATAATCATTCACAGCTTCGCAGTTATGTTTTCAATATGCACGACTTGAAAGATACGTTAGGAATAAAACAGTTCAAGTCAAATATTACTAACCTCAAGTGGAAGGATGATGTCGTCGTTGTAGCTCTTTACTTCTTCACATTCTTCAAGTCTTCATGTAATACTTGTAAGTCTCATATCCTAGTAACTTTCTAGCTAACCTATACGAAGTTGACTCTAGTAAATAATCAAGCGAATTTTTAAATGAGTTTTGATTCATTAAAATATGACAACCAAACTTGACATACCAACGCTATGCTCTAACAGCCTTAATATCATATTACTGTAGATTCTTGGATTACCAATCCTGATGAATCTTGGGGAATTATATACCCTCATGTAATAGTCCTTTAGTATCTTAATACTCCATCCGTCCCATTAATAGATGGCTTATTTATTTTTAAATTTTGTTCCACTAATAGGTGACCTATATCATCAAATAAGGGGATATTTCTAAAGCTACCCTTGTAACACCCCGTGTTTTTAACATGGCGCACGCTAAAAGATGCGCCATGGCATGAGATGAAGCTTCATCTCAAGTTTCTGTCGCGTTAAGAGGAATATTGTCCCAGAGCCAATGTTACATCATCATGATGCATTAGGCCAGTTGGGTAGGTGGCCTTGAGCTTGTAGCGTAATCATTCGCATTATGAAGGCTATTGGCCTAGAGCCAATATCGCACAATCATTGTGCATCAGGCCAGAGAGGGCTGGTCGAACGAATGTTGCGCATCATTGTACGTAATCATTGTGCGCGTCATTGCATAAGAATAGCAAAGCAGGCATGTCAATATGGTCCCCTTTCCATATTTGTAGAATTTGCAATTTAACATATATAAGAGGGGTACTTGGTTGAAGGTGTATATGCGGATCATGCACCAAGTAAGCTTCATAGTTTAGCCGAAAGAGTATAAATGATGTGTAAGCTTCATTTATAGCTCCGTAGCCTTGCCTATGGGGCATATGACGCGAAGGCATCACTATGCCATGTCGCGGACTCGATGATGCATAATCATTGTGCATCTTGACGGAATGGCCTATACGGACTAGGCCATTACCATTATTGCTTGGCAACAGCCTTGAAAACGAGTTTGGCTTAAGTTAATGTCCCTTCGGTATGAATTACGGTATGTGCTTGATCCCTTTAGAGTAGGGAAGGGTACGTAGGCAGACGCAATGAGTTGCAGCATTGCCGATCCATTAATTTGTCGCTCATATCATCTTAACGTGAGATGATTGCGACATTTTGGTCTCTCATATCATCTGGCTCGGTAGCTCGATGCAAGAGATGATTGTGGCCAAACTTGATGAGGCAAGTTGCATTCAATTCCTTAGATGCTCATCCTTCTTATCAAGCCGTTTGACTTAGGCATGTACCAATGACGCATTGGGCATGGCCCGGAAAGTAAGCTATGTTAGAGCACTGCTCGGTCGAACTCGCAAGCGTTGCTATCTCAAGCTTGTTTGTCAAGTTTAGTTGCCAAAACTATAAGTCTTTATTTCTAATCTACTTATAGCTAA
Organism: Papaver somniferum; assembly: GCF_003573695.1. Lineage (NCBI taxonomy): Eukaryota > Viridiplantae > Streptophyta > Magnoliopsida > Ranunculales > Papaveraceae > Papaver > Papaver somniferum. The sequence goes on along the minus strand of NC_039358.1, from coordinate 145,054,157 downwards.
GTGTCAGATTAGGATAGTAAGCGTAGTTGAGCTCTAGACTCCACGACGTTCATCATGCAAAGACGAAGAACTACTCAAGGAACTGGTGGAACTTCATCGACAAAAAGGTATGTGGAGACTTGAACTTATCTATCACTCAAAAGTATATCTACTCTATCTCCGATCTTGAGAAAAAAGTCGTATTGTTATATAGACTTCGATTATACACATTTTCTATTTCGAGCCGAGTTTATCTCACTTATCTATTTCTCGAAATATGTGTTGTTAATCTTTCGCCTTGGCCAAGTTCATCTTTACTCGTGGCGAAAATCATGTTGAATATTTCAATATCTTGAAAATCGCTTTGATGAAAAATAGTTTGTGAATAACAACTATATAACATCCTCTAAGAAAGTTTCAATGATTGAAATGAGAGTTTAGAACATGTAACCATCTTTGCATATAAGCATAGTGTGTTTTCACACTTGTATAAAAGTCCAAAACCGGGAACCCAAAGTATGCGTACCCGTATGTGTACTGGCGGTTGTTGAAAATCCGGGACAATATTCGTACCCATACGCATACTGGCGGAAAGTTCACGTCCGTGAATTTCTGCTGGAGTTTGGAAGTGAAAACAAACTCAATCCGGTTACTTAATTACGCGTATCCGTTCGCATACTTAGATAGGTTATTTTCTAAAATCGTTTTGTTCATGAACTAAAACATTTATATAATAAGGAATGCAATCTTTGCAAACCGTGACTATAATGTTCATGAATCGATTCGAGTGAATCAAAACCGATTTTGCTTCGATTTTGTCTTGTATACTTCTATGAGATCTAAGCAATTAAACAACTTTGTAACTAGTTCATTTGAGTCATTTGAAAAAGTTATGGTGAACATGAATAAGGTTGATATGAAAGTGCTCATATGGATAACCATTGGTTAACTATTATTGAACCAACTAGGTGTACACGTTTAGGTACGGTTACTCAAACCTAAATGAAGTTATATTTCATTTGTGTATAACAAGCTAAGTTCGATCTAACGGTTGAAAGATATTAGCTTGAATCTAATCAGGTTTTCATCTAACGGTGAATATTGAATGCTTTGTTACCAAGGTAACTTAGATTGCAAATCCTGATTTGGAGACTATATAAAGGAGAACTATAGCAACTGCGAAACCTAATCCCCACACCTCCTGTGTGATACTAGTTGTATAAGTTAGAGTCGATTCTCCTTTAACCTTAGGTTTCTCTCGAGAACCTGTAGGTTAACGACTTAAAGACTTCATTGGGATTGTGAAGCCAGACCCAACTATTTTCTCTGTAGTTGCGTGATCTGATCTTGCTGTTTCTATCGTGATTGAGTGCAATCGTAAGATTTGCTTGAGATTTATATCTCCGATAGGCAAGACAGAAAAGTAGTTACAAACACCTTCGTCTCATCGTTTGTGATTCCACAATATCTTGTTTCGCTAGTTGATTAATATTATTGTGAGGTGATTGATATTTATAGGCTGTTCTTCGGGAATATAAGTCTGGTATATCAATTGGTTCATGTTCACCTTAATTTATCAAAAGACGGAACAAAACTCGTAGGTATTTCTGTGGGAGACAGATTTATCTATTCCTGTAGACTTTTCTGAGTGAGACATATTTGTTTATTAAAGTCTTCGACTTTGGGTCGTAGCAACTCTTAGTTGTGGGTGAGATCAACTAAGGAAATCAAGTACGTAGTATCCTGCTGGGATCAGAGACGTAAGGAGCGCAACTATACCTTGGATCAGTGTGAGATTGATTGGGGTTTCAACTACAGTCCAGACCGAAGTTAGTTTGTAGTAGGCTAGTGTCTGTAGCGGCTTAATAAAACGTGTGTTCAATCTGGACTAGGTCCCCGGGGTTTTCTGCATTTGCGGTTTCCTCGTTAACAAAACTTCTGGTGTCTGTGTTATTTCTTTTCCGCATTATATTTTGTTATATAATTAAAATATCACAGGTTGTGCGTTGAATCGATCAATTGGTAATCCAACCTTTGGTTGTTGATTGAAATTGATTGATCCTTGAACAATGGTCTTCGGTACCGTTCAAGTTATCTCTCTTATATTCATCCGGGCTCACAAATTATTATTTGTTTGATTGCGGATTCAATTGAGAGATTGAGATATAACTCTTTGATATACTTTTCGTAAGATTGAGTCTGACGGTTTAGTTGATTCTTAAAAGTATATTGGAGTTAGTCCATACAGATTTCTAAGCGAAATATTGGGTGCGGTTGTTAGACCCCCGCTTTTTCAAGCTAGATCGATATGCAAGTTAGCGGAGCTTGCATAAGCCTAAGGGAGATATAATTAGGTCGTCAATGGCCTATGTGCAATTCCAAGCATGCCTTATGCCTGGACAAGACTCGAAAGCCAGTGATGCATGCGAGGTGCATCGACCGTAGCCTTCAAGGCTTTAAACCCTTCGCAGAACAGGGGTCAGTTGGAACGGTGTGGAAGCTAAGTTAGATGAATCATGCTCCATGAGAATGCTTGCAAGGACAAATGTACGTGCATTTGTCTAGCTTTAAGGCCCAGATCGTAGCATCATCATGGCGCATCGGGGGAGTTATGGCATGCGCGCCTTGGAGTTATGGCCTGCGCGCCCAGGCGCGCCAGGCGTAATTTTCTGGTCCGTCACAGTTGGTATCAGAGCAAGTTCCGAGAAAACTTTAGGAACCGTGAGTAATGGACTCGTCAAGCGAGTACTTTCCTTAATGGAAACTTAAAGTTGGAGAGTAGGCCAACTTTTACGCGGATGTCGGAAACTGGCCGATAGTGGGTTGGCAACTGGCTATTGGCAATTGTCCAATTATTATCATCGGCGACTGGCCGATAGTGGGTTGGAAACTGGCCATCCTTTAACCTTGTTGATGTTGGCAATTGACCGACTATTATCTGTTTTAGCAATTAGCCATTTTTGGTGTTGGAAATTGGCCGGCTATTATATTCGACAATTGGCCGTTTCTGACGTTGGAAACTGGCCGACTATTACTTTAAGGATTCCTGAGTGATGGTATGAGACTCCCCTTAGGAAACTTGTTTTAGATATCGTTTGGCAACTGGCCAACTTGATATTGTCGGTAACGTGTGGGCACTTTTGGATCCCTGGGCAGGCGGTATGTGACGTTCTCTCAGAAGGTCTAAATTGATGTTCACGACGACCTGAAGAAGCGTGATTTCTGAGCATATGGTATGAGGGTTTTGCTCAGGAATCTAAACCAAAGAGACTGTCCACAATAGTTTTTGTTTTGAATTTCGGGGACGAAATTTTTTAAAGGGGTGAATATTGTAACACCCCGTGTTTTTAACATGACGCACGCTAAAAGATGCGCTATGGCATAAGATGAAGCTTCATCTCAAGTTTTTGTCCCGTTAAGAGGAATATTGGCCCAGATCCAATGTTACATCATCATGATGCATTAAGCCAGTTGGGTAGGTGTCCTTGAGCTTGTAGCGTAATCATTGCGTAGTATGAAGGCTATTTGCCTAGAGCCAATATCACACAATCATTGTGCATCAGGCCAGAGAGGGATGGCCGAACGAATTATGCGGAATCATTGTACGTAATCATTGTACACAATCATTGCACATGAATAGTGAAGCAGGCATGTCAATATGGTCCCCTTTCCATACTTGTAGAAATTGCATTTTAACATATATAGGGAGGGGTACTTGGTTGAAGGTGCATATGCGGATCATGCAGCAAGTAAGCTTCATAGTTTTTCTGGAAGAGTATAGATGATGCATAAGCCTCATTTATAGCTCCGTAGCCTTGCCAATGGTGGCATATGATGCGAAGGCATCACTATGCCATGTCGTGGTCCCGATGATGCATAATCATTGTGCATCTTGATGGAATGGCCTATATGGACTAGGCCATTACCATTATTGCTAAGGCCTTGCAAACGAGTTTGGATTCAGTTGTTGTCCCTTCGGGATGAATTACGGTCTGTGCTTGATCCCCTTAGAGTAGGGAAGGGTACGTAGGCAGCCACAATGAGTTGCAGCATTTTCGGTACAGCACTTTGTCGCTCATATCATCTAAATATGAGATGATTGCGACATTTTGGTCTCTCATATCATCTGGCTCGGTAGCTCGATGCAAGAGATGATTGTGGCCAAACTTGATGAGGCAAGTTGCATTTCATTCCTTGGATGCTCATACTTCCTATCAAGCCGTTTGACTTAGGCATATACCAATGGCGCATTGGGCATGACCCAGAAAGTAATCTAAATCAATATGCAAGTTAGCGGAGATTGCATAAGCCCAAGGGAGATAGAATTAGGCCGTCAGTGGCCTATGTGCAAGTCCATGCATGCTTTATGCTTGGACAAGACTCGAAAGCCAGTGATACATGCGAGGTGCATCGACCGTAGCCTTCAAGGCATTAAACCCTTCGCAGAACAGGGGTCAGTTGGAACAGTGTGGAAGCTAAGTTAGATGCATCATGCTCCACGAGCATGCTTGCAAGGACAAACTGACATGCATTTGTCTAGCTTTAAGGCCCGGATCGTAGCATCATTATGGCGCATCGGGGGAGTTATGGCCTGCACGACCAGGCGCGCCAGGCGTAATTTTCCGGTTCGTCACAACCCTTTTAATTGATTAATGTTAGTATAAGAAATATGTATAATTTGATAGCCATGTTTATATTCGTTACATAGGTGTTAAAAAATGCTTTTCAATGATAAAAAGTTCACTAATATCCATGATATAGTTCAAGAGATAAATCATTTCTAAATTCTACTAATTATTATCCGTAAGGGTATAATTTTAAAAAAAATACTCCTCACTCCTACTTGTCTTAAAAATTGTGCAAATTTAAACTAGGTCATCTATTGGTGGGACGGAGGCATAATATTTCATGCTTTAAGAAAGAAAGAAAAAACTATATATCTAAAGACTTAAATTCCTAGACAAACAAAGCTCCCACGTTCAACGGTGAAGAAATCTTCGCTTCCTATTGGCCAAAATAAGCCATTTGTGGTTTTTATGAAACGAGAGTTTTTTTAGGGTGAGGACACTTGGCAACATATGATTGGCTTAAAAATAGGAAAACACTTACCGTGTTTGGGATTTTATGGAAGTCCAAATTCAATTCAGAAGTCGTGTACCTACTGTATTAGGACTCTTTTTTCCAAATTAATACATAAAGGGAAAAATAAAAACCCACATACTGCCCACATATTTTCTGCAAAAATAAAAGGGAAAAAATCCGCACATATTTCCTATCTTTTCTCCACCTATTTAATGTATTTAGCCCCGTCAAACCAAATCAAAAATGCATCACCACGTGATAGGGTGAAGCTCTGCGCACACCAAGTTAAAATGCATCGCCATGGGCAGGGCGAAGCCCCGCGCACACCAAACTAATAGAAAAATATGCCTGGTGCGTAACAAAAATAAAAGGGAAAAATCCGCACATATTTCCTATCTTTTCTCCACCTATTTAATGTATTAGCTCCGTCAAACCAAATCAAAAATGCATCACCACGTGATAGGGTGAAGCTCTGCGCACACCAAGTTAAAATGCATCGCCACGGGCGGGGAGAAGCCGCACGCACAGCAAATTAATAGAAAAATATGCCTGGTGCGTAGCACGAGCACAAATCTAGTAGGTTATTGTACTAATACATACGCTTTTTCTTTTCGATCAATAACAAAGACACAAATCTAATAGGTTATTGTACTAACTAGATTAGTGCCTTGGTGTGCACCGGGTATTTTTCTTTTCTTTTAACCAAATTTTTGATTTGGCGTGCGCGTGGCGAATACGTACGTTTTTTTATCAATAAAAAAGACACAAATCTAATAGGTTATTGTACTAACTATATTAGTGTTCGTGCTATGCACCGGAAATTCTTTTTTTCTTTTAACCAAATTAAAAAAATTGGTTTGCGCAGGGCTTCGCCCCGCCCTGTGACGATACATTGTTGATTTGGTGTAACCCTGTCCCATCTCGATGAATTAAATATGTGGAGAAAAGATAAGAAATATATGCGGATTTTATTTATTTTTTTCCTTTTATTTTTGCAATAAATATGTGTTTTTTTTCCCTTTACGTATTAATTTGGAAAGCAAATCCTAATATATTAGGTACTCGATTTCTAAATTGAGTTTGGACTTCCATAAAATTCTAAGCACAATAAGTTAATTTTTCCTTTTCCATTAAATCAAGTTAAGATATTTTGGTTTGACGAAAGTATTGTCCACTTCAGACGGTGTTTCTAACGTACATTTAAGTATCTGGTGTAAACACGGTGTAAGGAAATTAGTTAGATTAAAACTCTCACGAAAGTGTTGTCCACCTTTCTTTTTGTTAACGGCGTTATTAACGGACGGTTAAATACTTGATGTAAACAAAGTATAATCCAATTTTTAATATCCCGACCAATAGAATTACGCCAAGTGTCCTCACCATAGCCTTTACGTTAGAAAAAGCCTATTTTGGACAATAAAAACCGAGGTTCTCGTCACCGTTCAGCGTAAGAACTTATTTTGTCAAGGACGTTAAGGGAGAAGATACAACGTTTTTGTTTCCTTGATCGATAACGAAGATTATATATAGGTTACAACACTAATACATACGCTTATTCATTCAAAGAAAGTTATTTCTTTCAGGTACGTGGATTACCTTCTTCCTATTGTGTCGATGATACTGCCCCCCTCCATGCATTCCCTGGCAGTTACTTGTTTTGATGCAATTAAGAAGAAAATCCCGGACCAATTTCCCATGTCTGTTAGAGATTCCATTTTGTGGCAGTGTAACCAAGTTAAGCATGCACAAGATTATTTATTAGCGATACCTATCAGTGGGCTTAATCAATGCCTTGGGACGAGACAGTTCAGAGCCGTCCTTTGCTACCGCCTGGGTATCCCTTTGTTTGTTGAGAATGATTTTTGCTCCAGTTGTAACAAATCTATGGATATTTATGGTGATCATGCGCTTCATTGTGCTAAGGATGTTGGAGTTAAGTTTCAACATGACTTTGTACGTGGTATAGTTGTTGACATTTGTTACAAAGCTAGTGTGCATGTGCGCAAGGAAGTTTCCCTTGGGATTGTGTCTGATGAGGAAAAAGATCTACGGTCGGCTGATATCCTCGTTCTTAACTTGGATAATGGTAAAGATGTTTGTATGGATGTTACAGAGGTCTCTCCCTTTACAGATGAAGGCATTCGCTCTTTTTTCCCTGGCAAAGCTATTTCTAATGCCGTCGCTCGAAAACACACCAAATACTTGGACAAGTGTACATCACTTGGATATGGTCTGGTGTTCTAGCTTTCTCTACCTTAGGGGAATTGGGGGAAGATACTTTATGTTTTTTCAAGCGTCTGAAGAATTGCTTAGTTAGTAATGATGCTAGTAGTCGTATTGGTAGCTTTATTTTCCATAGATTAGGTATTGCTATTCAGAAAGGAGTTGGAGCCCAACTTGTTGCTAGGTTACCCTCCAAAAATATGTAATGGACTATGATTAAATAGTATGAAATATTTAATTTCCGTTATTTCTTAATAATTTTATTAATATTATTATCGAGAAGTTACATCTATAATATTAATTATAAGGAGTTCAATGGTAGTTTTCACCAGGTAGGAAATATTGTAAGTTGCATAACATACCTGTTGTCACATGCCCATTTAATCGCCTAAAATTTTCATGGGACATGACCGGTAATGATTGTGGTTTAGTGAATCAACTTCACCACAATCACTCAGACTTGCATACTTGCATCAAAGTACGCATCTGCCTTCACTCTAAAGGCTTTATGTAACAGAAGTCTTTTCTTCTTTCTCTCTAACTCTTTATGCCCCCATAAGCATAAGAGGTTCTGACATGTACTTAAACAATTCTCACGCAAATCAGCAACATCATAAACACAAAGACATACTGCAACAAACCCATTTTATTGCACTAAAGGAAGATTACATCAAACAGTCCATCACATGGACCAAACAGGCCATCACCCTCTTGGTGATGCCTTATTCTCTCAATTATGAGACTACATGTCTGCAAAACTCTCTCTATGTAAGCCTACTGATTTTCCCACTCCTTAGGACTATTTATACAACAGATTTACTAGACAAAACCGTGCACAACCGTTGCACACACAGGGAACAACCATCTGTCCCTTGAAGCAGTTCCATAACCGCCTATAAAGTGCCACCTTGGCCAGTTTCTCTTCAAACTCGGGCTAACTCTCAACACCTGTTCCAAAGCAGTTAAGAACTCTCTCCAACGCTTATAAACTCCTTTTATAACCGTCCTTCCTTGCCTCGCGTTTGGCATGCTTGTGAAGCCCGTAACCAACTCCTAACCGTCACTTGATCTGTATTGCACAACTGTTGCGCTTTACTGAACTTAGCCTTGATCCAATGCTCAGCCACTTTGGCCCTGCAAACTTCTTTCTCTAAACCAATGCACGGACCATCCTTGTACTTCAATCATCAAGGCCAACTTCTTAAACTCATTCTAGTTAATCATGCGGTATATGCTTCACTTAGCTAATTTTGCTTGACAATAACAATGTCACTCTTGCATTGCTAGCTTGCTTGCACTGTTCAATCTTTGGCCCTGCCTTGAACTAATGCATAGACTAATTCTTAGTTTATTCCACACTCTTGCATCATCCTTGAGTTTGGGCTAACTCAATTCCACGGATATGCCTTAATGCCAACATCGCATGTTGCATCTTGTCACTTTGGCCATGTCTTGTCTTTCACTCCATGAAGCTTCATTGTATCGGCCAATAAGCTTCATTACTTAGTCAAATGTCTTTACAGTGTAGCGTCACCTTTGCGATTCACTGGCCCTGTAGGGTTTTGCCATTCTTAGCACTTGACAGTCTACGCAGTGTCGTGTCATTCTGGCTGCACTGGCCTGCAACACTGTAACGCGCAATCATTATGCGCCACTTGCCTGACCCGTAATAGCTGTATCCTAGTATTTTAAGAAAAGGCCGCATCGTGTCTCTGTCCGTGCTTCCCAGTGCCCGAGCCTTGCTTAATCGTGCTTTGTCTAGTTAGTGTCGTCTACTGTCAAAAGTCACAACAATACTAAACAAACAATTTTCAAGCAAGCGAGTTAAACGTTGAACAAAATATTTGTAGGAGGGTGAACAAACCAGCAGCTACATCGTATAGCTTATGATCCATATTCATCCAAACCATATCCAAATCAAAGATTTGAGGACGGGAAAAATCTACTCTTGTTTAGGCTCAGGAGTTAACCTATAAAATAAATATTAATAAACCAAAATGTGAAACACAGTTACAGATCAGTAGAGAGTGAGAAAAAGAGATGGCAACAGCCATGATGATGAATTCGATAAAGATGTCATCATCAACACCATCACTTACACCACCGTCGTCATCATCAGCATCAGTTAATTTGCCAGTGAGAACAATTCCAGGAAGTTATGGTTTACCATTGATCGGTCCGATTTCAGACCGGTTAGATTATTTTTGGTTCCAAGGGCCAGAAACATTTTTCAAGAAACGAATGGAAGAGCATAAAAGTAGCGTTTTCAGAACCAATATTCCACCAACATTTCCTTTATTTGTCGGAGTAAACCCTAATATGATTGCTGTTTTGGATTGCAAGGCATTTGCTCATCTCTTTGACATGGATTTAGTTGAGAAGAAAAATATTTTAATCGGTGATTTCATGCCTAGTACTAGTTTCACTGGTAATATGCGTGTCGGTGTTTATCTTGACACCACTGAACCTCTGCACTCTCAGGTTAGTATTACATTATCTTTAGCTTGTTGGTTAAATCTAATCTGAGGTAAACTATAGAAAATTTAGTAGCTACGCAGTCACCATAATATTTATGTATGAGGAATAACCGTGTTAACGGATCCTCCCCTGTAATAACTACCGGCTTTCGTAAATATGTCAGGTCAAGAGCTTTGCAGCACATATCCTAAAACGAAGTTCAAGCGTTTGGGTCTCGGAATTCATATCCAATCTCGATATCATGTGGGGTACAATTGAGAAAGAGGTGAAATCGAATGGAAGTTCAAGTTTTCTTTTTCCGCTGCAAAAATGCATATTTCGGTTTCTTACCAAGAGTTTATTCGGAGCTGATCCAATGAAATCATCAGAAATCGGTGATAAAGGGCACGAAATGTTGGATAAATGGTTAGCACTTCAACTATTACCGACTCAAACACTCGGTGTCTTACCGCAACCGCTGGAGGAGATTCTTTTTCATTCTTTTGCTTACCCGTTTTTATTGGTTAGTGGAGATTACAACAAACTTTTCGAATTCGTGAAAACGGAGGGAAAAGAAGTTGTTGAGATCGGAATGACTGAGTATGGACTGAATCAAGAAGAAACGATTCATAATCTTCTCTTCATTTTAGGGTTCAACGCGTTTGGCGGGTTCTCTGTCTTTCTTCCATCTCTACTAGTGTCACTAGGTGGCGATAAAACCGGGTTGCAAGAGAAACTAAGGAAAGAAGTGAAAGAAAAAGTTGGGTCATCATCACTAAGTTTCAGCTTAGTAAAGGAAATGGAACTAGTAAACTCGTTTGTGTACGAGACACTCAGGTTTATCCCGCCGGTTCCGTTCCAATACGCTCGGGCGAGGAAGGATTTTGTACTCAGTTCATATGACTCGGCATTCCAAGTAAAGAAGGGGGAACTCTTATGTGGGTATCAGCCATTAGTAATGAAAGATCCAAAAGTGTTTGATAATCCGGAAACGTTTGTTGCGGATCGGTTTACCAAAGAGAAAGGTCAAGAATTGTTGAATTATTTGTACTGGTCTAATGGGCCTCAAACCGGTACACCTGCTACTTCAAATAAACAGTGCTCGGCCAAGGATATCGTGGTACTTACGGCGTCTCTGTTAGTTGCTGATGTGCTTACAAGATATGACTCATTCACAGTGTCATCTGGATCGGTCACAGCTGTTGAAAAAGCGAAGTGAATGACCTGAAAGCGAATAAGACGAGGAACGGTGTATTGTTGATTTATCATGTAACATGATATGTTTGCCGTGTCTATTATAGCCACATATATCCATCCTCCTGTGTCCCGATTCTTGTCACTTTCTCCCCATCATGATTCACGATTTTTTATACATGTCATATCACATTGTCGTTGTCAATCACCTATGGCACTAGTGGTCCGGCCGGATTAATTGGAATTACAATAGTTGTGGACATACAACATTTTTGACTACACTAAAACAATCTCCTCGCATGGAGTTAGTGGGATCCATTTTTGGGCCCTACGATTAAAAGTCATGTGAGACGGTTATTTTAGTGTTGTCTAAAATGTTGTATTCTAGAACTATTGTTGGAATTATGCAAAGATGGTAATTTGTCTCAAGTGTTGTCACACCTACTGTGGCGTAGTTCACCTATATGAGCGTTCTCCACTATGAAGTAGACGGACAAACCTAATTTTGGAAAGTGGGGATTCAACATATGAAGCAGAGCCGACCGTTGTTAATTGACACGGTCGTCTCAAGTTGATATGCGTCTTGGTGCAAGTTGAGCCCGATACTCGTCTCAGTTGGCAATGGAAATGGTTAAATCCAAAAAGCAATAAAACGGCCACATTTTCAATGTCTATAAATACCGTAGTCATTTACTTCTCAACTCACACCAAAATTCATTTTTTTCTTGAGTTTTTTTCTATTTATTAAACTTCTCTAAATCTCCCAATAGAAGTGTCTCAATCTCAAAATATTAGGCGACAAAGAAATGAAAATCACCTTCGAATAAACCCTTTCTGGTCGAGAATCAGCCAAAGCTTAAGGTTATTTATCTACAAAAGTTGAGCGAGATAGCGATGCTTAAAAACCAAGAAGTGGCTGGTACGAAGTTAGGAAAGTTTATGCAGATCTACCTCCTGGTACTAAACTTATTGTCGGTAGATTTTCTTGGAATACTTTGTACCATATTGATCCGAAGAAATAACATCCCAAATTGTTGTTTGTATTTGTGGAGTGTTGGTGATAATCCTACACACACGTTTCATTTTACAAACTTCGGAATAGGTGTATCAAAATTTTTGATTCAATACGAAGATGTGTATGAAATTAACAATTTTAATGTTTTTACAGGAATTACACAATTGGATTTGTATTTTCTACTTTTGATAATGTTAGAGCATTGCTCGGTCGAACTCACAAGTGTTGCTATCTCAAGCTTGTTGTCAAAATTATATCTTGATTTCTAGTCTACAATTACTTAAGTCTCGGATTAGGATAAAAGTATGTAGCTGAGAGTCGAACATCATTGCGTTCTATCGTTTAAAGTCGAAGATCATCCGAAGCTTTTGGAGAACTTTTTCAACAAAAGGTAAATGAAGACTGGACCACCTATTTCTCAAGTTATATTCATCCTTCTATCTATGAGACGTTGTCGCATAACTAATTAGACTATTGCAAGCATATCAAGAAATTCGAGTCAAGTTTATCTTGGTAATTAGTTCTCGAAATATATAGGACTAAGCTTAATTCATACTTGATGAATTTCGGTTAAGAACAATTTATTGTTCATAATCTAAATCGTGATTCAAGATTATCATACAAAAATAGCCTGGAACAGTGATACGTGCCGTCGATGTTATTTGGGAATGTTTCGAATTAATTTAGAGAGAAATATAGAACTACTGTAAATCTGGATACATGACAGTATGCATACCAGTTTCACAAACTGGGAAAACTGTTATAGATCCGGAATGAGTACATGTATCGAAGTAGCTATCTGCCGAAAGTGACTTAGTGGCACGCATACCCGGTATCCATACTACAAAAAGTATGTGAACTCGTGAACCTGGAATGGTACGCATAGATAGTATGCATACCGAAAAAGAATTGTGGGTATTGAAACCGTTGTGGTATCCATACTCGGTACGCAAACTGGAAAAGTTCTGTAAGTTCCGGAACTTATATTTGTTTTAAGGGTACATATACCTGGTACATGTACTGTTAGAGCATTGCTCAGTCGAACTCGCATGCGTTTCTATCTCAAGCATGTTTGTCAATGTTAGTGATCAAAACTATAAGTCTTGATTTCTAGCCTACATAGCTAAAGGTCTCGGACTAGGATAGAAAGTGTAGTTGAGCTCAAGAACTCCATGGCAATCATCATACAAGACGAAGGACTACTCAAGGAACTGGTGGATCTTCATCGACTAAAAGGTATGTGGAGACTTGAACTTATCTGTCACTCAAAAGTCTATCTATTCTATCTCCTACTCTTGATACAAAATTCGTTTTGATATATAAACTTTCATTATGCACATTTATTATTTCGAGCCGAGTTTATCTCGCCGATCTATTTCTCGAATATGTGCTGGTAAGCTTTCGCTTTAGCCGAATTCATCTTTACCTAGTGACGAAAGTCATGTTATGTTTCAATCACTTTGAAAATTGCTCTGACGAAAAATGGTCTGTGAATAACGGTTATATCTGTCCTCTGAGAATGTTTCAATGATTGAAATGAGAGTTTAGATTACATAACCATTGGTAGGATATAAGCATTTTTGTGGAAACACATATATGTATAAGTCCTTATTACTTGAATCAAAGTTTGCGAACTTTGTTGATCAAGAGAAATGGAAGTGGCGTGTGAGAAGTCCGCGAACTAAGTCCGTGAACTGGCGCGAAGTTCTCGACCCGAGAATTTCTGCCAGAGTTTGTGAACTTCTTCCATGAGCTTAAGTCCGCGACCCAGTCCGCGAACTTGAGCAAGTTATATCTAAAACCGGTTGTTCTTGAACTCATGTTTATTTAAGCTAAGGAATGCTTTTACAAACCATGGCTATAAAGTTCATGAACCGATTCGAGTGAATCAAACCGTTTTTGCTTCGATTGTGTCTTGTTTAGTTACATAAGATCTAAGCAATTGAACAACTCTCTAACTAGTTCATTTGAGTCATTTGAACTAGTTATGGTGAAGAAGAATATGGTTGATATGAAAGTAATCATATGGCTAACCATTTGGTTAACTATTGTTGAACCAACAAATGTTAATGTTTGGGAACGGTTCGTAAACCCAAAATTGGACATTTCATTTGTGTGTAACAAGCTAAGTTTTCAATCCAACGGTTGAGAAATATTAGTTTGAATCTAATAGGTTTTCCTCTAACGGTGAATATTGAATGCTTTGTTACCAAGCTAACATTGATTGCAAACCCTGATTTGAAAAATATACAAAGAAGAACTCTAACAACTGGGAAACCTAATCCCCACACCTTACGTGTGATACTAGTTGCATAGCTAGAGTCGATTCTCCTTTAACCTTTGGTTTCTTCTTCTAAACCAGGTTAGCAACTTAAAGATTTCATTGGGATTGTGAAGCCAGACCGATACTACTTTTCTTGTAGTTGTGTGATCTGACCTTGCTGTTTCTATCGTACGAGTACAATTGAAATAATTGGCTTGAGATTTTATATCTCCGATAGGCAAGATAGAAAAGTAATCACAAACACTTCGTCTCATCGTTTGTGATTCCACAATATCTTTTTTCGCTGTGTCGATTAAGATTATTATGAGGTGATCAATAATACTAGGCTGTTCTTCGGGAATATAAGACCGGTTTATTGATTGGTTCCTGTTCACCTTGATTTATCAAAATACGGAACAAAACTCGTAGGTATATTCGTGGGAGACGGATTTATCTATTACCGTAAAATTTTCTATGTGATACAGATTTGTTTATTAAAGTCTTCGACTTTGGGTCGTAGAAACTCTTAGTTGTGAGTGAGATCATTTAAGGGAATCAAGTGCGTACCATCATGTTGGGATCAGAGACGTACGAGCATAACTGTACCTTGGATCAGTGTGAGATTGATTGAGGTTCAACTACAGTCCAGACCGAAGTTAGTTTGAAGTAGGCTAGTGTCTGTAGAGGCTTAATACAGTGTGTGTTCAATCTGGACTAGGTCCCGGGGTTTTTCTGCATTTGCGGTTTCCTCGTTAACAAAATTCTAGTGTCTGTGTTATTTCTTTTCCGCATTATATTTTGTTATATAATTGAAATATTACAGTTTGTGCGTTGTTCAATCAATTAGAATATCCGACCTTTTGGTTGTTGATTTAAATTGATTGGCACTTGGATATTGGTCTTTGGTACCATCTAAGTTATCTCTCTAGTATTTGATAAATACTCGTAGATTTATATTTGCTTGAGTATATATCAAATCGAGAGATTGAGATATAACTCTTTGATATACTTTATTAAGATTGAGTCTTATTGATTCTCTTGAAAGTATATTGGAGTTTATCCATACAGATTGCTAATCGAAATATTGGGTGTGGTTGTTGTACCCACGCTTTTTCAATTGGTATCAGAGCAGGAAAACACATTCAAGACCTTACAAGTATGTGTTTGTAGCGATCTGGATCTATGGACAGTAGTGCTATCTCAATAAATGCACCACCAGATCCAGGGATTTCAGAATTCTCTTCCATGACTGATTTAATAAAATATGTAGAAGAATTTTTATCTAAACCTCCACCAGGTTTAAAGTCCCTTGAAGTTTTTTCAGGGCTTGAAAAGAAGCTTGAGAGCTTATCTCTTGATGTTGAGTTATACCTCCAGAAAGAGCAAGAATCTCTTGACAATCTAAATCGAGTTATGATGAATAATATTCATGTTGAGGTTGATATTGATTTACTAATCAGTGAGAGTAATGCTCCTCCTCTGCGTAATCCAGTTAGTTGTGATAAATTAAACGAATTACAAGAGGAGTTTAAATCTCAGTTATCTGAGTGTATCACCTCAAAGCATGAATTGATTCGTTGCTCAATTCCTGATACTTCCTATAAAGATAGTAGTATTGTCTTCTTTTATGAAGAATCTAGGACGTCTCTTTTTATCAAAAGAGTTTCCTTTCGCAGTACTAAAAACTATCTGCAGAAACTGTTTTTTATAAGTTGGAAAACAAGAAATCAGAAACACAAATCTTTTTGGGTTCTCTTGAAGTTCTTGATAGACTTATAAAAACAGTTCCTTGGGTGTTTCTCAACACTACAAGATTTAAGAGTTGTTGGGAAAGAAACTATTTCTTAGTGCCATGGTGAGCAATACATTGTTCACCTCAAAACAACTTGTTTGTGTTGAAAGTGCATCCTCACCAAGAAATTCCCTGCTATGTATACGGTGAGGGAAGCACAACAACTGGGGCGCACAGATTATATTCGGTAAGGCTGTAGAATTCAATTGGACTTTTCTAAAAAGGTATGTCGATAAATTTGAGCAAGTTTTGTGTTTTTATTACTTGTTTGAGTACTTATAATGATCCATGTACCTTGCTTATTGTTCATTTCTACCTAACTTGATCTGTGTTTAAGGTTCTTAAATGTTTAGGTTTGAAAACATTAGTTCGGGATGTTTGGACTTCATGGTACGCATACCAAGTATGCATAACATCATTTAAAACCAAAATCCAGGGGTTTAAGTTCGCAAACCCTGTCTGCATACTGCTCCAGGATACGAAAATTCGTTTGCAAACCCGTATGCATAATTGACGTGGATATTCGATAAACTTGTTTTGACCGTAACCTCTTCGTCCGAACTCGGATTGACCTCATTCTTTTTGAAATCTCTTCCTCTTTGGATTCTCTTCAAAATGGAGATGAGAAACCTTGAATTTGGATGAGTTAAGATTGGTATTTGTCCTGTCTCTTGTTTTTGAGTATTTTGCTCCGTTTCGTTGCACTTGTTCCACTTCTCTTGAACTTGGGCACTTGGATTCTTGTAGTACTACTCTTCTAAGCCAATTTGTATCTTTTACAAGAATTTTGTTGGTGAATCACATAGAAGGAAGTTCAAGAATGGAAAGTAGTACGCAGTGCTATGGAATTCTTGAAAGTTCACAATCATCCATTGTGAACTATGGTGCATAGTCGTTATTGACTTTGTATGTTCTTCTTTGTTAAGAAAATCTTTTTATACGCCTTTGGTAGCCATTATTGGTGTAAATCCATGCGAAAAAGATTGATTCTACCCTATAAGGACAAATCATCTTATATGTGCATTACGAGTTTGTCTTGATGTCTAGGAAACTTCTTATGAGAATTTATTCTCGTTTTTGAGAAGGATTACTAGAGTTTGGAATAGAAATTATTGTGATTACACATAGCTATGTCCAACGTTTTCATCTTCATATTTTTAGATTTATTGGTTTAAATTCAAAATTGGTTTGGAAGATGATTTTTGCAGTATTAACTTTATGGTTTTATATATTGCAATATTGTTATGAGATATGTGTGTTTGCATCCGTGAACTATGATTGTCCCATACCTTGTCAAAAGTAAAGTCTTTCGTATGTCGATATGCATGTATTCATAAAAGAATGAATAGACTTTTGACAAATACAAAAGTTAAGCCTATTATGTCAATTATTGATGGAAGATAGGTTAAAATATTTTGTTTGCAAGGATTATGTCTATTGAATGTCGTTATGCGAATAGTGATGGAAAGTAGAATGAATCCTTGTGTATTCCGCAGTAGTTGATTTTCTCTGATCCATATTTTATGTATTACTGTGAGGCTCCGTAAAGTGTCTTATGTTGAGCGTTGAACGACCAAGTTGATTACTTTCACGATTAGCTATGTTGTTGTTCCGTAAGGTACTTTATGTCGAGCATATTCAACTAAGTTAATCATATTGTTTGGTTATTTAGTTGTTGCTCCGTAAGTTTTTCTTATGTCGAGCACGACCAATTAAATTGATTACTTTTGTGATTAGTTTGTTTGTGTATTTCAATTAGATTAATTATGGGTTCTCTTGTGATTAATCTAATTGTATATTTTGAGTCTCCATAAGTTCACTTATGTTGAGCATTTGTCGATTAAATTAATCACGGGTTCTCTTGTGGTTAGTTTAATTGAATATTTTTGGATTTAAATTCATACTTGTATGTGATTTGTTTTTTCCAAAGAAATCCTGAAAAAACGGGAGTCTAACAACACCACCCAATATTTCGCTTAGCAATCTGTATGGACTAACCCCGAAATACTTTCTAGAGAATCAACTAGACAATCAGACTCAATCTAGGTAAAAGTATCTCAAGGAGTTAATATCTCTCTCTTGTTTTGATTTTCTCAAGCTCATAGAAATCAACGAGTCCTAATCAAATACAAGGAATAACTCGGATGGTACCAAAGACCGATATCCGAGGATCAATTAATGACAATCGACAACCACAACCTGTATTATTTCAATTATAAAGATAAAACAATATAATGCGGAAACTGAAATAACACAGACACCAGAAATTTTGTTAACGAGGAAACCGCAAATGCAGAAAAACCCCGGGACCTAATCCAAATTGAACACACACTGTATTAAGCCGCTACAGACACTAGCCTACTCCAAGCTAACTTCGGACTGGATTGTAGTTGAACCCCAATCAGTCTCCCACTGATCCAAGGTACAGTTGTACTCCCTACGCCTCTGATCCCAGTAGGATACTACGCACTTGATTCCCTTAGCTGATCTCACCCACAACTAAGAGTTTCTACGACCCAAAGTCGAAGACTTTATGACAAACAAATCTGTCTCACAGATACAAGTCTATCAAAGGATTAATCTGTCTCCCACAGATAAACCCTAAAAGGTTTTGTTCCGTCTTTTGATAGTAATCAAGGTTAACAGGAACCAATTGATAATCCGGTCTTATATTCCCGAAGAACAACCTAGAGTTATCTATCACCTCACAACAATCTTAATCATATGGTAGTGAAACAAGATCTTGCGGAATCACAAACGATGAGACGAAGATGTTTGTGATTACTTTTTATATCTTACCTATCGGATATATCAATCTCAAGCCAATCAATATGATTGTACTCGTACGATAGAAGATGCAAGATCAGATCAGACAACTACGATAAAGTAGTATCAGTCTGGATTCACAATCCCAATGAAGTCTTTAAGTCGTTAACCGGATTTTAGAAGAAGAAAACCAAAGGTTAAAGGAGAACCGACTCTAGCACGCAAACTAGTATCACACGTAAGGTTTGGGGATTAGTTTTTCATTGATGCTAGATGTCCCTTATATAGTCTTTCAAATCAGGGTTTGCCATTAAGTTACCTTGGTAACAAAGCAATCAATATCCACCGTTAGATGAAAACCTGATTTAGATTCAATCTAATATTTCTCAACCGTTAGATCGAAAACTTAGCTTGTTACACACAATTGAAATGCACACTTCTAGGTTTGTTAACCGTACCCATGCACTTGTTGGTTCAATAATAGTTAACCAAAAGGTTAGCCATATGAGCATTTCATATCAACCATGTTCTTCGTTACCATAACTAGTTCACATGACTCAAATGAACTAGTTAGAGAGTTGTTCAATTGCAAATAATTCTTATGTAACTATACAAGACACAATTGAAGCAAAGATGATTTGATTCACTCTAATCGATTCATGAACTTTTATAGACACGGTTTGGAAACTGCATTCCTTAGTATTTTTAAGTTTAAGTTCAGAAATCATCTTCACATATATAACCTTCTTAAGTTCGCAGACTTGGTTCGCGGACTTAAGTTACCGGACAGAGTTTACAAACTCCACCAGAAATTCTCGGGATGAGAACTTCGCCGGTTCGCGGACTGGGTTCGGGGAATGAGTTCGCGGACTTAGATTCACGCACTAGTTTGTAAACTCCAGCATAAATTCTCGGGTTTGAGAACTTCGGCAGTTCGCGTACTGAGTTCGCGGACTTGGCTCACGCCATTCTTCCGGTTTTCTTGATCAACAAAGTTCACAAACTTTGGTTCAAGGAATAGGACTTATACATAAATGTGTTTCCACAACAATGATTATGTCCACATTGGTTATATAATCTAAAATCTCATTCCAATCATTGAAACATTCTTCGACAAAGCAATTTTCAAAGTGATTGAAACATATCATGACTTTCTTCACTAGGTAAAGATAAACTTGGTCGAAGCAAAAAGCTTACTAACACATATTTCGAGATATAGATAGGCGAGATATACTCGGATCGAAATACCAACTGTGTATAATCAAAGTCTATATATAGCATACGACTTTTTGTCTCAAGGAGTAGGAGATTGAATAGATAGCCTTTTGAGTGATAGATAAGCTCAAGTCTTCACATACTTTTTTGTCGAGAAGTTCCACCGGTTCCTTGAGTAGTTATTCTTCTTGTATGATGAATTTCCATGAAGTCCTTGAGCTCCACTATACTTTCTATCCTAGTCCGAGACTTAGCTATAGTAGACTAGAGATAAAGACTTATAGTTTTGATCACTAAAATTGACAAACATGCTTGAGATAGCAACGCATGCGAGTTCGACCGAGCAATGCTCTAACAATCTCCCCCTTTGTCAATTTTAGTGACAAAACTATCAATACATATGGAATACAAAAAATAAATAAATTAACTTTTGTAGCTCCTATTCCACATGTCTAATCTTCAACGTTCCTCGAAATCTTCGTCATTTCCAAGTACTCCAATGATCCTAAAGGTTGTAAGTTTAGCATCACCGTTGTTGAAGTTTCGTAGCTATAACAACGAGAAAACATAATTCTCGATCATTGTTATGCAGTGTCATAGTATTATTACACAATGTCAAAGTTCAATTGTATCACAACTTCAACAATAATACTATGGTGATATATATCACTCCCCCTTAGTCAATACTCCATCTCACATGGAAACCACTCCCCCTTACACAATGATCCGAAAACCATATGTATTTGCAGTGTAAACTACATATTAATTCTCCCCCTTTTTGTCAATAAAATTGGCAAAGGTACAAGAACGGGATCATAATGAAATTTTCGTAAGAGACATTTCATGACTAAAAGAAAAAAAATACATACCAACTAATTTAGATGCAATCATAAAGCCGAAGCTAAGTGCATTCATCAAGGAGTTTAAAGATACAAGATAACCCCTCTAAAATTCCACAACCGCACACTCCTCAAGATATGACCATTAAGCACAAGTTCAAAAGAACTCTCCCCCATTTGATGTCATTCCAGAGAGAACAACAACGAGCGAACTTAATTTCAAAAGAGAAGAAGGATTTCTATTGGACACCAAAACCATAAGAATGATTTTTATATCCAAAAAATCAATCAAATTAATCACAAGTAAACCCATGAATAATTTAATCGGAATACACAACCAAATTAAACACAAAAAGTGATCGATTTAATTGATTATGCTCAACATAAGTAAACTTACGGAGCTACAACTAAGTTTAACCATAAGGAATGATTAGTTTAACCGTTCATATACTCAATACAAGAAAAACTTATGGAGTAATAACTAAATAACCAAACAAGATGATTAATTTAGTTCATAATGCTCGACATATAGTACCTTACGGAGCAACAACAAAGCCAATAAAAAATAATCAACTTGGTTGTTTAGTGCTCAACATAAGACACATTACGGATCCTCATAGTATTACATAAAATATGGATCAGTAAAGATCAATAATGTGAAATACACAAGGATTCACTCTATCTTCCATCACTATTCGCATAACGACATTCAATAGACATAATCCTTGCAAGCAAAAGATTTTAACCTATCTTCCGTCAAAGATTGACAATATAGGCTTAACTTTTGTAATTGTCAAAAGTCCATTCATTCTTTAACCAGTACATGAATATCGATCACAAACGACTTTACTTTTGACAAGGTATGGGACAAACATAGTTCACGGACGTAAACACCAATATCCCATAACAAGTTGCAATATAACAAATCATAAAGATTAAATACTGCAAAAACATCATCCTCCAAATATTTTTAGAATTTTTTTTAAACAAAAAAACCTAAAAAAGAACAAGAAGATGAAAAATAATAGCTATGTGTAGTCACAATCATTCCTATTCCAGGCACTAGTTATTCTTCCAACTAAACCAAAAAGAAGACATACTAGGAAAACAAAACACAAATTACTCATCTTCTTCCTCATCGGAGATACTCCAAGATGCTTGAATTGTGTTCAATTCTTCCTTGAGCTCGTGAAACTTCGTTGCAACCAAAGACAATTGTTCTTGGGCACACTTCACCCTTGAATCGACCTTACTCACACCCTTATGAATTTTTTGAAGAAGACTCAAAGTGGTAGGGTCACAATAGTTAAGTGAAGCATCTCTTTGTCTTTTGTACACATTTTTCCTTATGCGTCTGAAGGTACACGGATGAACCAGTTTGGGAACTCCGAGAGAGTTTCCAATTGAATCAAGACCACGATCACGAAAAATTTGTCCAATCAAGAAAGGGTAGCATAACATCTTGATAGGTGAAGTCATCGAAGTCATTTGATAGATGATGAACCCACAAATATCGAGACTTTGAACACCCGATTCAAGGAAATAAACTATTTCCGCAAACTCATGACTCCACCAAGAGTTCTCAATTATGGAGGGACAAAGATTGGGGATACCAAGTTTCCCAAACGCCAATAACGGGATACTAAGATTATTAGTAGGAAACTTTCCTTGATTCCAAGCTACCTTCTTGCCACAAATCCCTAGAGAGATTTCATCACAAGATGGTCGTTCTTCATTTGGTCTAGGAAGACGCACGTTTCCCAACGGAATGTTGGTAATTCTTGAAATTAATTCTCTATTAACAAGAAATCTTTCTCTATTTACCATGGATTTGAATTCCATCTTATCAAGATCAACATCATGAATGTTGGCATAGAAAATTCTTGTGAGAGAATCAAAACCTTGACCATAACCATCAAAGATGTTTCCAAGATTGATTTTTTTGAAGCAAGCTAAATCCTCTTCATGTCCACTAGATAAATCCAATTTCTTTTCTAGGATAAAACCTTTAGATGAAATCTTTTCAAAGATTCTAGCACAAGAATCATTCACAAACCTAATCCTAAGAGAATTTTGGTCACAAGGAGAATTCATGTTAGAGGTTTTTGAGCCCTTAGAATTTATCATGAGCAATAAGAAATTGAAAGGAACAAGAGGAACTTACTTACTTGGAGTTAATCTTGAACACCCTTTCTCTTAATTTCTCCAAAGAGCCTTTAATGAAGAAACACACAAAACCCTAGAAGTTCACGTACGCGGACGGGTGAAGAAGAAGAGGGTGCGCGAACTTCTCCTTTATAAGACCAATAATGGGCTGGGACCCGTTTGTGAACCGCGACCCACACACACGAAAGTGGGGTTTTATTTTGCACAATAAAGGTTATGCATCCCGTTACAACACACTTTGTGAGAGACGATGGATGCAGTAGAAAGCTTTATTGGGTGATCAAACAGAGAATAACAAAACTGTACACAATTCCAACCATTTCTTGCCCCATTCCAAGATATATACAAATGGGGTAGTGCCAAGCTTGTTACCAAGAGGCATAATGCGCAGAAGAATCCTCATGCAACATTTCTGGTTGATATGTGTGCACGATCCCCGTTGTATAATCAAAGTAATGATGATAATCAGGGAAGTCATAGCTTTCTCTCATTTGTTTAATCTGGTTAGAAGGAAGATTCTTCCGATTCCTAGGTTGTACATGTACCGAATCTTTTTCGGAAGGATTCTTAGACTTAACAGAATTAAGTTTTTCTAAGAGATTAAAAATGCCTTCGAATGCTCTGAATAGATCTTTGTCAATTGATCCATTATGATAGTATTCCTCAAAGAGATCTAGATTTAGTCTAGTGAGGGTCCATATCCTTGAGCGTGACGAACGTTTACTCACTGTTTCCTTCTTTTTATTTTTTCCTTTAGATTGATACTTATCATGCAAAGATTCCCTTTTAGATGGAGAGAGACTATCATGAAAACCCATAGGTTTTGGCCATAATAATCTTGAGGAAATCTTTAAGGATTTCTGGCGTGCGTTACAGATGCCAAGAGAAAGTTTTCCAAGGAAATTTCCCATGGGCCAATTTTTAAGGAACGAACAAACACAAACTTGTTAGGTTCAAAGTGTTTGCCTGCTCTGATACCAATTGAAAAAGCGGGGTGGTGGGCCCGGGAAAGCGTATAAAATTGAAGCGAAATGAAACAGGCCTACAGTAATACCGCAAGTGCACGGTCGTTAGTTGTAGCTCGTGCAAGTACGGGTCGATCCACAGAGATTGGGGGTGTTTGGGAGTTTCTAGCTATTTGGGCTCTAAATTGCTATTGGGCTTCTAATTGTGCTTTGGGCTTAGTGGGTTTTTGTAACAATGAAATGGTTTTGGGCTCAGTGGGCTTTTGGTCTTTTGATGTGAACTGGGCTTGGTAACAGTGAACTGGGCCTTAGGTTTTTGGAATGAACTGAGCCTTGGGCTCAGTTGGCTGGGCCTTTAGATTAGCTAGGCTTCTGAGCTATGAACTAGGCTTTAGGCCTTAACCTGGACTTTGAACCTGGGTTTTAGCCTTTGGTTCTAAGCTAACTGTTTGGAGCAGCAGCAGACAAGGCTGGGCTGGAGAAGAAGCAGCAGCAGCAGTGGTGGCTTCAGCAGCAGCAGAAGCAGTGCACAGCAGCAGCAAAAGCAGTAGCAAGTAGTAGCAGCTGGGGGAGAACAAGGCAGCAGAGCACTAGGCAGTGAATGCAGTAACAAGAACAGGAGAAACAAAAGAGAAGAAAGAGCAAATAGTGGCAGTGAAACTGTGATATTTACAAAGCAATGAAGATGGTAGTGAAATAATGAGACAATGGAAATGAAGCAAAGAGAAAGACCAAGGCAGTGAAGTAAATGTGACAGTGAAGTAGAATAAAGACAAAGAAGCAAAGGTAACAGTGGCAGTTAACAGGAAACAAAGCCAAATAAACCAAGGCTGTTAGCCAAGGGAAGGGAGGAGTTTGCAGCTGTGGCTAAGCTAAGGCTTAGAATCCACCTTGTGTCCTAGCTAAACAATGCAATTCTAGATTTAAAAACTTAAGCATCCAACTAGAATGGGAAGAAAATCAGCTTGCTCACTGATTTGCCCCTAGCATTGACTGTCTTTTGAAAGCACAGTCAATCACAGGCATATCAGAGCACCAACTTCTTCCCATTACTCAAGCAAAACAGGCCTTCCTAGCAATTCATCATTCATTAGTGCACTAAGGTTTCATCTGAGCCTCAGCAGTGAACTCAAAACATAATTAACATTAAAATGGAACTAAACATGATCATGTGAAATAACATAGCATTTAAACAACTAAACAGTGAATGAAAATTGCAAATGAAGAACCCTAAAAATTAACAGTGAAATCAAATTGACATTGAGAATTAAATTAACCCAATTAGGGGGTATCTCGGCTAACCAAGAACAACCTTTAACATCCTACATCACTTCCCTTTTATAGCTTACAACAAATTACAAAACCCTAATTTGAAACCCTAATTTTTTGGGGAAAATCAAATTCTCTCACCAATTTCCTGAATTGAGCTCGACCCATGCTTTGGGTATGTCCCCTCTGCTCTTCTGAAGCTTTTCCTGCCCTCAATTTTGTCTTCTCCTCGCTGTTGGTGAAACCCTAGCTCGAGATTTCTTGTCAAACCCACACCTAGGGTTCAGAGATGTGAATTTGGAAAGAAGTCTAGGCTAGGGAGAGATGTCGTGGTGTTGTCGGGTGGTTGTGGTGGTGGTGTGGTTCGAGAAGAAGGTGTAGCTGGTGGAGGTGATGGAGTTGCAGAGCTGTGGAGCAGCTCTCTGCAGACGGAGTGGAGGAGAAGAACTCGATGTTTTTGGGAGAAGGGTGTGTTTGGCGATGGGTATAGGGTGTTCGATACTTGGGTGTTAGGCGGGTTTGGCGAGGTTTGATGATCTGCGACAAGGAGCGATGGATGGGAAGATGGTAGGTGGATCCAACGGCGATACGGAGGTAAGCGTGGAGCGACCGTCGGATGAAGGGATGTAGCAAAACGGACGACCCAAGATGGAGATGGGCGTTGCGATGTAAAGCGGGGGCTTCGGAGTTTGATGTGCGATGATGGAGCGACCGTAGGATGCTGAAATGCTTCGATCTGACGGCTGAAATCCGAGACGGGCTTGGATAGTGGAAATGTGTTTGAGTAAGGGTTTTGGGCCTTGGGTATGCCAAGCCCATATCTTCTTTAAGAACAATTCTTCCTCTTCAAGCCCACTTCTAGTTGATCCGGCTCTTGCAAACATCATTCTTCGCTTCCTCCTATCGAGAGTCTTTGCCGTTCCTTTGCTCTTTTCGCTCCGTGAGATAACCATGCTTTATTTAGTACCTAAAAATGCAAAAATTAATTAAGAAAAGTATTTCTTGAAAACAACGAAAATACAGAATATGGGATAAAATGTAGAATTAATGCACAAAAGATGAGTTAAATGCCAAGAAAAATATATAGAAATATGCACTTTTTAGCACTCATCAAATACCCCCAAACCTGAATTTTACTTGTCCTCAAGTAAAACAAAACTAAGGAAATCCTACTTATACCACTGTCGCTGGTCTCTCGAATGCATTTAGCGTATGCACTAAGCCTTTTAAACCACTAAGTGTCCCTAGTGGACGAGTTAAGTCTCGTGAAGGTTTGCTTAGAACGTACCTACAAAGTTCTAGGTCAAAATATAAGCTCAGATTCCATCAAATGTGACATGTGCAAGACAGTTTAAGCTCACAGCAAAATGGAGATGTCAATCTAGCTATCAAAGGCACAATCCTAGCACTGATAACAAACAAAGACATGTGATAAGAGTGTAAAGTGTATCTACACATGTGTAAACAAAGATCGGATGTTATGACTACTAATCACCAAGAGATAGTTTCTCAGGCTAAGAACCAAGGTCGAAATCTAGCTAGCTGTCCGGACTTTACGAGAATTGTGAATGAGTTGGAGATATTTCACAATTACTCGCGTTGTACATCAATGGCATACACCCTCCTTGCTTATTACAATGAAACAACAAAATGACTATTTACATGACTCTTATTTACATTGACTACTCTCTTTTATTTTTGGAACAAGAGAGAATGGAATTGATAAATACTTGATTTTTTTGTATATATATATATATATATATATATATATATATTTTTTTTTTTTTTTTTGATAAAGAAACACTTTTGATACATATACAAAAGGAAACAAAAGATTACATGACACTTTGCAAGAGGTAGCCCTTTTTGATGCACCCAGTTAAATTCGATGGTTGTCCTTCTTAATGTAACCTCCACCTTCTATCCCAACCAACCAAAGAACAAGCTAGTCAAGTTTCATTCAGTATTCTAAAGTGATTGGCAATCGTGACTTCCTATCAAACACCTTGAAGATCGAGGCTATACATGTATTGGTAGATCGTGCGCGTGCAAATTTCTTATCACTATGTGAATTGTGCTAGAATCAGGGTGCCTAAATATCTAGACGAAGACTCCTAATAATTACATATTTGCACAAGAGTCAACATTTCAAGGTAAATGAGCTCCATTTTTTATGTTTTTTTTTTTTTTGATAAAGAAACACTTTTGATACATATACAAAAGGAAACAAAAGATTACATGACACTTTGCAAGAGGTAGCCCTTTTTGATGCACCCAGTTAAATTCGATGGTTGTCCTTCTTAATGTAACCTCCACCTTCTATCCCAACCAACCAAAGAACAAGCTAGTCAAGTTTCGTTCAATATTCTAAAGTGATTGGCAATCGTGCCTTCCTATCAAACACCTTGAAGATCGAGGCTATACATGTATTGGTAGATCGTGCGCGTGCAAATTTCTTATCACTATGTGAATTGTGCTAGAATCAGGGTGCCTAAATATCTAGACTAAGACTCCTAATAATTACATATTTGCACAAGAGTCAACATTTCAAGGTAAATGAGCTCCATTTTTTATGTTTTTTTTTTTTTTTTTAATTTTTTTTTCAATTTTTTATTTTCATTTTTCATTTTTTTTTCAAAAAGAAGGAGTTCTTGTTTTCAATTATGGCATATTATCAAAGTATCTACTTTTCACCCCCAAACCTAAACTAAACATTGTCCTCAATGTTTCAAAATATGAACAAAATTATAATACAACATATGAAGAGGATCATGTTGAGTAGAGAAAAAGGAAAGAGAATACCCGATTTCGGCGAAAGCAATATTAGAACTCCGTTATTCAAGGCAAGAATCCAACATATGTCAGCCGAGATCATATTGGATTAGCAAAATATATACAAAAGGAACAAAAAGGTTTTTAAGAAATTTTATCTACTGGATTATATACAAAAATTCACCATACACTAACAATCTAAAGAGTTGAGGATCAACCCAAAAGACAAAGTGTAGAGGTTTCAACAGCTTCACACAATAATAATATGATAGGCATGCAAGTGAAGCTGTGAAACAAAATGAGCTACCCCCAAACCTGGATTTTTCAAGGGATAAAATTTTGGAAACAAAATCTCGCAGTTTTGGGGGTTCATCATGCACAAGGTCTAGCTCGAAATGAACTGTGCTAGGGACGGGAAAACATGCTAATTCCAACTGTGGCTCCTCAAAGATATTATACTTAGATGCAAAATAGTCCAAGAGGACTTGGGAAGCACACAGTTCCAATCCTAGATTAGGGACTCTCAGAAAAGTCGGTTTGACAATATTGTGACAAACTAAATCTAGGTAGGATACAAGGCTATCCGATTGTGACTTAGGCAAGAAAGTGACATCTAAGCGTCTCACATGCATGAGATCAAGAGTATCAATATTATCAGTCACATCAGCATTATCTAAGTCACACTCAAGATGTGTAGCATGCTCATCATCACAAAAAATTTGCACAAGTCCTAATTCAGAATCATGGTTATCCAATATATTCAAATTATCATCAACAGAAGCAATATATTGTGGCTTAAGTATGGAATCAGACACATCAACTATGTTTTCATGCATAGGATCATTAGTGTCAACAGAAGATTTACCTAAGTCATGCTCTTCACAGGATAATTGCACAATATCTAAATCAGTATCAACATCACATGCATATGAAATACTAGAAGAAATATCATTCATGAAGGTCGGGGCAGAAAAGCCTAATGTATTTGAAACCAAAGGTTCCATAACATTTTCAGCATAGACATATTCTTCTAACATAACATCATCATCATCATCATCATAGTAATATGCATACTTGTCCCTATTAGCAGTTGTGGTGTCATTAGTCAACTCATGTTCCTCTAGATTAGGTTCATAAATATCATACACATGAGAAGGACTAGACATGCTATTTCCAAAGTTCAATTCATTACCACCTATATCATGTGACAGTGTCTCAGTTTCCCTAATGGATTCCCAGTGACGGGTTTTCTCTGCAATCTCAGCTAAAAATTTCCATGCATCATCCACAGTTTTATCAAGAAATTCACCATTACACATACACTCAACCATGGCTCGAGATTTAAAGTCTAGTCCCTCATAGAGGATAGCGACAAGTCTCCACTTCTCAAATCCATGGTGTGGACATTCGCTCAACAAATCATTAAAACGTTCAAAATAGTCAAAAACAGTTTCCTCATTCAACTGGACAAAACAATTGATATTTTGACGAATAGCGATGGTCCTATGATGTGGAAAAAATCTTTGGAAAAATTGATTAGTGAGTTGTTCCCAAGTGGTGATTGATTGTGGTCTCAAACCGTAAAACCATGTTTTGGCCCTTTCCTTTAGAGAAAATGTAAACAAACGCAATTTCAGAGAGTCTTCGGACATATGATCAGGTTGCATAGTCCGACAAATTTGTTCAAACTCTCTTACATGAGTATAGGGGTTCTCAGAATCGAACCCTCGAAATATAGGAAGTATTTGTATCATGCTTGCATTTACTTTAAAAGGGGTATTGGTTTGAGGTAATACAATACATGATAATGGAATTTTTATTGTGGGATACATGTATTCATGGAGAGCACTAGGTTGGCCCATATTGAAAAGACACAAAGCCCACTATTTGGTTTTAAAGGGTTTTCAAAAATTTGGTTTTTTATGGGAAAATTTTGGTTTTTATGGGTTTTGAAAACTTTGGTTTTTATGGGATTAAAAATTTGGTTTTCGAAATTAGGAGCAATTTTTTTTTTTTTTTTTTTTTTTTTTTTTTTAACAGAAAATAAAATTTGGTTTTTGAATGGGAGCAAGCCCACTGTTGGTTTTGTGTTTGCTTTGGCTCAGCTGGTTTGAAAACGTTTGGTGAAACTGAGTCCAAAATCTCGGCCTAGAATTTGGGTACTCGGCCCACTAACGAGTTAACCTAGCGTGATCGGTTACAAGCTCAGCTGGGTTTAAAAACCCAGAATACAAAATACCAGTCCAAATTAAACAAGCTCACAAAAATTAAATACAAGCCCACAAATTAAACAAACAAGCCCACAAAAATTAATTACAAACCCAACAGAAAATAAAAAGCCCAAAAATTGGCTTTAGTATTACAAGCCCACAATTAAAAATTGGAAGCCCACAATTCGGGTTCTCTGAATGGGTTTACCTTTTTAGCGCAGCCCAGCTGCTCTGATATTGTTGCAAAAACCCAGTTGGGCTTTGGTTCTTTTCCTTGGTGGCATCCCAACAGAGGAAAACAGGTTCAGAACAGCAGGCCCAACAGCAAATGAAGTGAAGCAGATGCAGATGCAAATGCTATGCAGTGAAATGCAAAAATAGCTAAAAAAAACTACAAGAAAAACACAGCACCAATCCCCGGCAGCGGCGCCAAAAACTTGGTGGGCCCGGGAAAGCGTATAAAATTGAAGCGAAATGAAACGGGCCTACAGTAATACCGCAAGTGCACGGTCGTCAGTTGTAGCTCGTGCAAGTACGTGTCGATCCACAGAGATTGGGGGTGTTTGGAGTTTCTAGCTATTTGGGCTCTAAATTGCTATTGGGCTTCTAATTGTGCTTTGGGCTTAGTGGGTTTTTGTAACAATGAAATGGTTTTGGGCTCAGTGGGCTTTTGGTCTTTTGATGTGAACTGGGCTTGGTAACAGTGAACTGGGCCTTAGGTTTTTGGAATGAACTGAGCCTTGGGCTCAGTTGGCTGGGCCTTTAGATTAGCTAGGCTTCTGAGCTATGAACTAGGCTTTAGGCCTTAACCTGGACTTTGAACCTGGGTTTTAGCCTTTGGTTCTAAGCTAACTGTTTGGAGCAGCAGCAGACAAGGCTGGGCTGGAGAAGAAGAAGCAGCAGCAGTGGTGGCTTCAGCAACAGCAGAAGCAGTGCACAGCAGCAGCAAAAGCAGTAGCAAGTAGTAGCAGCTGGGGGAGAACAAGGCAGCAGAGCACTAGGCAGTGAATGCAGTAACAAGAACATGAGAAACAAAAGAGAAGAAAGAGCAAATAGTGGCAGTGAAACTGTGATATTTACAAAGCAATGAAGATGGTAGTGAAATAATGAGACAATGGAAATGAAGCAAAGAGAAAGACCAAGGCAGTGAAGTAAATGTGACAGTGAAGTAGAATAAAGACAAAGAAGCAAAGGTAACAGTGGCAGTTAACAGGAAACAAAGCCAAATAAACCAAGGCTGTTAGCCAAGGGCAGGGAGGAGTTTGCAGCTGTGGCTAAGCTAAGGCTTAGAATACACCTTGTGTCCTAGCTAAACAATGCAATTCTAGATTTAAAAACTTAAGCATCCAACTAGAATGGGAAGAAAATCAGCTTGCTCACTGATTTGCCCCTAGCATTGACTGTCTTTTGAAAGCACAGTCAATCACAGGCATATCAGAGCACCAACTTCTTCCCATTACTCAAGCAAAACAGGCCTTCCTAGCAATTCATCATTCATTAGTGCACTAAGGTTTCATCTGAGCCTCAGCAGTGAACTCAAAACATAATTAACATTAAAATGGAACTAAACATGATCATGTGAAATAACATAGCATTTAAACAACTAAACAGTGAATGAAAATTGCAAATGAAGAACCCTAAAAATTAACAGTGAAATCAAATTGACATTGAGAATTAAATTAACCCAATTAGGGGGTATCTCGGCTAACCAAGAACAACCTTTAACATCCTACATCACTTCCCTTTTATAGCTTACAACAAATTACAAAACCCTAATTCGAAACCCTAATTTTTTGGGGAAAATCAAATTCTCTCACCAATTTCCTGAATTGAGCTCGACCCATGCTTTGGGTATGTCCCCTCTGCTCTTCTGAAGCTTTTCCTGCCCTCAATTTTGTCTTCTCCTCGCTGTTGGTGAAACCCTAGCTCGAGATTTCTTGTCAAACCCACACCTAGGGTTCAGAGATGTGAATTTGGAAAGAAGTATAGGCTAGGGAGAGATGTCGTGGTGTTGTCGGGTGGTTGTGGTGGTGGTGTGGTTCGAGAATAAGGTGTAGCTGGTGGAGGTGATGGAATTGCAGAGCTGTGGAGCAGCTCTCTGCAGACGGAGTGGAGGAGAAGAACTCAATGTTTTTGGGAGAAGGGTGTGTTTGGCGATGGGTATAGGGTGTTCGATACTTGGGTGTTAGGCGGGTTTGGCGAGGTTTGATGATCTGCGACAAGGAGCGATGGATGGGAAGATGGTAGGTGGATCCAACGGCGATACGGAGGTAAGCGTGGAGCGACCGTCGGATGAAGGGATGTAGCAAAACGGACGACCCAAGATGGAGATGGGCGTTGCGATGTAAAGCGGGGCTTCGGAGTTTGATGTGCGATGATGGAGCGACCGTAGGATGCTGAAATGCTTCGATCTGACGGCTGAAATCCGAGACGGGCTTGGATAGTGGAAATGTGTTTGAGTAAGGGTTTTGGGCCTTGGGTATGCCAATCCCATATCTTCTTTAAGAACAATTCTTCCTCTTCAAGCCCACTTCTAGTTGATCCGGCTCTTGCAAACATCATTCTTCGCTTCCTCCTATCGAGAGTCTTTGCCGTTCCTTTGCTCTTTTCGCTCCGTGAGATAACCATGCTTTATTTAGTACCTAAAAATGCAAAAATTAATTAAGAAAAGTATTTATTCTTGAAAACAACGAAAATACAGAATATGGGATAAAATGTAGAATTAATGCACAAAAGATGAGTTAAATGCCAAGAAAAATATATAGAAATATGCACTTTTTAGCACTCATCAAATACCCCCAAACCTGAATTTTACTTGTCCTCAAGTAAAACAAAACTAAGGAAATCCTACCTATACCACTGTCGCTGGTCTCTCGAATGCATTTAGCGTATGCACTAAGCCTTTTAAACCACTAAGTGTCCCTAGTGGACGAGTTAAGTCTCGTGAAGGTTTGCTTAGAACGTACCTACAAAGTTCTAGGTCAAAATATAAGCTCAGATTCCATCAAATGTGACATGTGCAAGACAGTTTAAGCTCACAGCAAAATGGAGATGTCAATCTAGATATCAAAGGCACAATCCTAGCACTGATAACAAACAAAGACATGTGATAAGAGTGTAAAGTGTATCTACACATGTGTAAACAAAGATCGGATGTTATGACTACTAATCACCAAGAGATAGTTTCTCAGGCTAAGAACCAAGGTCGAAATCTAGCTAGCTGTCCGGACTTTACGAGAATTGTGAATGAGTTGGAGATATTTCACAATTACTCGCGTTGTACATCAATGGCATACACCCTCCTTGCTTATTACAATGAAACAACAAAATGACTATTTACATGACTCTTATTTACATTGACTACTCTCTTTTATTTTTGGAACAAGAGAGAATGGAATTGATAAATACTTGATTTTTTTGTATATATATATATATATATATATATTTTTTTTTTTTTTTTTTTTGATAAAGAAACACTTTTGATACATATACAAAAGGAAACAAAAGATTACATGACACTTTGCAAGAGGTAGCCCTTTTTGATGCACCCAGTTAAATTCGATGGTTGTCCTTCTTAATGTAACCTCCACCTTCTATCCCAACCAACCAAAGAACAAGCTAGTCAAGTTTCGTTCAGTATTCTAAAGTGATTGGAAATCGTGACTTCCTATCAAACACCTTGAAGATCGAGGCTATACATGTATTGGTAGATCGTGCGCGTGCAAATTTCTTATCACTATGTGAATTGTGCTAGAATCAGGGTGCCTAAATATCTAGACTAAGACTCCTAATAATTACATATTTGCACAAGAGTCAACATTTCAAGGTAAATGAGCTCCATTTTTTATGTTTTTTTTTTTTTTAATTTTTTTTCAATTTTTTAATTTTTAATTTTCCTTTTTCATTTTTTTTTCAAAAAGAAGGAGTTCTTGTTTTCAATTATGGCATATTATCAAAGTATCTACTTTTCACCCCCAAACCTAAACTAAACATTGTCCTCAATATTTCAAAATATGAACAAAATTATAATACAACATATGAAGAGGATCATGTTGAGTAGAGAAAAAGGAAAGAGAGTACCCGATTTCGGCGAAAGCAATATTAGAACTCCGTTATTCAAGGCAAGAATCCAACATATGTCAGCCGAGATCATATTGGATTAGCAAAATATATACAAAAGGAACAAAAAGGTTTTTAAGAAATTTTATCTACTGGATTATATACAAAAATTCACCATACACTAACAATCTAAAGAGTTGAGGATCAACCCAAAAGACAAAGTGTAGAGGTTTCAACAGCTTCACACAATAATAATATGATAGGCATGCAAGTGAAGTTGTGAAACAAAATGAGCTACCCCCAAACCTGGATTTTTCAAGGGATAAAATTTTGGAAACAAAATCTCGCAGTTTTGGGGGTTCATCATGCACAAGGTCTAGCTCGAAATGAACTGTGCTAGGGACGGGCAAACATGCTAATTCCAACTGTGGCTCCTCAAAGATATTATACTTAGATGCAAAATAGTCCAAGAGGACTTGGGAAGCACACAGTTCCAATCCTAGATTAGGGACTCTCAGAAAAGTCGGTTTGACAATATTGTGACAAACTAAATCTAGGTAGGATACAAGGCTATCAGATTGTGACTTAGGCAAGAAAGTGACATCTAAGCGTCTCACATGCATGAGATCAAGAGTATCAATATTATCAGTCACATCAGCATTATCTAAGTCACACTCAAGATGTGTAGCATGCTCATCATCACAAAAAATTTGCACAAGTCCTAATTCAGAATCATGGTTATCCAATATATTCAAATTATCATCAACAGAAGCAATATATTGTGGCTTAAGTATGGAATCAGACACATCAACTATGTTTTCATGCATAGGATCATTAGCGTCAACAGAAGATTTACCTAAGTCATGCTCTTCACAGGATAATTGCACAATATCTAAATCAGTATCAACATCACATGCATATGAAATACTAGAAGAAATATCATTCATGAAGGTCGGGGCAGAAAAGCCTAATGTATTTGAAACCAAAGGTTCCATAACATTTTCAGCATAGACATATTCTTCTAACATAACATCATCATCATCATCATCATAGTAATATGCATACTTGTCCCTATTAGCAGTTGTGGTGTCATTAGTCAACTCATGTTCCTCTAGATTAGGTTCATATTCAATATCATACACATGAGAAGGACTAGACATGCTATTTCCAAAGTTCAATTCATTACCACCTATATCATGTGACAGTGTCTCAGTTTCCCTAATGGATTCCCAGTGACGGGTTTTCTCTGCAATCTCAGCTAAAAATTTCCATGCATCATCCACAGTTTTATCAAGAAATTCACCATTACACATACACTCAACCATGGCTCGAGATTTAAAGTCTAGTCCCTCATAGAGGATAGCGACAAGTCTCCACTTCTCAAATCCATGGTGTGGACATTCGCTCAACAAATCATTAAAACGTTCAAAATAGTCAAAACAGTTTCCTCATTCAACTGGACAAAACAATTGATATTTGACGAATAGCGATGGTCCTATGATGTGGAAAAATCTTTGGAAAAATTGATTAGTGAGTTGTTCCCAAGTGGTGATTGATTGTGGTCTCAAACCGTAAAACCATGTTTTGGCCCTTTCCTTTAGAGAAAATGTAAACAAACGCAATTTCAGAGAGTCTTCGGACATATGATCAGGTTGCATAGTCCGACAAATTTGTTCAAACTCTCTTACATGAGTATAGGGGTTCTCAGAATCGAACCCTCGAAATATAGGAAGTATTTGTATCATGCTTGCATTTACTTTAAAAGGGGTATTGGTTTGAGGTAATACAATACATGATAATGGAATTTTTATTGTGGGATACATGTATTCATGGAGAGCACTAGGTTGGCCCATATTGAAAAGACACAAAGCCCACTATTTGGTTTTAAAGGGTTTTCAAAAATTTGGTTTTTTATGGGAAAATTTTGGTTTTTATGGGTTTTGAAAACTTTGGTTTTTATGGGATTAAAAATTTGGTTTTCGAAATTAGGAGCAATTTTTTTTTTATTTTTTTTTTTAACAGAAAATAAAATTTGGTTTTTGAATGGGAGCAAGCCCACTGTTGGTTTTGTGTTTGCTTTGGCTCAGCTGGTTTGAAAACGTTTGGTGAAACTGAGTCCAAAATCTCGGCCTAGAATTTGGGTACTCGGCCCACTAACGAGTTAACCTAGCGTGATCGGTTACAAGCTCAGCTGGGTTTAAAAACCCAGAATACAAAATACCAGTCCAAATTAAACAAGCTCACAAAAATTAAATACAAGCCCACAAATTAAACAAACAAGCCCACAAAAATTAATTACAAACCCAACAGAAAATAAAAAGCCCAAAAATTGGCTTTAATATTACAAGCCCACAATTAAAAATTGGAAGCCCACAATTCGGGTTCTCTGAATGGGTTTACCTTTTTAGCACAGCCCAGCTGCTCTGATATTGTTGCAAAAACCCAGTTGGGCTTTGGTTCTTTTCCTTGGTGGCGTCCCAGCAGAGGAAAACAGGTTCAGAACAGCAGGCCCAACAGCAAATGAAGTGAAGCAGATGCAGATGCAAATGCTATGCAGTGAAATGCAAAAATAGCTAAAAAAAACTACAAGAAAAACACAGCACCAATCCCCGGCAGCGGCGCCAAAAACTTGGTGGGCCCGGGAAAGCGTATAAAATTGAAGCGAAATGAAACGGGCCTACAGTAATACCGCAAGTGCACGGTCGTCAGTTGTAGCTCGTGCAAGTACGGGTCGATCCACAGAGATTGGGGGTGTTTGGAGTTTCTAGCTATTTGGGCTCTAAATTGCTATTGGGCTTCTAATTGTGCTTTGGGCTTAGTGGGTTTTTGTAACAATGAAATGGTTTTGGGCTCAGTGGGCTTTTGGTCTTTTGATGTGAACTGGGCCTTAGGTTTTTGGAATGAACTGAGCCTTGGGCTCAGTTGGCTGGGCCTTTAGATTAGCTAGGATTCTGAGCTATGAACTAGGCTTTAGGCCTTAACCTGGACTTTGAACCTGGGCTTTTAGCCTTTGGTTCTAAGCTAACTGTTTGGAGCAGCAGCAGACAAGGCTGGGCTGGAGAAGAAGCAGCAGCAGCAGTGGTGGCTTCAGCAGCAGCAGAAGCAGTGCACAGCAGCAGCAAAAGCAGTAGCAAGTAGTAGCAGCTGGGGGAGAACAAGGCAGCAGAGCACTAGGCAGTGAATGCAGTAACAAGAACAGGAGAAACAAAAGAGAAGAAAGAGCAAATAGTGGCAGTGAAACTGTGATATTTACAAAGCAATGAAGATGGTAGTGAAATAATGAGACAATGGAAATGAAGCAAAGAGAAAGACCAAGGCAGTGAAGTAAATGTGACAGTGAAGTAGAATAAAGACAAAGAAGCAAAGGTAACAGTGGCAGTTAACAGGAAACAAAGCCAAATAAACCAAGGCTGTTAGCCAAGGGCAGGGAGGAGTTTGCAGCTGTGGCTAAGCTAAGGCTTAGAATCCACCTTGTGTCCTAGCTAAACAATGCAATTCTAGATTTAAAAACTTAAGCATCCAACTAGAATGGGAAGAAAATCAGCTTGCTCACTGATTTGCCCCTAGCATTGACTGTCTTTTGAAAGCACAGTCAATCACAGGCATATCAGAGCACCAACTTCTTCCCATTACTCAAGCAAAACAGGCCTTCCTAGCAATTCATCATTCATTAGTCCACTAAAGCTTCATCTGAGCCTCAGCAGTGAACTCAGAACATGAGAAAACAGATGGAACAACACATGATTAACAGGAACAACACAACATTTAAACTACTAAACAGTGAATGAAAATTGCAAAAGAAGAACCCTAAAAATTAACAGTGAAATCAAATTAAATTAACCCAATTAGGGGGTTTCTCGGCTAACCAAGAACAACCTTTAACATCCTACATCACTTCCCTTTTATAGCTTACAACAAATTATAAAACCCTAATTCGAAACCCTAATTTTTTTGGGGAAAATCAAATTCTCTCACCAATTTCCTGAATTGAGCTCGACCCATGCTTTGGGTATGTCCCCTCTGCTCTTCTGAAGCTTTTCCTGCCCTCAATTTTGTCTTCTCCTCGCTGTTGGTGAAACCCTAGCTCGAGATTTCTTGTCAAACCCACACCTAGGGTTCAGAGATGTGAATTTGGAAAGAAGTCTAGGCTAGGGAGAGATGTCGTGGTGTTGTCGGGTGGTTGTGGTGGTGGTGTGGCTCGAGAAGAAGGTGTAGCTGGTGGAGGTGATGGAGTTGCAGAGCTCTGCAAATTTTGGGAAGAAGGGGAAGAAGAACTCGAGAGAAGAATGGGTTAGGGGCTGTTTGTTTTGGGGTAATAGGGTTCGGTGACTAGGGTGTTAGGCGGGTTCAGCGAGGTTTGATGATCTGCGACAAGGAGCGATGGATGGGAAGATGGTAGGTGGATCCAACGGCGATACGGAGGTAAGCGTGGAGCGACCGTCGGATGAAGGGATGTAGCAAAACGGACGACCCAAGATGGAGATGGGCGTTGCGATGTAAAGCGGGGGCTTCGGAGTTTGATGTGCGATGATGGAGCGACCGTAGGATGCTGAAATGCTTCGATCTGACGGCTGAAATCCGAGACGGGCTTGGATAGTGGAAATGTGTTTGAGTAAGGGTTTTGGGCCTTGGGTATGCCAAGCCCATATCTTCTTTAAGAACAATTCTTCCTCTTCAAGCCCACTTCTAGTTGATCCGGCTCTTGCAAACATCATTCTTCGCTTCCTCCTATCGAGAGTTTTTGCCGTTCCTTTGCTCTTTTCGCTCCGTGAGATAACCATGCTTTATTTAGTACCTAAAAATGCAAAAATTAATTAAGAAAAGTATTTATTCTTGAAAACAACGAA
Organism: Papaver somniferum; assembly: GCF_003573695.1. Lineage (NCBI taxonomy): Eukaryota > Viridiplantae > Streptophyta > Magnoliopsida > Ranunculales > Papaveraceae > Papaver > Papaver somniferum. The sequence continues at coordinate 145,015,044 of NC_039358.1, read as the reverse complement.
AATACAGAATATGGGATAAAATGTAGAATTAATGCACAAAAGATGAGTTAAATGCCAAGAAAAATATATAGAAATATGCACTTTTTAGCACTCATCACGGGGGTCTAACAACACCACCCAATATTTCTCTTAGCAATATGTATGGACTAACTCCGAAATACTTTCTAGAGAATCAACTAGACAGTCAAACTCAATCTAGGTAAAAGTATATCAAGGAGTTAATATCTCTCTCTTGTTTTGATTTACTCAAGCTAATAGAAATCAGCGATTCCTAATCAAATACAAGGAATAACTCGGATGGTACCAAATACCAATATCCGAGGATCAATCAATGACAATCAACAACCAAAGGTTGGATTACTCTAATTGATGATCTAACGCACAACCTGTATTATTTCAATTATAAAGATAAAACAATATAATGCGGAAACTGAAATAACACAGACACCAGAAATTTTGTTAACGAGGAAACCGCAAATGCAGAAAACCACCGGGACCTAGTCCAAATTGAAAACACATTGTATTAAGCCGCTACAGACATTAGCCCACTCCAAGCTAACTTCGGACTGGACTGTAGTTGAACCACAATCAGTCTCCCACTGATCCAAGGTACAGTTTTACTCCCTACGCCTCTGATCCCAGCATGATATTGCGCACTTGATTCCCTTAGCTGATCTCACCCATAACTAAGAGTTTCTACGACCCAAAGTCGAAGACTTGATGACAAACAAATCTGTCTCACACAGACAAGTCTATCGAAGGATTAATCTGTCTCCCACAGATAAACCTTAAAATGTTTTGTTCCATCTTTTGATAGTAATCAAGGTGAACATGAACCAATTGATAATCCGGTCTTATATTACCGAAGAACAACCTAGAGTTATAAATCACCTCACAACAATCTTAATCGTATGGTAGCGAAATAAGATGTTGCGGAATCCCAAACGATGAGACGAAGATGTTTGTGATTACTTTATCTTGCCTATCGGAGATATCAATCTCAAGACGATCAATATGATTGTACTCGTACGATAGAAGATGAAAGATCAGATCACACAACTACGATAAAGTAGTATCGGTCTGGCTTCACAATCCCAATGAAGTCTTTAAGTCGTTAACCTGGTTTTAGAAGAAGAAAACCAAAGGTTAAAGGAGAACCGACTCTAGCACGCAAACTAGTATCACACGTAAGGTGTGGGGATTAGTTTTGCATTGATGCTAGATGTCCCCTTATATAGTCTTTCAAATCAGGGTTTGCCATTAAGTTACCTTGGTAACAAAGCAATCAATATCCACCGTTAGATGAAAACCTTATTTAGATTCAAGCTAATATTTCTCAACCGTTAGATCGAAAACTTAGCTTGTTACACACAATTTAAATGCACGCTTCTAGGTTCGTTAACCGTACCCATGCACTTGTTGGTTCAATAATAGTTAACCAAAAGGTTAGCCATATGAGCATTTCATATCAACCATGTTCTTCTTCACAATAAATAGTTCACATGACTCAAATGAACTAGTTAGAGAGTTGTTCAATTGTAAAGAATTCTTATGTAACTACAGAAGACACAATTGAAGCAAAGATGATTTGATTCACTCGAATCGGTTCATGAAATTTTATAGCCACGGTTTGCAAACTGCATTCCTTAGTCTTTTTAAGTTTAAGTTCAGAAATCATCTTCAGATATATAACCTTCTTAAGTTCGCAGACTTGGTTCGCGGACTTAAGTTGCCGGGCAGAGTTTACAAACTCCACCAGAAATTCTCGGGATGAGAACTTCACCGGTTCGCGGACTTAGCTTCACGCACTAGTTTGTCAACTCCAGCAGAAATTCTCGGGTTTGAAAACATCGGCAGTTCGCGGAATAAGTTCGCGGACTTGGCTCACGCCATTTTTACGGTTTTCTTGATCAACAAAGTTCACAAACTTTGGTTCAAGGAATAGGACTTATACATAAATGTGTTTCCACAATAATGCCTATGTCCACATTGGTTATGTAATCTAATCTATCATTCCAATCATTGAAACATTCTTCGTCAAAGCAATTTTCAAAGTGATTGAAACATATCATGACTTTCGTCACTAGGTAAAGATAAACTTGGTCGAAGCAAAAAGCTTACCAACACATATTTCGAGATATATATAGGCGAGGTATACTCGGCTCGAAATACCAACTGTGTATAATCAAAGAATATATATTAGCATACGATTTTTTGTCTCAAGGAGTAGGAGATGGAATAGATAGACTTTTGAGTGATAGATGAGTTCAAGTCTTCACATACCTTTTTGTCAAGAAGTTCCATCGGTTCCTTGAGTAGTTCTTCTTCTTGTATGATTAATCGCCATGAAGTCCTTGAGCTCAACTACACTTTCTATCCTAGTCTGAGACTTAGCTATAGTAGACTATAAATCAAGACTTATAGTTTTGATCACTAACATTGACAAACATGGTTGAGATAGCAACGCATGCGAGTTCGACCGAGCAATGCTCTAACAAATCCTTCTTTTCCTTCGAAATTAAGGTCTCTCTTGTTGTTCTCTCGGGAATGACATTTTAATTGGGGAGAGTTCTTTTGAACTTGCGCTTAATTGCCATATCTTTGTGGGGAGTGCGGCTGTGGAATATTATAGGGGTTATCTTGTATCTTTATAATCTCCTTGATGAATGCATTTAGCTTCGGCTTTATGATTGCATCTAAAGAACAAGTTGATATTTTTGCTTTCTTTTGGTCAAGAAATGTCTCTTTCAGAAATTTCATTAGGATCCCATTCTTGTACCTTTGCCAATTTTATTGACAAAAAGGGGAAGAATTAATATGTAGTTCACACTACAAATACATATGGTTTTCGGATCATTATGTAGGGGGAGTGGTTTCCATGTGAGATTGAGTATTGAATAAGGGGGAGTGATACATATCACCATAGTATTGTTGTTGAAGTTGTGATACAATTGAACTTTGACGTTGTGTAATGATAGTATGGCACTGTATAACAATGATTGAGAACTATTGTTTTCTTATTGTTAGAGCTACGAATTTTCAATAAAGATGATGCTAAACTTACAACCTTTGGGATCATTGGAGTACTTGGAAGTGACGAAGATTTCGAGTAATGTTGAAGATTAGGCATGTGAAATAGGAGGTACAAAAGTTAATTTATTTATTTTTTGTATTCCATATGTATTAATAGTTTTTCCACTAAAATTGACAAAGGGGGAGATTGTTAGAGCATTGCTCGGTCGAACTCGCATGCGTTGCTATCTCAAGCTTGTTTGTCAATGTTAGTGATCAAAACTATAAGTCTTGATTTTTAGCCTACATAGCTAAAGGTCTCGGACTAGGATAAAAAGTGTAATTGAGCTCAAGAACTCCAGGGCAATCATCATACAAGACGAAGGACTACTCAAGGAACTGGTGGATCTTCATCGACTAAAAGGTATGTGGATACTTGAACTTATCTGTCACTAAAAAGTCTATCATTCTATCTCCTACTCTTGAGACAAAAGTCGTTTTGATATATAGACTTTCATTATGCACATTTGCTATTTCGAGCCGAGTTTATCTCGCCTATCTATTTCTCGAAATATGTGTTGGTAAGCTTTCGCTTTAGCCGGATTCATCTTTACCTAGTGAATAAAGTCATATTATGTTTCAATCACTTTGAAAATTGCTCCGACGAAAAATGGTCTGTGAATAATGGCTATATCCGTCCTCTGAGAATGTTTCAATGATTGAAATGAGAGTTTAGATTACGTAACCATTGGTAGGATATAAGCATTATTGTGGAAACACATATATGTATAAGTCCTTATTCCTTGAACCAAAGTTTGCGAACTTTGTTGATCAAGAGAAATGGAAGTGGCGTGAGCCAAGTCTGCGAACTAAGTCTGCGAACTGGCGGAAGTTCTCGACCCGAGAATTTCTGCTGGAGTTTGTGAACTCCTTTCATGAGCTTAAGTCCGCGAACCCAGTCCGCGAACTTGAGAAGGTTATATCTAAAACCGGTTGTTCTTGAACTCATGTTTATTTAAACTAAGGAATGCTTTTGCAAACCGTGGCTATAAATTTCATGAACCGATTCGAGTGAATCAAACCGTTTTTGCTTCGATTGTGTCTTGTGTAGTTACATAACATCTAAGCAATTGAACAACTCTCTAAATAGTTCATTTAAGTCATTTGAACTAGTTATGGTGAAGAAGAATATGGTTGATATGAAAGTAATCATATGGCTAACCATTTGGTTAACTATTGTTGGACCAACAAATATTAATGTTTGGGAATGGTTCGTAAACCCAAAATTGGACATTTCATTTGTATGTGACAAGCTAAGTTTTCGATCCAACGGTTGAGAAATATTAGCTTGAATCTAGTCAGGTTTTCATCTAACGGTGAATACTGAATGCTTTGTTACCAAGCTAACATTGATTGCAAACCCTGATTTGAATACTATAGAGAAATCTAGCAACTGGGAAACCTAATCCCCACACCTTACGTGTGATACTAGTTGCATAACTAGAGTCGATTCTCCTTTAACCTTTGGTTTCTTCTTCTAAACCAGGTTAACGACTTAAAGACTTCAATGGGATTGTGAAGCTAGACCGATACTACTTTTCTTATAGTTGTGTGATCTGATCTTGCTGTTTATATCGTACGAGTACAATTGAAATAATTGGCTTGAGATTTTATATCTCCGATAGGCATGATAGAAAAGTAATCACAAACACTTCGTCTCATCGTTTGTGATTCCACAATATCTTTTTTCGCTGAGTCGATTAACATTATCGTGAGGTGATCAATAATACTAGGCTGTTCTTCGGGAATATAAGACCGGTTTATTGATTGGTTCATGTGCACCTTGATTTATCAAAATACGGAACAAAACTCGTAGGTATATTCATGGGAGACGGATTTATCTATTACCGTAGACTTTTCTGTGTGATACAGATTTGTTTATTAAAGTCTTCGACTTGGGGTCGTAGAAACTCTTAGTTGTGGGTGAGATCAGCTAAGGGAATCAAGTGCGTAGCATCCTGCTGGGATCAGAGACGTAGGAGCATAACTGTACCTTGGATCAGTGTGAGATTGATTGGGGTTCAACTACAGTCCAGACCGAAGTTAGTTTGAAGTAGGCTAGTGTCTGTAGCGTCTTAATACAGTGTGTGTTCAATCTGGACTAAGTCCTGGGGTTTTTCTGGATTTGCGGTTTCCTCGTTAACAAAATTCTGGTGTCTGTGTTATTTCTTTGTCGCATTATATTTTTTTATATAATTGAAATATCACAGGTTGTGCGTTGTTCAATCAATTAGAATATCCGACCTTTTGGTTGTTGATTTAAATTGATTGACACTTGGATATTGGTCTTTGGTACCATCCAAGTTATCTCTCTAGTATTTGATAAAGACTCGTAGATTTCTATTTGCTTGAGGATATATCAAATCGAGAGATTGGGATATAACTCTTTGATCTACTTTATTAATATTGAGTCTTATTGATTATCTTGAAAGTATATTGGAGTTTGTCCATACATATTGCTAATCGAAATATTGGGTGTGGTTGTTGTACCCCCGCTTTTCATGTACCATGACAAATATAGTCACGGACAAGGATAAGTACACGTAGTTGCCCTGTCGAATATTTTCAGATGCACACAAAATTATTTCTGTGAGATAATTAGCATTTGAATAAATCTCTAAGAAAACGAAGACTTGAAGAACTAAATAATCCCATCATTAACGAGTTTTTCAACAATGAGAAGGAATTCTCCGCTCAAGATATCAAAAATAACCTGATGCGTCACTAGGAAACTTCTTGTGAGAATTTATTCTTGTTTTTGAAAAGGCTAACTACGGTTTGGTATAACAAATATTGTGATTACACAAGCTATTTCCAACGATTTTCTTCTTACATGTTTTTAGATTTATTTATCTAAATTCTAGAGTTTTTGGAAGATGAATTGCAGTATGTAATTATTATTGGTTTAATTATTGCAAAGTCTTATGAGATATATGTGTCCTTTACTTTATGTGAATTGAATTGATATCTCATATATGCTCAAAAGTTAAATTTATTATATTTTCTATAAACTGGAAATAGAACAAACTTTTTGATAAATATTTCGCAGCATCGATCTACCCGTGATCGCACATCTGTGTTATTACTTCACTATACACTTCGTAAGATTTTTTTATGTTGAATCGTACCGATTAAAATTATTTATTTGTTCGTAACCGGCGTTGAGGCTAATTTAAGTTTATGTTCAGGATACAAGTCCATGTGATTTTTTAATGTCCGATAAAATCCTTCTTTTTCATTAAAGTAAGTCACTCATGTTGTTCTCTTGGGAGTGACATCAAATGGGGGAGAGTTCTTAAGTGAACTTGTGCTTAATTGCTATATCTTTATGGGGTGTGTGGTTTTGGAATTTACAGGGGATGCTTGTATCTTAAATCTCCTAGATGAGCCTAAGTATTTTTTACTATGTGATATCATCTAAATAAAGTTGATATGTAATCTCTTTAAGTCTTGAAGTATCTTTTGGTTGTATTTATTACGATCCCATGATTTTCTTACCTTGCCAATTTTTGTTGACAAAAAATGGGAGAATTAATTAGTAGTTTCGCACTACATACATATGGTGTACGTATCATTATGTAAGGGGAACTGAATCAATAATATATAGGTTTCACCTATTATGCAAAAGATGTAAGTATTGATTAGGGGGGGAAACATATCACCATAGTATTACTTCAAAGTTGTGATACAATTGAACTTTGGAAAAGATAATAATACTATGTTTCTGTATAACTACGATTGAGAATATTTGTTTTCATAGTTGTTACCACTACGGATCTTCAAAAACAATGATGCTAAGTTAAACACATTCAGAATCATTGCAACTTGAAGTAACGAGAAATTCAAGGAGTTGAAGAAACCAAGGAAATCAAGCATGATGGATTCGGGGAGTTTTTAAAGCTTTATTTTTTAATCCATATGTATTGATAGTTTTGTCACTAAAATTGACAAAGGGGGAGATTGTTAGAGCGTTTCTCGACCGAACTCACAAGTGTTGCTATCTCAAGCTTGTTGTCAAATTTAGTTGTCAAAACTATATCTTGATTTCTAGTCTACAATTAGTTAAGTATCAGATTAGGATAGAAGTATGTAGCTGAGAGTCGAACATCACCGCGTTCTACCGTCAAAGGTCGAAGATCAACCGAAGATTTTTGAGAACTTCTTTAACAAAAGATAAGTGAAAACTGAACCACCTATTTCTTAAGTTCTATTCATCCTTCTATCTATAAGACGCTGTCGCATAACTAATTAGACTATTGCAAGCATATCAAGAATTTCAAGTCAAATTTATCTTCGTAACTAGTTCTCGAAATATATATGAATAATCTTAATGAACATTTATTCATACTTAATGAATTTTGTTTAAGAACAATTTATTGTTCATAATCTAAATCGTGATTCAGGATTATCATTCAAAAATAGCCTGAAACAGTGATATGTGTCATTGATGTTATTTGGGAATGTTTTGAATTGATTTAGAGAGAAATATATAACTACTGTAAATCTGGATACAGGACAATATGCATAACAGTTTCACAAACTGGGAAAACTATTATAGGTCCGGAACGTATTACATGTACTCAGTACACGTACCGAAGTAGCTATATGTCGAAAGTGACTTAGTGGTACGCATACCCGATATCGATACCACAAAAAATTTGTGAACTCGTGAACCTGGAATGGTACAATACCTAGCATGCATACCGAAAAAGAACTGTTTGTTTGAAACCTGTGTGGTATCTATACTCTGTACGCAAACCGAAAAAGTTGCATAAGTTCTGGAACTTATGTTTGTCTTAAGGGTACACATGCATGAAAATGCAGGGGTCTAACAACCACACCCAACAATTCGTTTGGCAATCTGAGAGGACTTACTCCAATAAACTTTCTAGAGAATCAACTAGACAGTCAGAATCAATCTAGAATAAAGTATATCAAAGAGTTTAATATCTCTAACTCTTAATTCAATATGCAATCAGCAAATAGAAATCTGCATGCCCGATTGAATATAAGAGGAATTATTTGAACGGTACCAAAGACCAATGTTACGGTGTCAATCAATGTAAATCAACAACCAAAGGTTGGATATTATAATTGATTGATGTTAATGCACAATCTGTGATATTTCAATTATATAACAAAATATAATGCGGAAAAGAAATAACACAGACACCAGAATTTTGTAAACGAGGAAACCGCAAATGCATAAAACCCCGGGACCTAGTCCAGATTGAACACCACACTGTATTAAGCCGCTACAGACACTAGCCTACTACCAATTAACTTCGGACTGTACTATAGTTGAATCCTAATCAATCTCACACTGATTCAAGGTACAGTTGCGCTCCTTACGTCTCTGATCCCAGCAGGATACTACGCACTTGATTCCCTTAGCTGATCTCACCCACAACTAAGAGTTTCTACGAAGACTTGATAAAAAAATCTGTCTCACATAGAAAAGTCTATAGGATTGAATAAATCTATCTCCCACAGAAATACCCAAGAGTTTTTGTTTCGTCTTTTGATAAATCAAGGTGAACATGAACCAATTGATAAACCAGACTTATATTCCCGAAGAAAAGCCTAGTATTATCAATCACCTCACAATAAACAAGTTATTGTGGAATCACAAACGATGAGACAAAGGTGTTTGTGATTACTTTTTTTCTTGCGTATCGGAGATATAAAATCTCGATTCAATTATTCCAATTGTACTCAACACGATAGAAACAACAAGATCAGATCACGCAACTACGAAGAGAATAGTTGGGTCTGGCTTCACAATCCCAATGAATTGTTCAAGTCGTTAACCTACAGGGTCTCGAGAAGAAACCTAAGGTTAAAGGAGAATCGACTCTAGTTATGCAACTAGTAACACACATGAGGTGTGGGGATTAGGTTTCCCAGTTGCTAGATTTCTCCTTTATATTGTTTTCAAATCAGGGTTTGCAATCCAAGTTACCTTGGTAACAAAGCATTCAATAATCACCGTTAGATGAAAAATCTGATTCAACCAAGCTAATATCTTTCAACCGTTAGATCGAACTTAGCTTGTTACACACAAATGAAATGTACCCTCAATTAGGTTTATGTAATCGTACCTAAACGTGTACACCATGTTGGTTCACAATTAGCTAACCGAGGTTAGCCTTATGATTACTCTCATATCAACCTTATTCATCTTAACCATAACTAGTTCAAATGACTCAAATGAAACTAGTTAAAGAGTTTTTCAATTGCTATATTCTCATGGATTTATACAAGAACACAATTGAAGCAAAATCGGTTTGATTCACTCGAATCGATACATGAACATTATAGCCACGGTTTGCAAATATTGCATTCCTTATTGATAAATGTTTTAGTCCATGAACTGACCGATTTGATAAAGTAACCATCTTAAGTGTGCGTACGGGTATGCGTACTTAAGCAACCGGATTTGAGTTGGTTTAGTTTCCAAACTCAGCAGAAATTTTCGGTTCGAAAACTTCCGCCCCGTATGCATACTTAAGGTGACTAGTGTTAATTCCCAAACTCAGCAAAAATTTTCAGTTGGAAAACTTCCGCCAGTATGTGTACGGGTACGCATACTTAACCTGTCTCCATCACCAATTTCGTATACACACATATGCATACTCTTGGTTCCCGGTTTATGGATTTATACACTAATGTGCGAACACACTATATATGCTTATATCCAAAGATGGTTACATAATCTCAACTCTTTATTTCAATCACTGAAACATTCTTCTATAATGACAATAGCCGTTTTCACACACTATTAGCATCAAAGCGATTTTCAAGATATTGAAATAATCATTATCGAAACATTCCAAGTCTTACACCAAATGATTGTATCACACAAACCATGTAAGATGTTACTCGGAAATTTTCTCATGATATAAGATGAACTTGGTCGAAGCGAAATCTTACCAACACATATTTAGATAAATATGTAAGCGAGATATACTCAGCTCGAAATCTCAAATGTGTATAGAGAAAACTATATCGTAACACGACTTATGTCTCAATATAGGAGATATAGTAGAAATAGACTTTCCAAGTGATAGATGAGTTTAACTATCCACATACCTTTTGTCGATGAAGTTCCACAAGCTCTTCTTAGTAGTTTTTCTTCTTCAAGTGATAAGCGCCGTGAAGTCTAAGCTCAAATACACAAACTATGTCCTAGTCCGAGACATCTATAAATAGGCTAGAAATCAAGACTTATAGTTTTGATCACTAACATTGAAAAACATGCTTGAGATAGCAATGCATGCGAGTTCGACCGAGCAGTACTCTAACAATACCCGGTACATGTACCATGACAAATATAGTCATGAACAAGGTTGAGTACACGTAGTCGCCCTGTCGAATATTTTTCAGAGGCGCATAAAATTATTTCTGTGAGATAATTAACATTTGAATAAATCTCTAAGAACAATATATAGACATGATTGATCACATTATAACCTATGGTTGTGACTCAAACTTAAAGTATTAATTGTTATATGAAAATTATTAAGCTTACAGTTCAATCGGCTAGTTTCGGCTAACCGTCCATGAACAATGTCTTTATATACAGTTCGGTTACGGTTCATCCTAACCAGAGTGTATATATTGATATGTCAATCGCATTTCAAAGATATATTCATCTAATGGTGGATATTGTTTGATTGGTTCCAAATCTATCTTACCTTAAACCTAAAGCAACCTATACTTTGAAAGTTTGTATAAGGGGAACCTCAAGCAACTGGGATATTTGAATCCCGACACTACTCTTTGTGTATCCTAGTTGTAAACTAGAGTCGTCCTCTTCCTATAACCCTTTTAGGGGTTAGTGACTAAAAATACTTCATAAGGATTCGTGAAGCCATGTCCAACTACGTTTATCTTGATAGTTCGTGTATCTGATTTTTTTCGATTGTTGAGCTGCTCACTCGAACAAGATATATAGAAATCACAAAGCTCTCTTCGTCTCAGACTTTGTGATTCCACAAGTTTGATATTTGTGAGGTGAATAATAATCTAAGATGCTCTTCGGGAAGCAAAAGTCCGGATTTTGAGGTTAGCTAGACTTTGTCTATTGCTATCAATTTCTAGTCTCACCTTGACCCATTGATCAGAAAGGAAATCACACATATAGGCTTATCTGTGGGAGGCAGGTTGGTTTCAAGTCTTCAATTGAGTTGAAGCAACTCTTATGCTATAAAGGACGTCAGCTAGAGGAATCATTTGCGCAGAGTCCTGTTGTGATTCAAGAGGCGTAAGGAGCGTGACTGTAACTGAATTGTTGTGAGGGTTTAATTCGTTCTCAACTATATTCCAGTCTGAAGTTAATAGGTACTAGGCTAGTGTCTGTAGCGGTTTAATACAGTTTGGTGTTCAAATATGGACTAGGTCTCGGGGTTCTGCACTTGCGGTTTCCTCCCTAACAAAATTTCTGGTGTCTGTGTTATTTCTTTTCCGCATTATATTGTTTATCTTCATAATTGAAATATCACAGGTTGTACGTAATTCAATAAAAGTAGATACATCCATCCTTGTTTGTTAGATACGATTTGATTGATTCTTGGATATTGATATTTGAGATCATCCAAGAACCCTCACATGTAAATCAGGTTCACGGATTTGGTTCTGTCAACTTTCTGATTGTGGTAGAAATAAATATAACTCTGAATATTATTTCTCGATTGAGATTCATTAAGTTGAACTCTCAGAATTGTATTTAGGTTTTGTCCATACAGTTTCCGTAAGAAAAAGGTGTTGGTGCATTTTGGTACCCCCTACGTTTTCAGATATATTCTAGTGTGGGAGATGATGTTCCATTTTCACAAGAAAGTTGGTTGGAAGAAGACATATATAAAGATAAACTTTCGTTGTACTTTACCGAAATAACCCAGTCGAAGCACTACAACCTATAAGAAGTGGTGGATTTCCTAATTCCGGTTTAAAGGCATTTCTAGCGCAAAAAGGCATCTCTGATTCGGAAACAGATGACCTTGAAGCGAATACCAAAATTTCCAAGGTTCATTTTTTATGGTTACTTGGTTCATGTTTTTTCCCCAACTCAAACGCTAATACTCAAGTAGGATGACTAGACGCGTCGCGAGATATGGAAGAAACTCCCACTTATGATTGGGGTCTGCCATATTAGCAAAATTGTACATTTCTATTGATATTGCATGCTTGGGTTCATCAAGCATCGAGGTATATGCGGCGTCCTTGAGGTAAATTTGACAATACATGTTTGTTGGATGCTATATTAGTTAAAAAAATAGCAACTAACTAATTGTATGATGTTCACTTTCAGCTTTTGTGGTATACATATTAACATTGGTGTATCAAGACATTTACACCGCATCAAAAAATATTTCCCAATTGTAATAAGGTTTAATGGCGATAACTGACAAAAAATTAAATAATAAATACAGAGGTAGATAATATGCATGTGTGGAGATACCAACACATGCTTAGAAACAAACATACCGTTAAATGGATGTCGTATGGGGATTTTGCGGAGATAATCTATCATGTTTCTGAAAGAATCAAAGATTTTTTTAACTCCCATGCATTGTGTTCTACAGTCCAACTAGGGATTGTGGTGTTTATTATCATGAAGAAAGATATGCCAGACTGTTAGTTAGTGTAGTTGGACTGCTAGAAAAGCCTTGATCTATCCACCGTCTTTGGAAAAAAATATAATACATTTAAGAGAAGAGGCTGGAAAAGGTATGAGACATTATTTAACCCTTGTGACAAAGACTAATCCGATGAGCGGTACAAATCGGTTGTAGGGACGATTTTGTGTGAAGATGTCGTACGCATCTATGGGTTAGATTTTTCCGTAGTTGGTAAAGCATTACATAAAATTTTGTTTCTAGCATATCCACCGTAGGTGATTCCATCTTTCACCACTTATCCTTCAACATGTTCTTCATCTTCATCGGCGAGTTCAAGACCAGAATCTTCATCGGCTGGGTCTAATTTGCCAGAATTGAAGAGGGAGTTAGACTCTCTTACATTGGATGGAGAGAGGGATTCTTATAATTGTCTCACAAGATCCCGACCGTCTTAATTTTTATACAAGAACATCGGTTTTTTCGTGAAAAGTTGGTTGAACAATTGAATCAAATGGAATTAAGAGATGTGAAAGCTAGGAGTATATACATACAAGAGTTACAAAGAATGGGTGAGAGCATGAGCTTCTGTCCTAATTTTTTAACCACTACTGCAACTCCAACATCCCAGGATACTATGACAGACTCATAAGTCAACATATGCTAGGAGAAGGCTATCGTCCACTGCAACAATGTCCATATCGTCAATCCTCTCAACAATATCCTCATGATTATCAAGAGTATAGAAGATAATTAAACTTCTAAGGAACTCAAGATGAAAGATAAATCAATGGTTTGGAAATCAAGGTGAAGGATCTCAACCTACAGGATCATATCAAGGGTGTGGGAATATGATGCAAAGGGGCACGTGTAATAGAATTTGGAATGTGACTGAGTAGTTATGCTTATGTAAACTTAATGACATCTAATTTAGCTTAGATGTTCTCTATTTATGAAACTTAGTGACATTAATTAAAATTAGATTGGATCTATTTATGTTAATCATCACATATAATTAGTAATAATCTTAAATTTGATTAAAATTTAAAACACCTCCATCAACATCTTGCTCGAGTTGTATGTGTTAGAGCAATGCTCGGTTGAACCCACAAGTTTTGCTATCTCAATCTTCTTGTCAACGTAATATGTTCAAAACTATTTATTGATTTATAATCTACTAAGTCAAGTCTCGGACTAAGTTAGAATCTAGTAGTTGAGTATCATACATCACCCTCGAATACTGAAGATCGACGAAGATATTTGAGGAACTTATGTATCAGGTATGTGAAGATTGAACCATTCTATTTTACTCATTATATTATCATTCAATCTGTTGAGACTATGTCGTACGACTTCTAGTAAATTTACAAAAAAGAAATTTCGAGTCAAGCTTGTCTTGTTAAACATATCGAAATATGATTCTAGCATAGATGTTCAAAGGTCCTTAACAATATTAGTTCGAAACAGTTTATTGTTTGAGAATTAACTTATGGATTAATTGAAAATAGCCCATGCAATTGATTTTAGTCATTTGGGAATGTTTCAAATATCATAAGAGAGGAATTCATGAAGTACTGATATTTTAAATCAAGGTAGGTTGTAAAACCACTTCCCAAACCATAGATATCTGAGTTTCAGAAATGCAGGGACGGTTTGCAAACTAGTTCGTGAGGTTCGCTAGCTTTGTCTATTGCAAACAGATTTCCAAGCCTTGATCTTTAATCTAAAAGTAAATCAAATATGCTTATCTATCAGAGGAAGATTGGTATCAAAAGTCTTCACTGAGGTTGAAGTAACTCTTATGTTGTAAAGGACGTCAGCTAAGGGAATCAATTGCGTAGAATCTTGTGAGGTTCAAGAGACGTAAGGAGCACGACTGTAAATGAATTATTTGGAAGGTGGATTCGGTTTCAACCACATTCCAGTCCCAAGTCTGATAGTAGGCTAGTGTTTGTAGCTTCTTAATACAGTTTGTCAAATCTGGACGAGGTCCCGGGGTTTTTCTGCAGTTGCGGTTTCCTCGTTAAAAAAAATTCTGGTGTCTTGTGCTTTTCCTTTTTCACATTAAATTTTTCATATTTATTTTTACATTTACGTAGGTTGTACGTATTCAATCTTAGTAAATACGTCCATCTAATTGTGATCGATTACGAGACTTGTTTCTTGTAGAATTCATATCTTTAAAGATAGATAACAAGTTTAAATACTTGGCAGAATTCCGATTGTATTATTTGGATACGACTAGATTGATCTTGGATATTGATTTTTGAGATCGTCCAAGTACTCTTCTTAACAATCAGGTTCACAAATTATTTGTCTTATACATACTGATCGAGAATAGGTAGAGATATAAACTCTTTATACATATTGTCAAGGATCATTAAGTTGGTTTGCTTGCAATTTTTAATTGTCCATTCAGGTTACCGAACAAAAAAGTTGTCAGTATACTTGGTACCCTCTCCTTTTCAGTATGTGTGATTTTTAACATCTCATACAGGTTACTAAAAACTCCTTAAAGTTTGCGTAATGAGCTTCTTAAGCAAAATTTGTTCTCTTCCATCTTCGCCATTCCTTTTTAGCTTGCAATATAAATTTAACATTAGTTTCACCTCTAAGTCGATACCAATTGAAAAAATGAACTAAAACTATAAATTTTTCCACTTTGTTTCTTATAGTTTGATTCGACAAAACAAAACAACATCATTATGGTCATTCGGGTTACCGGTGTCAGTGCAGAAGTTTTCATAAATTTTGATCCAATACTCATGTTCACTAAACTATTTTACCAATGTTCTGTACCCCTAGACGGATAACATACTACAAATTTTTTACATGAAGATAAATCTTCATCTACGGTACACTCTCCATGATTAATGTATGTGCAACCATTCCTATGAAATTATGGGTGTAAAAGGTGTAGAAGGTGTGATTCTGGAAGTGAAAATAATCGAATTTACAGAAGATATAATTAGAGCCTTTGGATTGAACTAGATGTTATCGACTCAGTTAAGGGCGGTCGTCCCTGTGTGAGATGAGTGTCGTCTCAGCTTAAAATGAGGCTCGACCTAGGTGAAGCCGAGCGTCTCAGGTTGAGTCGTTCGTTCAGGTTTTAGACGCTCGTCTAACCTTGAGATGGGGTGGTAAAAATCCCTAATTTGCTAATTTGCCCACCCCATTTGTCTGTTTACTAATGCCATCGTGGGGTGGGAATGTGCATATCTGCTAATTTTCCTACCCCACTGGATTTCCTCTAAACTAAAGATTTTTCACTAGGCATGTTCCACAAACTTATTTGTAACCAGGGTTGTCTTAAGAAACAGTCAGAAAAAACGCCCTAACCTAGATTGCCTCTCAGGATTAGCAGAGGGTGATTTTGGAATCCAGTTTTGTAAGTGGGCAGTTTATTGGTTGTTTTTATGACGGTCTATCCATTATTTTGGTTATAAGTATTTCCCAATGCCCCCAATAGAGTGTCCCTAAGGTTGTGTTTGGCGCAGTTTTTGAAAAAAAAATCACAATATGAACAACTTTAAAGGAACAAAAATTTCCTTATATAACATATACTGACGTTTTACTTAAAAGATTCAGGGTAAAAATTGTCATTTTTTCCTCCTTAATTGGACAAACCTTTGGTTTGTCGTCTAATTCTATAATATGAATGCTTTGTTTTAACTTGATATCATCATTTCTTATCGATTCCATGGATTTATTCCTCTAATTTCTACTTTGAGGTGTTTTTGAGTCGAGATTTGCAGAAGAGATTGATGACGTTTTTTTTTATTTCCTAGTTTTTCTGTTGGGAGGTTGGATTTTTCATCTTGTGTAGATCAAGTAATGAATTAGATACATGATTCATATTGATATTAGATTATCTTTCTGAAAATTTTAGGGCCTAACAACCTCACTCAATATTTCGCTTAGCAATCTGTATGGACTAACTGTTAGAGCATAGCTCGGTCAACCTCGCATGCGTTGCTATCTCAAGCATGTTTGTCAATATTAGTGATCAAAACTATAAGTCTTGATTTCTAGCCTACATATCTAAGTCTCGGACTAGGATAGAAAAGTGTAGTTGAGCTCAAGGACTTCATGGCGATTCATCATACAACGACGAAGATCTATACAAGGAACCGTGGAAGTTCATCAAAAAAAAGGTATGTGGAGACTTGAAATCACTCAAAAGTCTATCTCTTCTATCTCCTACTTCTTATGAGACAAAAGTCGTATGCTATATAGACTAGATCATACACATTTGACATTTCGAGCTGAGCATTCATTGCTTATCTTTTATCTCGAAACCGTGTGTTGGTAAAGCGTTACGCTTTGATCAAGTTTATCTTCACCTAGTGATGAAAGTCATGAAAAGTTTCAATCACTTTGAGAATTGCTCTGACATGAATCGGTCTGTGAATAACGGCTACATAGCGTCCTATGAGAATGTCTCAATGATTAAAATAAGAGTTTAGATTACATAACCATGTATTCCTTGAACCGAAGTTTTCGAACTTTGTTGATCAAGAGAAATCGGGAGGATTGTGGAATTGGCTTGCCAAGTCTGCGAACTGTCGGAAGTTCTCGACCGATAATTTCTGCTGGGATTTTCCAAAACTCGTTCGTGTGCTAAGTCCGCGAACTGGAGGAATCTCTCTTTCCGAGAATTTCTGCTGAGTTTGGAAAACTCAACTGATTAACTTAAGTCCACGAACTTGTTTGTGAACTTAAGAGGTTATGATCTAAAGATGTGCCCTGAACATGAAACATTAAATTACTAATGAATGCTTTATGCAAACCGTGGCTATAATGTTCATGAGCCGATTCAGTCGAATCGAATCATCTTTGTTTCAATTGTGTCTTGTGTAGTTACATATGATCTCATAGCAATTGAACAACTTTGTAACTAGTTCATTTGAGTCAATTGAACTAGTTATGGTGAAGAAGAACAAGGTTAATATGAAATGTTCATATGGTTAACCTTTTGGGTTACTATGTTGAACCAACATACACGTACACGTTTGGGCATGGTTTTCACGAACCCAGTAAACGTCTACCAAGTGTGTGTGGCAAGCTAAGTTTTCGATCTAACGGTTGAGAAATATTAGCTTGAATCTAAATCAGGTTTTCATCTAACGGGGAATAAGGATTGCTTTGTAACTAAGGAAAAACCCTGATTTGAAGGCTATATAAATGAGACATCTAGCATTGTGCAAAACTAATCCACACACGTCTGTGTGCTACTAGTGCGCCCGCTAGAGTCGATCTCCATTAACCTTTGATTTTCTTCTCTAAAATCAGGTTAACGACTTACAGACTTCATTGGGATTGTGAATCCAGACCGATACTACTTTATCGTAGTTGTGTGATCTGATCTTGCATCTTCTATCGTACGAGTACAATCGATTGATTGGCTTGAGATCGTGAGAGTTCTCCGATAGGCAAGATAAAGAAGTCACAAACATATTCGTCTCACTGTTTGTGATTCCTCGACAATCCGCTTGTGTGGTCAGGAAGGATTGTAGAGAGGTGATTGATTAATCTAGACTGTTCTTCGGGAATATAAGACCGGAATATCAATTGGTTCCTGTTACCTTGATTTTATATCTAAAGACGGAACAAAACCTGGGGTTTATCTGTGGGAGACAGATTTATCCTCTTATAGACTTTTCTGTGTGAGACAGATCTGTTTATTATCAAGTCTGTGATTTTGGGTTACATCAACTCTTGATTGTGGGTGAGATAAACTAAGGGAATCAAGTGCACAGTATCCTGCTGGGATCAGAGGAGTAGGAGTACAGCTGTACCTTGGATTGGTGGGAGACTGATTGGGGTTCAACTATAGTCCAGTCCGAAGTTAGTTTGCAGTAGGATAGTGTCTGTAGCAGCTTAATACAGTGTGTATTCAATCTGGACTAGGTTCCGGGGTTTTTCTGCATTTGCGGTTTCCTCGTTAACAAAATTTCTGGTGTCTGTGTTATTTCTTTTCTGCATTATATTTTATATAATTGAAATAATACACGTTGTGCGTTCGTGATCATCAATTGGAAATCCAACCTTTGGTTGTTGATTGATCCTTGGACATTGGTCTTTGGTACCGTCCAAGTATTCCTTGTATTTGATAAAGACTCGCTATTGTTTTTAGCTTGAGTAAAAATCAAATCAAGAGATATTAACTCCTTGAGATACTTTTATCTAAATTTATTCTGACTGTCTAGTTGATTCTCTAGCAAAGTATTTCGGAGTTAGTCCATACAGATTGCTAATCGAAATATTGGGTGGTGTTGTTATACCCCCACTTTTTCAATTGGTATCAGAGAAGGAAAACACGGTAAACCTAATAAGTTTGTGTTTGTTCGTTCCATATAAATTGCCCTATGGGAAATTTCTTTTAAAAACTTGCTCCTGGCATCTGTAACGCACGCCAGAATTCCGTAAAGATTGTTCAAAGATTGTTATGGTTAAAACCTCTGGGTTCTCATGATAATCTTACTTCATCTAAAAGGGGAAATTTAGATGTTAAGAAGCAATCTGAAGGAAAAAATGAAAAGAAGGAACAATTGGGAAAACGTTCA
This sequence comes from Papaver somniferum, assembly GCF_003573695.1. Lineage (NCBI taxonomy): Eukaryota > Viridiplantae > Streptophyta > Magnoliopsida > Ranunculales > Papaveraceae > Papaver > Papaver somniferum. The sequence goes on along the minus strand of NC_039358.1, from coordinate 144,995,786 downwards.
ATACGCTCAAAGATATGGAACCTCGCTAGATTAACTCTTGATCTCTATGAGGAATAATATCGTAATGGATCAATTGATAATGATCTGTTTAAAGCGTTCAAAGGCGTCAAATTCTTAGAAAAACTTAATTCTGTTAAGTCTAAGAATCATTCCGAAAAGGGTTTCGTATGTATTAAACTTGTTGATACTGTACAACCCAGAAATCGGAAGAATCCTTCTTCTAGCCATAATAAACGAAGGATATGAAGCTCTAACTTCCCTGACTATCATCATTATTTTGATTATACTACAGAGATTGTTCACACTTATCAACCAGCATGAGAACTCCTCTGCGCATTATGCCTCTTGGTAACAAGATTGGCATTTACCCAATTTGTACATATATTGAAGTGGGGCAAAAAATAGTTTGTGTTGTGTACAGTTGTGTTGTGCCTAGTTAGATTTCTATTGCTTCTGTTAGATGTTGGTTGCATACCCTTAATGTGAAAAGGGCTAAGAATATCCCCTAAGTATTGTGGGTCACCGTTCGTGTACACACCAAGCCCATGAATGAGGGATATATATATATATGTTGGTGGTCCGCGAACCTTTTTCTCTCTCATCTTCCGTCCGCGTACGAGAACTAGGGTTTGTACTTCTCCACCATTAAAGCTTCTTTGAAGAAATCAAAAGGAAGGGTGTTTGAGGTTCTCTTCAAGTAAGTAATTTTTCTCTCGTATATCTCTTTATGATGGGTTCTAGAAGCATGAAAATGAGTTCTAAAAGTTCAAAATCCTCTAGCTTGAATCCTCCTTGTGATCAAAATTCTCTTAGAATTAGGTTTGTGAATGATTCTTGTGCTAGAACTTTTGATAGAATTGCTTCCAAAGGTTTTATTCTAGAAAAGAAGTTGGAAACCTTTAGTGGACATGAAGAGGATTTAGGTTGCTTCAAAAAGTTCAATCTTGGGAATATCTTTAATGGCCTTGGTGAAGGTTTTGATTCTCTAACAAGGATTTTCTATGCCAACATTCATGATGTTGATTTTAAGAAGATGGAATTTAAATCCATGATAAATAGAGAAAGGTTCCTCGTTAATAGAGAGATAGTTTCAAGGGTCACCGAAATACCGTTGGGGAACGTACGGTTACCTAGACCAAGTGATGAACGTCCATCATATGATGATATCTCTATTGGACTTTGTGGAAAAAAGGTTGTTTGGAGTCAAGGAAAGTTTCCTACTAATGATCTTAGTATTGCTTTAATGACGTTTTGAAAACTCGGTATCTCTAACCTTTGTCCCTCCACAATTGAGAATTCTTGGTGGAGTTATGAATTTGCGTAATTAGTCTACTTCCTTGAATCCGGCAATACAAATCTTGACATTTGTGGTTTTATCATCTTTCAAATGATGACGATGACTTCTCACATCAAGATGTTAGGCTATCCTTGTTTGATTAGCCAAATTTGCCGTGATCGTGGACTTGATTTTATTGGAAATTCTCTTGGGGTCCCCAAGCTTGTTCGTCCATGTACCTTTCGGTGTATAAGGGAAAATGTTCGCAAGCGACAAAGAGGTACTCCTCTTGATGTTGAAGACCCTACCACCTTGAGGCTTATTCAAAAAGTATACAAGGGTGTGTGCAAGGTAAATGCAAGAGTAAAGTGCTTAAAAGATCAAGTGTCGTTAATTGGAACCAAGTGTCCCGAGCTCAAGGAAGAGTTGGATTCAATTCAAGCTACTTGGAAATTGTCTGATGATGAAGGTGATGAGTAATGCATCTTCTTATATGCCTAGTAAGTCTTCTTTTTGGATAAGTAGGAAGAATAACTAGTGCTTTGAATAGCGATGATTGTGACTACACATAGCTATTTTTGTTTTCATCTTCTTGTGTTATTTTTTAGGTTTATTGGTATTAAATTCTAAAAATATTTGGAGGATGATGTTTATTGCAGTATTGTAATGGTTTGTGATATTGCAATATTTTTATGGGATATTTATTGTTTACGACCGTGAACTTGAAGGTCCCATATTGCAGTCAAAAGTAAAGTCGTTCATGAATCGGTATTCGTATTGATGAAATGACGAATGGACTTTTGACATATACAAAAGTTAAGCTTATGTAATCATTAATTTGATGGAAAATAGGATAAAATCTTTTGTTCAACAAGGATAAAGTCTATTATGTCGTTACGATGGAAAATATAATAGATCCTTGTATGTTATTGTTAGGGTACCGACCCTAAACTCGTCATAAGCCCATGGGTAGAACTCAACTCGAAAACCGATTGACTAGAAGAGGGAACCCATTGACTTATAAACTACCAATTAAGCCCCATCTAACCAATATGGGACTAGGATTCCAACATCCCACCACGCTTCCAGACCCAACGTCCTCGTTGGCCCACTCTATCGACACTGACCCCGAAGGTAGCCCTTTCTCTTATGGAGGCTTCACTCCCCTATCAGTATTCAATGCGGGTGACAACTACGCCCATACATAGGTGCCCCAACACTTTAATCTAGCCTATAGGTCACCCCTTCCGTGGAGCGGGCATGGGTCGTGGTGGTTGGCTCAGATACCAATTGTTAAGAAACGATTTGTTTCTTAACCAACAGCCAGCAGCTCAAGCTCAAAAGGTCATGATTCGAGGAACCAATAAATCAAAGGGGTAGCAATTTGCTTAATAATTCTCTTGTTATCATTAGTCAACTCATAAGACCTATTTATAGGCTACATTACTTGAAAAATAAGAAAACAATACTACTCCTAAAATACTATTCTAAACAAATATAAACTCTAAATAAAATAATTAAATACTTAAAATATAATAAAATACCTAAATAAATATATTATCTCTAATAATAAATAATTTATGCTTATCCAATGCCTTGTGCCTCCATTGGACTTGTGTGCTCGCTGCGCCCTTTACTTGCTAGCCAGGGTGGCTTCCACAATCTTGAGAGACTTAACCCCTATAAAGGATCATATATACCAAATATGCCTGAGTGACGCATCGGGTCAACATCGTTGACATGTTCCATAAAACGTGGTCTTATCATTCCACCCTCCTTAAATAGGACTTTGTCCTCAAAGTCCACTATATATATTGATACTGGCTTCACATGTGATCTTACCATTACTTTGCCCTCAAAGTCCACTATATATATTGATACTGGCTCCACATGTGATCTTACCATTGATGTTGGGATCCTAGTCCCACATTGGTTAGATGGGGCTTAATTGGTAGTTTATAAGTCAATGGGTTCCCTCTTCTAGTCAACCGGTTTTCGAGTTGAGTTCTACCCATGGGCTTATGACGAGTTTAGGATCGGTACCCATATCAATTGGTATCAGAGCAAGTTCGCTCCTATCCCTACTTCCGCTACCACTATCATCATCAATCACCAAAATCATCCATCACCCATCTTTCACCGTATCGAAAAAAAAAAAAAAAAAAAGACGTGAACTTTGTTCATCATCAGGTTGGTTATTGTCTGCGTAAGATTCTATATCACCGATTATCAATACTCTAGCTCCAGATTTGGCAAGCTGTTGCAACTACCGTTGAACACGAAGTGATTGGGTGAGTTTATTATTGGTTATTTAATTAAGGTTTAGTTCGAGAATCTAATAGTACTGCATGCATCATAACGGCGTTCATCACATTCACATGTAGCTAAGCCATTATTATCACCAGCATACACCTGTTACTTTCTTTCAAATCCATTAATAAGTCAGAAACCCTAGGTCCACGTACCCTACACCATTAACCTACATCAACAGAAGGAGTCTAAACGCCATACAGCCCTTCAACTACTCCTGTACACAGTACACCGTCCGATCTCAGTGCTTAGATTAACGGATATAGCTAGCTTTCGGTTCGCTAACAATTGGACCCGTTTTAGCCCAACTGCAAGCCCAATCATAGTTGCATCAAAGCATCGCACAATCAGTTTGGCTTGCAATATGTATAAAGGATCCACAAGGAAATTATTATGTCAGCAGTTCGATGGCAGAGACCTTGAAGGGTGGTTATTCCAAGCACAACTAATTTTTGAGTTCCGAAGAATTCTGCCGGAAGATTTTGTGAAGGTAGCTAGTAATCACTTTATCGGTAGTCCGCTCAAATGGTACAAGTGGATGCAAGATTATATTTCAGGATCTTGGGAGAATATTTGTTTTGCTTTATTAAAGCGTTTCGGAAATAATGATCCCTCTCTTGTGTCTGCTAACTTGCAACAAAATTTAGATGACAATCGTACTTATTGGTGATCCGCATTCCAAGAATTTAAGGAGCGTGAAAGAGCTAAAGTTGTTAAACCACAGAAAATTATATCTGATTATTCAATTATTGAAACTTCAACACCTAGTGAGCCGATTAAAATTTCAGATACGGTCAATATTCCTCTGGAAGTTGTCGGAAAAGAAAAGCAGGTTATGGGTGCACCAAAACCGGACCTTAGGGGCAAAGTCTTATTTAAGGAGGGTGGAATGGTAAGATCACATGTGGAGCCAGTATCAATATATATAGTGGACTTTGAGGGAAAAGTCCCATTTAAGGAGGGTGGAATGATAAGACCGCGTTTTATGGAACATGTCAACGGTGTTGACCCGATGCGTCACTCAGGCATATTTGGTATATATGATCCTTTATACTGGTTAAGTCTCTCAAGATTGTGGAAGCCACCCTGGCTAGCAAGTAAAGGGCGCAACGAGCACACAAGTCCAATGGAGTCACAAGGCATTGGATAAGCATAAATTATTTATTATTAGAGATGATATATTTATTTAGGTATTTTATTATATTTTAAGTATTTAATTATTTTATTTAGAGTTTATATTTGTTTAGAATAGTATTTTAGGAGTAGTATTGTTTTCTTATTTTCCAAGTAATGTAGCCTATAAATAGGCCTTATGAGTTGATTAATAATAACAAGAGAATTATTAAGCAAATTGCTACCTCTTTGGTTTATTGGTTCCTCGAATCATGACCTTTTGAGCTTGAGTTGTTGGCCGTTGGTTAAGAAACAAATCGTTTCTTATCAGTTATCCACGGTATTGATCTTCATTGATCCATTTTATTATGTTTTACCGTGAAGGCTCCATTGTGTGTCTTATGTTGAGCACCTTACAACTAAGTCGATTTACGTTAGCTTTGTTGGTTGTTCCATAAGATGCTATATGTCGAGCATTAAGAACTAAATTAATCAACCTGTTTGGTTATTTAGTTTGTACTCCATAAGTTTTCTTTCTTATGTCGAGTACATGTACGGTCAAGGTTGTCATATTCTATGATAAACTTAGTCGGGGTTCCATAAGTTCTTTTATGTTGAGCCCAAAATAATAAAATTGATTACTTCGGTGATTAGTTTGGTTATTTATATTCCAATTAGATTAATTATAGGTTCTCTTGTAATTAATTTAGTTGAGTTTTCATATATTCCACAAGTTCTTGTGTTGAGTATATGAAAGGATACACTATCATGTTCTTTGGTTAATGTAGTCATATATTCAGTAAGGTTTTCCTTATGTTGAGTATTTGAACGTTAAGTTAGTCATCTCCGTGTGATTGACTTAGTCGTAGCTCCGTGAGTTTACTTATGTTGAGCACTTTCAATTAAATTGATCATTTTTGTGGTTTGATTTAGTTGCGTATTTCAATTGATTAATCATGGGTTTACTTGTGATTAATTTGGTTGAGCTTTGGATATAGAAAATCATTCCTATGGTTTTTGGTGTCCAATAAAAAATCCTTCTTTTCCTTCGAAATTAAGGTCACTCTTGTTGTTCTCTCGGGAATGACATCAAATGGGGGAGAGTTCTTTTGAACTTGTGCTTAATGGTAATATCTTGCGGGGAGTGCGGCTGTGGAATTTTATAGGGGTTATCTTGTATCTTAAAACTCCTTGATGAATGATGTTAGCTTCGGCTATTAGATTGCATCTAAATTAAGTTGGTATGTATTTTTCTTTTGGTCATGAAATGTCTCTTGTGGAAATTTCATTATGATCCCTTTCTTGTACCTTTGCCAATTTTATTGACAAAAAAGGGGAGAAATATTGTAGTTCACACTAAAAATACATATGGTTTTCGGATCATTGTGTAAGGGGAAGTGGTTTCCATGATCGAGATGGAGTATTGAGTAAGGGGGGAGTGATACATATCACCGTAGTATTATTGTTAAATTCTTAATACAATTGGACTTTGATGTTATATAATAATACTATGACACTGTATAATAATGATCGAGAATCTCGATTTCTCTCATTGTTATAGCTACAGATCTTCAACAACGATGGTGCTCAACTTACAACCTTTGGGATCATTGGAGTACTTGGAAGGACGAAGATTTCAAGGAACGTTGAAGATTAGACTATGGAATAGGGGCCACTAAAGTTTATGTTTTTTTGTATTCCATATGTATTAATAGTTTTGTCACTAAAACTGACAAAGGGGGAGATTGTTAGAGCATAGCTCGGTCAACCTCGCATGCGTTGCTGTCTCAAGCATGCTTGTCAATATTAGTGATCAAAACTATAAGTCTTGATTTATATCCTACATAGCTAAGTCTCAGATTAGGATAGAAAAGTGTAGTTGAGATCAAGGACTTCATGGCGATTCATCATACAACGACGAAGATCTATACAAGGAACCGTGGAACTTCATCAAAAAAAGGTATGTGGAGACTTGAACTTATCTATCACTCAAAAGTCTATCTCTTCTATCTCTTACTTCTTATGAGACAAAAGTCGTATGCTATATAGACTAGATCATACACATTTGACATTTCGAGCTGAGCATTCATTGCTTATATTTTATCTCGAAACCGTGTGTTGGTAAAGCGTTCCGCTTTGATCAAGTTTATCTTCACCTAGTGATGAAAGTCATGAAAAGTTTCAATCACTTTGAGAATTGCTCTGACGTGAATCGGTCTGTGAATAACGGCTACATAGCGTCCTATGAGAATGTCTCAATGATTAAAATGAGAGTTTAGATTACATAACCATGTATTCCTTGAACCGAAGTTTTCGAACTTTGTTGATCAAGAGAAATCGGGAGGATTGTGGAATTGGCTTGCCAAGTCCGCGAACTGTCGGAAGTTCTTGACCGAGAATTTCTGCTGGGATTTTCCAAAACTCGTTTGTGTGCTAAGTCCGCGAACTGGCGGAAGCTCTCTTTCCGAGAATTTCTGCTGAGTTTGGAAAACTCAACTGATTAACTTAAGTCCGCGAACTTGTTTGTGAACTTAAGAGGTTATGATCTAAATATGTGCTCTGAACATGAAACATTAAATTACTAAGGAATGCTTTATGCAAACCGTGGCTATAATGTTCATGAGCCGATTAAATCGAATCGAATCATCTTTGTTTCAATTGTGTCTTGTGTAGTTACATAAGATCTCATAGCAATTGAACAACTCTGTAACTAGTTCATTTGAGTCAATTGAACTAGTTATGGTGAAGAAGAACAAGGTTAATATGAAATGCTCATATGGTTAACCTTTTGGGTTACTATGTTGAACCAACATACACGTACACGTTTGGGCATGGTTTTCACGAACCCAGTAAACGTCTACCAAGTGTGTGTGGCAAGCTAAGTTTTCGATCTAACGGTTGAGAAATATTAGCTTGAATCTGAATCAGGTTTCATCTAACGGTGAATAAGGATTGCTTTGTAACTAAGGAAAAACCCTGATTTGAAGGCTATATAAATGAGACATCTAGCATTGTGCAAAACTAATCCACACACGTCTGTGTGCTACTAGTGCGCCCGCTAGAGTCGATCTCCATTAACCTTTGATTTTCTTCTCTAAAATCAGGTTAACGACTTACAGAATTCATTGGGATTGTGAATCCAGACCGATACTACTTTATCGTAGTTGTGTGATCTGATCTTGCATCTTCTATCGTACGAGTACAATCGATTGATTGGCTTGAGATCGTGAGAGTTCTCCGATAGGCAAGATAAAGAAGTCACAAACATATTCGTCTCACTGTTTGTGATTCCTCGACAATCCGCTTGTGTGGTCAGGAAGGATTGTAGAGAGGTGATTGATTAATCTAGACTGTTCTTCGGGAATATAAGACCGGAATATCAATTGGTTCCTGTTACCTTGATTTTATATCTAAAGACGGAACAAAACCTAGGGTTTATCTGTGGGAGACAGATTTATCCTCTTATAGACTTTTCTGTGTGAGACAGATCTGTTTATTATCAAGTCTGTGATTTTGGGTTACATCAACTCTTGATTGTGGGTGAGATAAACTAAGGGAATCAAGTGCACAGTATCCTGCTGGGATCAGAGGAGTAGGAGTACAGCTGTACCTTGGATTGGTGGGAGACTGATTGGGGTTCAACTATAGTCCAGTCCGAAGTTAGTTTGCAGTAGGATAGTGTCTGTAGCAGCTTAATACAGTGTGTATTCAATCTGGACTAGGTTCCGGGGTTTTTCTGCATTTGCGGTTTCCTCGTTAACAAAATTTCTGGTGTCTGTGTTATTTCTTTTCTGCATTATATTTTATATAATTGAAATAATACACGTTGTGCGTTCGTGATCATCAATTGGAAATCCAACCTTTGGTTGTTGATTGATACTGATTGATCCTTGGACATTGGTCTTTGGTACCGTCCAAGTATTCCTTGTATTTGATAAATACTCGCTATTGTTTTTAGCTTGAGTAAAAATCAAATCAAGAGAGAGATATTAACTCCTTGAGATACTTTTATCTAGATCGAGTCTGACTGTCTAGTTGATTCTCTAGCAAAGTATTTCGGAGTTAGTCCATACAGATTTCTAATCGAAATATTGGGTGGTGTTGTTAGACCCCCACTTTTTCACTAACTCCAATACACTTTTAAGAGAATCAACTAGACAGTCAGACTCAATCTTAAGAAAAGTATATCAAAGAGTTATATCTCAATTTCTCGGTTCAATACTTACTCAAGCAAATAGCAATCTGCGATTTTAATTGAATACAAGAGAAATCACTTGAACGGTACCAAAGACCAATGTTCAAGGATCAATCAATTTCAATCAGCAACCAATGTTGGATTTACCAATTGATCGATACAACGCACAACTTGTGATATTTCAATTATATAACAAAATATAATGCGGAAAAGAAATAACACAGACACCAGAAGTTTTGTTAACGAGGAAACCGCAAATTGTGGAAAAATCCCAGGACCTAGTCCAGATTGAACACACACTGTATTAAGACACTACAGACACTATCCTACTACAAACTAACTTCGGTCTGGACTGTAGTTGAACCCCAATCAATCTCACACTGATCCAAGGTACAGTTTTGCTCCTTACGTCTCTGATCCCAGCAAGATACTACGCACTTGATTCCCTTAGCTGCTCTCACCCACAACTAAGAGTTTCTACGAACCAAAGTCGAAGACTTAAATAAACAAATCTGTATCACACAAAAAAGTCTACATGAATAGATAAATCTGTCTCCCACAGAAATACCTACGAGTTTTGTTCTGTCTTTTGATAAATCAAGGTGTACAGGAACCAATTGATATACCGGACTTATATTCCCGAAGAACACCCTTCAAATATCAATCACCTCACAATAATCTTAATCGACTAGGGTAAACAAGATATTGTGGAATCACAAACGATGAGACGAAGATGTTTGTGACTACTTTTCTATCTTTCCTATCGGAGAAATTAATCTCGAGCCAATTTTACAATTGTACTCAAGCAACAAGATCAGATTTCGCAACTACAGAGAAAATAGTTGGGTCTGGCTTCACAATCCCAATGAAGTCTTCAAGTCGTTAACCTACAGGGTCTCGATATAAACCTAAGGTTAAAGGAGAATCGACTCTAGCTTATACAACTAGTATCACACAGGATATGTGGGGATTAGGTTTCCCAGTTGCTAGAGTTCTCCTTTATATAGTCTTCAAATCAGGTTTTGCAGTCAACGCTACCTTGGTAACAAAGCATTCAATATTCATCGTTAGATGAAAACCTGATTAGATTCAAGCTAATATCTTTCAACCGTTAGATAGAATCTTAGCTTGTTATACACAAATGAAATCCACGTTCATTTAGGTTTCTGTAACCGTACCTAAACGTGTACACCTAGTTGGTTCAACAGTAGTTAACCAAATGGTTAGCCATATGAGCACTTTCATATCAACCTTATTCATCTTCACCATAACTAGTCCAAATGATTCAAATGACTAGTTCGAGAGTTATTCAATTGCTTAGATCTTATAGAAGTATACAAGACACAATCAAAGAAAAATTGGTTTTGATTCACTCTAATCAATTCATGAACATTATAGCCACGGTTTGCAAATTGCATTCCTTATTATATAAATGTTTTAGTTCATGAACAAACCAATTTTAGAAAGTAACACACTTAAGTATGTGTATGGGTATGCATACTTAAGTAACCGAATTTGAGTTTTTTTTGGTTTTCAAACTCAGCGGAAATTCACGGACGTGAACTTTCCGCTAGTATGCGTACGGGTACTCATACTTAGGTAACCAAATTGAGTTGGTTTTGATTTCCAAACTCAGCCGAAATTCACAGTCATGAACTTCCGCCAGTATGCGTACGGGTACGCATACTTACCCAGTCTCCATCAACCATTTGGTACACACACAAGTATGCATACATTTGGTTCCCGGTTTTGGACTTATACACTAATGTGCGAACAAACTATATGCTTATATCCAAAGATGGTTACATATTCTAAACTCTTTATTTCAATCATTGAAAAATTCTTAGAGGATGTTATATAGAGGTTATTCACACTCCACTTTTCATCAAAGCGATTTTCAAGAGATTGAAACAATCAACATGACTTTCGTCACTTGTAAATATGAACTTAGCCAAAGAGAAATCTTACCAACACATATTTCAAGAAATAGATAAGCTAGATAAACTCAGCTCGAAATAGCAAATGTGTATAATCGAAGCCTATATAGCAATACGACTTTTGTCTCAAGATAGGAGATAAAGTAGATAGACTTTTGAGTGATAGATAAGTTCAAGTCTCCACATACCTTTTAGTCGATGAAGATCTACCAGTTTCTTGAGTAGTTCTTCGTATTTGCATGATGAACGTCGTGGAGTCTAGAGCTCAACTACACTTTCTATCCTAGTCCGAGAATTAACTATAAGTAGACTAGAAATCAAGACTTATAGTTTTGGAAACTAAACTTGACAAGCAAGCTTGAGATAGCAACACTTGCGAGTTAGACCGAGCAGTGCTCTAACATTTTCCTCTTTAGCTTGTTATCCTATTTGTTATAACCATCATTTGACCAATAGGTTCCCTCTAGTTTATCTGTGTGTTTTTTCCTTTGAATTTCTGCTCGTTATGTATCTGATTTTTACATTAAGTATGTTTTTCATTGTTTGTTATTTATCTGGTTTTGAGAATTACCTCGTAACCTGTATTTCAAGCATTTTTTTTCCAATACCCGATCACCATTTCCTATGCATGGAATGGTGACTTATCAAGATTACAACATACCTTTATGCTTCTGTGTTTTAATTCCTGAAAGACGTTTGTTATATCATGTTTTCATACCAATTGTTATTGATGATGCACTTCATCTGTGACAAAGTTTTTTAGTTGTTGATTTCAAAATTGACTTTGTTATCTCCTTTATATCCAAGAGAGCCTTGACTGTTGTATGGATATTTGGAGTTGTTTTGCCTGTCAAACGTTTGGGTTTGAATTCTTCTGATTAGGTTAGACTTATGCTTTAAGTTTGTTAGAGCATAGCTCGGTTGAACCCACCAAGCGTTGGTATTTCAAGTTTGGATGTCATATTTTAGTAAATTAAAACTCATATAAAGAGTCGCTTGATTATATACTAGAGTCAACTTCGTATAGGTTAGCTTGAAAGTGTTAGGATATGAGACTTACAAGTATTACATGAAGACTTGAAGAATGTGAAGAAGCATGGAGCTACAACGACAACATCATCCTTCCTCTTGAGGTTAGTAATATTTGAATTAAACTATTTTATTTCCTAACGTATCTTTCAAGTCGTACATATTAAAAACATAACTGCAGAGCTGTGTATGAAACTCTAGTTAGACATAGTATTAAGGAATACAATACGAGGTTTATTGCTTAACCATTAAACTTTGTATATAAGACATCGACATGATCATATGAATGCTATTGTGATTATGTATGTGTATGAGTGAAGATTTCATCCTAGGAAACAATGTTTTACATTCGTTTAAAGGAAGTAAGTTCATAAACTCGTTTTGTGAATCGAAAGGGAAATCGCTGGGCTTATTGGTATTGTTATTCATTTCAAATCTATTTTGAATTACCAATATGTATGTTTAGTATAACCACTCATAAACTTGTTTATGTATCTTGGTAAAACTATTCACAAGGCCTGACTTATGTATTGGTATGAATTTTATTAGTGAAACCGATCTTAAGTAATCACTCAAGATGGTATTATCGATGCCTTGTAAACAGAAACTTTTATCTAGTCATTGGGGAACCGATCCTAGTAAGAGGTGCAACAAATTTGCAAGAGGGAATCATTCCTTGTAAGAGGTGCAAAACGTTTTTAGTATATGGGGGAACCGATCTTATGAACATGTGCAACAAGTTTTTAGTTTTGGGGAACCGATCCTATGGACATTTGCAACTGAATACAGGTAGTTACCATAAGTTGTGGGGAACCGATCCTAGTACCTAGTCAACCGAATTTTGGTAACTAGTGTGACTATGCACAGTACTCACATGGAGGTAGAACCGAACTTGTTTTGGTAGAACCGTGAACCCATAATTGGTGATTTGATAGGATAATCAATCACATAATTCTTGGAATTCAGACGAACCAATTCTAAACTTGTTTGGAAGTGTGGAAAATTGTTTCCAAGATTGTAAGTATGAAAAAGGACTTGAAAAGTAAAGATGTCGACATACTTTGAACATGTGCAGTAAATCTTATCATTAATTGTTCAAAGATATTCTTTAATAGCTAAAGGAGAATCCCAAGATCGAAATAAATTGAGAATCTTTTAATTAAGGTTTCTTAGTTTTTATATGCTATTTAATCTCCAGCAGTTAAATGCATATCTTTAGAAAATAATAATTAGTAATGTGCATTTACTGATTATAGATTTTTCTATTGGGATTTCGGTCAATATTTGGACAGTGCATTTCCAGAAATTATGAAAACCGATTTTGTGTTTATCGCATATCTTTGAGAATATTCGGTTTTGGAAATTCCTTGGCGTCCAAACTTCCATGTCTATAAATATTGAAGTTTGCATTTCTAGCAAACTAATCCTTAAAGCCAGCAAAACTACCTAGTTATGTTGTTACTGGTGGAGCCGCCTATTCGGAGAGGAAAGTAACCTAATTAGGCGAAATCTCTTACGGCCGCTCAGTTTAAAGACTTCTTTGGGATTGAGAAGCTCTATTAGTACCATTGGTGGGAAACTAGATAATTACAGTTTATTATTAGTTTTCGATTGATTTGATTGACTAACGGTTGTTAAAATTTGATTGCACCTAGTTTGTTTATGCTTGAGAATCTTCTCTTCTGATATAAGATTCATTCAAACTAGATCGAAGTTTCGACGGGGATCTTTAGACTGTTTTTAGATATAAATACGTCTTGTGATAATCCAACGTTAACAGACTCCGTTCTGTGTGTGATTAATCACAAGAGATTCAAGTTGATTGTGTGCAGGTGATGATTGAAGAGTAAAGAAGATTTGAAGACAAGAAGACTTTTTGGGTTCATAATCTTTGGTGTGCACAATACTTGTTTCGGCTGGAAAGGGATCCAACTATAATCGGTTTATATTTGTGATAGATTGGATTGATTAGTTGAGTATATCGACATCAATACACTTCTTGGTGATTAATAGTATTGATTGCATAGTATAACAATTACTTCGGTAGTTTTTGAGAGATTGATCTAAGGACCCGACAAAGGAGTTTATTGGTTAAACGGAAGAGCCTTTGTCAGACTCATATCACGTTGTTTGAAAAGAGTTGTTACCGAACAGATTTTTTGCTCCTTTACTTTTTGGAATACGAACCAAAGGAATTGTTCCAAGTGTGTGACTTATTAACAAGTTGGAGGCGCAGGGATACTGAGGAAACTAGGTGAACTATAGGTTTAGTTGCTTGGTCTCAACTATACGAAGTTGGTTTGATTTTTGTATAGCGGCTTAATTCTGAGAGTATTCATTTCTGGACTAGGTCCCAGGGTTTTTCTGCATTTACGGTTTACTCGTTAACAAAATCTTGTTGTGTCATTTACTTTTATTTTCTGCAATTATAATTGTTGTTATTATAATTTAAATTAAATTACACAAACCTTAATTCATATTTTACTTGATATACAATCCCTAGAGTTTGGTTAAGTCCGAACCTATTATCAAGTAAATATACTTTGTTGTTGTATTGTCTCGATCTTTTATCCATAGTCAATCACACAAGTTATCTTATTGTCGTATTGTCTCGATCTCGTATCCATAGACCATCACACGAAGTGTGAACCGATTAGTTGTATTGTGTCGACTCAGTCTATAGACAATCACTTTCGGAGAAAGGACTTATAGGTGGAAAAGTTTTAGATTGAGGTATATTTGGGTACCCTCATCATTTCAATTGGTATCAGAGCAGGAAAACACAAAAATATCTAACAATCTGCCTTTGGTGCGACCCATAAGAAATTGAATGTAATGGTCGATTTAGTTAACGTAACGACAGTGTTAGAGTATTGCTCGGTCGAACTCGCATGCGTTGCTATCTCAAGCATGTTTTTCAATGTTAGTGATCAAAACTATGAGTCTTGATTTCTAGTCTACTATAGCTAAGGTCTCTGACTAGGATAGAAAGTGTATTTGAGCTCAAGAACTCAATGACAATCATCATACAAGACGAAGGACTACTCAAGGAATCGGTGGATCTTCATCGAATAAAAGGCATGTGGAGACTTGAACTTATCTATCACTCAAAAGTCTATCTATCTCCTATCTTGAGACAAAAGTCGTTTTGCTATATAGACTTAGATTATATACATTTGCAATTTCGAGCCGAGTTTATCTCGCCTATCTATTTATCGAAATATGTGTTGGTAAGCTTTCGATTTAACCAAGTTCATCTTTACCTAGTGACGAAAGTCATGACAAGTTTCAATCACTTTGAAAATTGCTTATTTTGACGAAAACTAGTTTGTGAAAAACAACTATAGAATATCAACGTCCTCTAAGAATGTTTCAATAATTGAAATGAGAGTTTAGATAATATAACCATTGGAGTTTAGAGTTTATACGTATAAGTCCTTATTCCTTGAACCTAAGTTTGCGAACTTTGTTGATCAAGAGAAACAGCATGGTGGCGTGAGCCAATTCCGCGAACTGGCGGAAGTTCTCGTCCCGAGAATTTCTGCTGGAGTTTGTGAACTCCGTCCGGGAACTTAAGTCCGCGAACCCAGTCTGCGAACTTGGGTAAGTTATATCTAAAAACGATGTTTGTGAACTTATTATTATATAAACTAAGGAGTGCAAATTGCAAACCGTGGCTATATAGTTCATGAACCGATTCGAGTGAATCAAATCGTTTTTGCGTCGATTGTGTCTTGTGTAGTTACATAAGATTTCCTTGCAATTGAACAACTCTCTAACTAGTTCATTTGAGTCACTTGAACTAGTTATGGTGAAGAAGAATATGGTTGATATGAAAGTGATCATATGGCTAACCATTTGGTTGACTATTGTTGAACCAACAAATGTACAAGTTTGGGTACGGTTACACAAGCCTAGAAACGTGCATCTCATTTGTGTGTAACAAGCTAGTTTTCGATCTAACGGTTGAAAGATATTAGCTTGAATCTAAATCAGGTTTTCACCTAACGGTGAATATTGAATGCTTTGTTACCAAGCTAACATTGATTGCAAACCCTGATTTGAAAGACTATGTAAGGGAGAACTCTAGCAACTGGGAAACCTAATCCCCACACCTTCTGTGTGATACTAGTTGTGTTAAGCTAGAGTCGATTCTCCTTTAACCTTTGGTTTCTTCTTCTAAACCAGGTTAACGACTTAAAGACTTTATTGGGATTGTGAAGCCAGACCGATACTACTTTCTCGTAGTTGTGTGATCTAATCTTGCTGTTTCTATCGTACGAGTACAATTGTAATAATTGGCTTGAGATTGGTATCTCCGATAGGCAAGATATAAAAGTAATCACAAACACTTCATCTCATCGTTTGTGATTCCACAATATTTTTTTCCGCTGCATCTATTAGGATTATTGTGAGGTGATTGATAATACTAGGTTGTTCTTCGGGAATATAAGTCTGGTTTATCAATTGGTTCATGTTCACCTTGATTTATCAAAAGACGGAACAAAACTCGTAGGTATATTCGTGGGAGACGGATTTATCTATTACCATAGACTTTTCTGTGTGATACAGATTTGTTTATTAAAGTCTTCGATTTTGGGTCGCAGCAACTCTTAACTGTGGGTGAGATCAGTTAAGGGAATCAAGTAGGCTAGTGTCTGTAGCGGCTTAATACAGTGTGTGTTCAATCTGGACTAGGTCTCGGAGTTTTTCTGCATTTGCGGTTTCCTCGTTAACAAAATTCTGGTGTCTGTGTTATTTCTTTTCCGCATTATATTTTGTTATATAATTGAAATATCACAGGTTGTGCGTTGTTCAATCAATTAGAATATCCGACCTTTTGGTTGTTGATTTAAATTGATTGACACTTGGATATTGGTCTTTGGTACCATCCAAGTTATCTCTTTAGTATTTGATAAAGACTCGCAGATTTCTATTTGCTTGAGTATATATCAAATCGAGAGATTGAGATATAAACTCTTTGATATACTTTTTATCTAGATTGAGTCTGACTGTCTAGTTGATTCTCTAGAAAGTATATTGGAGTTTGTCCATACAGATTGTTAAGCGAAATATTGGGTGTGGTTGTTGTACCCCCGCTTTTTCAATTGGTATCAAAGCAGGAAAACACGTTCAAGACCTTACAAGTATGTGTTTGTAGCGATCTGACTCTATGGAAAGTAGTGTTATCTCAATAAATGCACCACCAGATCCAGGGATTTCAGAATTCTCTTGCATGACTGATTTAATAAAATCTGTATAAGAAATTCTATCTAAACCTCCACCAGGTTTAAAATCCCTTGAAGTGTTTTCAGGGCTTGAAAAGAAGCTTGAGAGCTTATCTCTTGATGTTGAGTTATACCTCCAGAAAGAACAAAAATCTCTTGACAGGATAAATCAAGTTATGATGAATAATATTCATGTTGAGGTTGATATTTATTTACTAATCAGTGAGAGCAATGCTCCTCCTCTGTGTAATCCAATTAGTTGTGATAAACTAAACGAATTACAAGAGGAGTTTAAATCTCAGTTATCTGAGTGTATCACCTCAAAGCATGAATTGATTCGTTGCTCAATTCCTGATACTTCTTATTAAGATAGTAGTATTGTCTTATTTTATGAATCTAGGACGTCTCTTTTTATCAAAAGAGTTTCCCTTCGTAGTACTAAAAACTATCTACAGAAACTGTTTTTTATAAGTTGGAAAACAAGAAATCAGAAACACAAATCTTTTTGGGTTCTCTTGAAGTTCTTTGATAGACTTATAAAAACAGTTCCTTGGGTGTTTCTCAACACTATAAGATTTAAGAGTTGTTGGAAAGAAAATCTTTATTGGTGCCATGGTGAGCAAGACATTGTTCACTTCAACGCAACTTGTTTGTGTTGAAAGTGCATCCTCACCAAGAAATGCCCTGCTATGGATATGGTGAGGGAAGCACAACAACTGGGGCGCACAGATTATATTCGGTAAGGCTGTAGAATTCAATTGGACTTTTCTAAAAAGGTATGTATATAAACTTGAGCAAGTTTTATGTTTTTATTACTTGTTTGAGTACTTATAATGATCCATGTACCTTGCTTATCGTTCATTTTACCTAACTTGATCTATGTTTAAGGTTCTTAAATGTTTAGGTTTGAAAACATTAGTTCGGGATTCTTGGACTTCGTGGTACACATACCAAGTATGCATAACATCATTTAAAACCAAAATCCAGGGGTTTAAGTTCGCAAACCCCGTCTACATACTGCTCCAGGATACGAACATTCGTTTGCAAACCCGTATGCATACTTGACGTCGATATTCGGTAAACTTGTTTTGGCCGTAACTTCTTCGTCCGAACTCGGAATGACCTTATTCTTTTTGAACTCTCTTCCTCTTTGAATTCTCTTCAAAATGGAGATGAGAAACCTTGAATTTGGATGAGTTAAAATTGGTATTTGTCCTATCTCTTGTTTTTGAGTATTTTGCTCCGTTTCGTTGTACTTGTTCCACTTCTCTTGAAATTGGGCACTTGGATTCATGGAGTACTACTCTTCTAAGATCATTTGTAGCTTTTACAAGAATGTTGTTGGTGAATCACAAAGAAGGAAGCTCAAGAATGGGCAGTAGTACACATTACTATGGGATTCTTGAATGTTCACAATCATTTTATGTGAACTATAGTGCATGATCGTTAATGACTTTGTATGTTCTTCTTTGTTAAGAAAATATTTTTATACGCCTTTGGTAGCTATTCTTGGTATTCCGGGCGAAAAAGATTGATTCTACCCTCTAAGGACAAATTATCTTATATGTGCATTACGAGTTTGTCTTGATGCTTAGGAAACTTCTTATGAGAATTTATTCTTGTTTTTGAGAAGGATTACTAGAGTTTGGAATAGCCATTGTTGTGAGTACACATAGCTATGTCCAAGATTTTCATCTTCATGTTTTTAAATTTACTGGTTTAAATTCTAAAATTGTTTGGAAGATGATTTTTGCAGTATTAATCTTTATGGTTTTATATATTGCAATTTGTTATGGGATATGTGTGTTTGCATCCGTGAACCGTGATTGTCCCATACCTTGTAAAAAGTTAAGTCATTTATATGTCGATATGCATGTATTGATAAAAGAAGGAATGGACTTTTGACAAATACAAAAGTTAAGCCTATTATGTCAATTATTGATGGAAGATAGGTTAAAATCTTTTGTTTTCAAGTATTACGTCTATTGTATGTCATTGTGCAAAAGGTGATGGAAAATAGAATGAGTCCTTGCTTATTCCACGATATTAGGTCGATCTCCAATCCACAATTTTTGTGTATATACTGTGTTGTTCCATAATGTGTCTTATGTTGAGCTCTATCGACTGAGTTATTGTTTTGGCTTAGTTGTTGTTCCATGAGGTACTTTATGTCGAGCATTTTCAACTAAGTTAATCATCTTGTTTTTTTATTTAGTTGTTGCTCTGTAAGTTTTCTTATGACAAGCATGATCAATTAAATTGATTACTTTTTGTGATTTTGGTTGTGTATTCCGATTAGATTAATTATGGGTTCTCTTGTGATTAATCTAATTGAGTATTTTTAAGTCTCCATAAGTTCACTTATGTTGAGCATTTCCGGTTAAATTAATCATGAGTTCTCTTGTGGTTAATTTAATTGAGTATTTTGGATTCAAATTCATACTTGTATGTGATTTTTTATGTCCAAAGAAATCCTTTTTTTCTTTCGAAATTAAGGCCGCTCTTGTTGTTCTTTCGGGAATGACATTTTATGGGGGGGAGTTCTTAATTGAACTTGTGCTTAATTGCCAAATCTTTGTGGGGAGTGCGGCTGTGGAATATTATAGGGGTTATCTCGTATCTTTACAAACTCCTTGATGAATGCATTTATCTTCGGCTTTATGATTGTGTAGATGGGGAAAAACGATTTGCTGGTTTTTACGGAACTGAAGAGTCGTCCGTGTGGAGACTCCGTGAATCGAGCGAAATGTTGAACCTCACACAGATGCACTGCAAGAAGGGAGTGATTTAAGTTCTAGAGATCAATCTGTAAGACCCAGGCCTAAACCAAGAACAATGGCCATTCCAGAGTCAATTCGGTCACAAGAGAGGATGGGTTGATCTGTAGGAGGGAAGCTGAGAAATGTGTGAGATCAATGGTGATCTGAGATTGTAGGTGTGTTGTGAATTCAGCGTAAGAATGCTCTAAATGATTGAGTTTTTCCCAATTGAGAGTGATTTCTGTGAGTTCGTGTAGACGAAAGATTGTCTGTATGAACTTTGATAAGAAATTGCTCGTTTAGGCGACTGTTGTTCGAATGTTCGAAAAATCATGTCCTTTAAATCAGGATTCAGAGACATTTTATAATGCCGGAGTTGAAAACACCATGATCCCATGAAGTGTGACAGTTGCTGGAATCAGAGAGTGGGAAGTGGGAAATCGTGTTTAAAAACAATTACTCATTGATAAAAGATTTTTTGGTGGTTGTAGTAATGATGATAAGGGGTATCGTTCAAACTCGAACTTGTGAAGGTAATGGATTTTTAGATTTAAAAATATATATACAAATATTGACAAATTGGTAGAGAGGTACTGGGACTAATGATTCGGCCAATCTTCATAACATAAGGCTTAATGATTTATTCTCAACAATAATAGCTCAAAACATATATGGACTCTTATTTTGCCAAAGTCGATTCTCAAAACATTGGTTGTAAATGTTAAGCATGGAACATCAAATCACCTAAGCTAAGCATGACCCATCTAATCAAATAACACCCAATTTAATCAAATCATATTTCAATTAATTTTTAATGCAAAAGTCTTAAAAAGAATTAATAAAATTACCCATTTATGAAGCTCGGCCTCCTCCGTCGCCCCAGTGTTGGGGTTTAACTCATCATAGTAAAAATGCTCTCAAAATAATTCATTGATGCTCAAAAGTGTTTTACAATGAAGAGAAATACAAGAAATTGATGTAAAACAGAACTATGCGACCCACAGAAGACGTCCAGAATCAACGACAGAGCTGAGTTGCTGTTGTCGTTGAAGAACTACGACCCACAGTCGACAGTCGATGTTTCTGTTGATAAACGACTGCTGCTGAGAGTCCGTTCTTCGTGTTCTTCAGGCGTGTTAATGGCAGCAGCAGCAGCAGCAGCAGGTAACTTCTCTGCAACTCCTCCTGCGCCTCTCTGATCGCCTCCAAACCTCCCCAAACTCTCGACAAAACCTTTTCTAACTTCTCTACACCTCTTATATACTTCACAGCTCAAAGAAATCCCGATAGAATCTCTTTTTTTTTCTTCTCTGCCGTTGAAACAATAATCACCTCTGTCAGTGTTTGTACGCGTCTGTTAGCTATAAAATAGCCACCAAACTCTTCCTATGACTTGAACAGGACCAAATACATGATTATCCAGCGTAAAACTCTCCCAAAATCTCCACAAAATCTTTGAAAGTGCACAACAGGACACGTCTCTCTGTTTTAACTTTGATTGCTTCTCCCGGATATTCTAGCCCAATTAAGCCCATGAAATCATCCATAATAGAATTGTATATCCATATCACGTCCATCCCATGAGAATCAGTGATTGAATCTCATTAAAACTCGTCCGAAAATCCAACCCTAAATCTGTCTGGTGAAAGGAAATTTTCCCGCCAAAATTTGTTTTCAAACGGTGAAGGTGACCTCCCCCTTATCCAGTTCTGGTGTCCCTTTAGCACATGTCCGAATTGGGTTACCCCTTATCCATAGTGAGAGTCCGAATAACACTTTCCCCTTGGGTGCAAATAGTAATTTTTCTGGGATATTTTCAACACTTTTTCAGGGTTCCTCCGGGGTATTTCTGGGGTGCTTCTGGTACGTTATCTACGGAGGTTCAAATGCCACATTTTGAGCCAATTTCGCCGCAAAAGCTTATTTCTCCAAAAACACCTACAAAGACATAAAATAACCAAATAAGTACAAAATCGAGCACTAACAATATAAACAATTGGGACAAATTAGACACATAAATGCGTCTATCAAATACCCCCAAACTTATTATTTGCTAGTCCCGAGCAAATCAAATAGAAAATAAAATCCTAACTCACTGTCGCAGGCATCGTCGATTGCATTTAGCGTATGCAATAAGCCTTTAAACCCCTAGGTGGCCCTAGTGGCCGAGTTATAGTCTCGGGTGGGTTTACCAGAGGTGTACCCACAAAACCTGTACTCCAGACCTTAGCTATCTACGCAGAACCTTGGAAGGCACTAAAGAATCTCCTTGGTTGACATACTTATTGACTACAGGAAGAAGTACCCTGATGCGAAATTCCAATTGCTGTACACGAGTTTGCACTCAAGCATACTAAAATTCATATAAAGTGACAGAGCTCTACTCAGATAGTTGCACTATGGACATCATATTCGGAGTCAAAACTAATCACATGGATAGATCAAGAAGATGGATATAGAAAACATAGATGGTTTTGATGTTTACTAAGTGAACGGCGTTTCCCATATCTGTCTGAAGGCCTCCGCCAAAATGAACCTATCCTAATGGATTGAGATACTAGTCTGACTAATATCAACACACTGGCATATACAAGGGTACCAGTGGTCGATAACCTAACTCTAGGTCAACACAACTGGCATATACAAGGGTACCAGTGGTCGACTTTATTGAATTTATTCCTTTTGGTCAAATGGTCTGGTCTCAATTTTTTTCTTTTTTTTTTTTTTTTTTTTTTTTTTTTTTTTCTTTTTTGGTAACTACCATTTTTTTTTTCATCCTTTTATTTTTTTCATCTCTTTTTCTTTTTCAACTTTTTTTTTTTTTTTCATGGTATCTCAATCACTCTAATTCACCCTAGCATTGGTAACAACTTGAATCGTGGGCCCCACCTATCACTTAGAGAAACATAGTTTAAAAAAAAAAATAAAAATAGAAGTGAAAAGGACTCAACGAGATATGGTGAAACTATCATGTTATTTCTAACACCTGAGCTCTGTGCTTTTATGAATAGACTCTTTTAGATGTTTCCATCTAATCAGATTGGTTCCTCAAACTCCTACAACCAAAATGCTTCCATCCACTTAGATTAGTTAGTGCAATCCTAAATAGGCATAAATTTCTAAGCTCTGGAGTTTATTTATTCATACTGCAACTAAAAAGTTTCTCCCATACCCCCAAACTTAAATCTAACATTGTCCTCAATGTTCTAAGATGAAATTAAAAGCATGAACAAGGAGAAACTGTTACCATTTGAAGCAAAAGAGATAAGGAAAGATATTACCGTGTTGCAAGAATATTGGGTTACCTCCCAAGAAGTGCTAAGTTTAAAGTCTTCAGCCAGACTTAGGAAAGGATTAGTCAACTCGAACCATAAAGTAACAGTCGAAATAATTGTGGGTCTTCAAAACGAAAAAGAGCTGACCAGAGAAAACTACAATAACCCAAGAAAGTGAACAAGAATAACATGCCCTTATCTAGTTTCCTGATTAAGATATTTATATCTAATTGCGGTTCAGGTTCAGGTTCTATAAAAGGGTCTAAATATATTTCTTTAGGATGCAACTCCTCAAAATTGAGATCTGAATTATTAGGTCCTAGAGTCTGTAAGTACTTAAATAAGAACTTAGAAGCACAAAATAATAACCTAAATAATTGAGGATCCTCTAAGTCAATCAGGTTTGACTTACATAATTGACCACAGTGAGAGTAGTGGTCATTCTTAAGAAAATGTGTCGATTCTAATATCCTAAAGTAATTAGGTTTAGTCTCAGAACTTAATAATTGACACATTTGAAATTTATACGTTCCCACAATTGTTTGAAAAATATTTGGTGGGAAAACAAAGTCGATCGTATCATAGCCTGGTCTAACCTCATCAACCAGAGGATGGGTTTCTAACAACTGAACTTCCTTATGGACATCACTAGGTTCAGGAAAACGAGTATGAAAGTAATCTTGTAAAATGGTTGAGGCATTGATGTCAAGTCCTAAGTGTGGGGACTTTCTGAGAGTTAAAGGTAAGGCACTAGGGAAGTGATAATCACCCCCAAACTTAGAGTTTTCAGTTTCTCTAGATAGACCTCTAATTTTTTCTTGAATTTCCGTATCTTCAGAGTCCTTAAAATATTCAAGAGATTCTTCTAAGTTATTATCAGGTAGTGCATCTATACTCATCTCTACGGGTCTATCTTCTTCTTCCAAGACTATTGTTTCTAAGTCTAGACTCTAAAACAGTATTTTCGAAATGAACCCGTTCCTCTAAACCACTATCGGCTTCGTAATCAAAAGGAAAAACTACATCGTCTAAAACGGTGGTATCCCTAATCAAATCCTCGTCCTTTTGAATAGGTGAATAATCATAAAAATTATTTGGATTTGAAGTAGAAATAATATAATCACTATAAAGCTCAATTGGATTACTAGATTCCTGATTACTATGCCTACATGTTTCAGATTCTTCATCACTACTATCCTCATCATCATAATAGTACGAAGATGATTGAACCTTATCTAAATAAGTAGTGTTACCAATTATAACCTCGTTATCTTGATTATGTGAAAAAGTATCTTCATTCTCAAGGGTTATTGGATACACTATATTGGCAATTCAAGTTATTTCGAGCAATACTTTCATTCGTCTCTAACTCAAGTCTACGTGTCGACTCAGCTATCCTCTCAAGGGTCTCTTCCAAAGAAAGTTCCCTTAGTGTAGGATCTAAGTTTTGAGTTAATCTATTGAGGATATCTTCTACAGATTCAGTTGTTGTTGCAGTTCTTTCGTCCATAACTACATTATTCACCTCATCTAATTTATACGTCGATTCAGCTAACTGACGTGATGACTTAGCTAAATTCCTGAGAGTCTCTTCTAGAGAAGGAATAGGAACTGAAGGATCATAATAAGGACTACTTTTCAAAAGTTTGATTGTATCCTCTAAAGACGAAGAACTAGTATTATAATCTTCTTGCTCGTATGACTGATGCGCGTGCGGATAGTAATTGGGCTCACCATGGTATGAACCATAACCTTGAAAAGGTTGGCGTCCCCAGTCACTATTCTCACTATGGTCATAATACTGATGATGTCCATATTCAAATTCAGGTCGATATTCATTGTATTGGCTTCTATCATACCAGTTCGACATTCTTAATTGCAGGGGAATTCTACGCAATCACAAACAAGTCCGACTCGACCAAATCAAACCTATAGAATCTAGCAAACAAAAAGCATGATGGCTCCACTTAGATTGTTTTCTAGACCAGCTTCTATTCCTTCGAAAAGGAATTCGTTACAATTTGAGCACACCCTCTGGAATCAATCCGAGCTAATGTAAGTTGAATCGAGGCGAGGGAAGCTCAGTGGAGCTTTGATACCCAAGGCCTCACCGCTATCACAAGGCGGCGCAGTCACGCATTCAACTCACAGAAACCATCATGAACTTTGAAATGTGCTTAAAGAGCAACCAATATTTTTCGAACGAGTTTCCTATTAAGCTCGTTACCCTATTGGTCTCGTTCTATTCAAAATTTTAGGCTTAGGTTCGCGTTTGGTTTCGTTTTCCTAAGGCGGGCAAGAAGGAAACGGTGATGAAATCCGAGTCCTTATCTTGTTTAGGCCAGGCCTTGCCCTTTACTAGGAAATAAAGACAGTGGTTCGTCCTCAAACAATTATCACCTTAAGGCAGACAGTAACCCGCTTGCAGGAGATTCGCGGGTGTTTCGATTGGACTTACCTCCCGTACCAGACGGGCGATGAACCGTTGTCGTCGACTCGGGCCACGACTCCTATGACGTGTGCGAACCCGAGGGGCCGAGACGATATAGTAATCGTCGTCCTTCCCTGCAAACAGTTTGTATTAATTTTTTTTTTTAATTTATAACCCTTCCGTAGGGTTTTAAAAATAATGTCCAAAGTCCAGAATAAAGTCCAAATAAAAAGTCCAAAATTACAAAAATTATGAAAAATAAAGCCTATTTACAAATTCTAAAAATAAATAAATAAAAGCTATATACAAAAAAATAATAATAAAAAAATTAAATCCTAAAAAAAAATTATGTCTTTCTTCTTCTCTTTTAGCTTTTAACTTTTAGCTTTAAGCTTTTTGTTCCCAAGTCCTTAGTATTCCACTTCGAACCTGTAAATCAAAGACACAAAAAGAAACGTAAAAAGGAACAAATAATAGAAAAAAAAATAAAATAAAATAATAAACCTAAAAACAAATCTATATACAAGTCCGCGTCGGCGGCGCCATTTTGATAAAAGATTTTTTGGTGGTTGTAGTAATGATGATAAGGGGTATCGTTCAAACTCGAACTTGTGAAGGTAATGGATTTTTAGATTTAAAAATATATATACAAATATTGACAAATTGGTAGAGAGGTACTGGGACTAATGATTCGGCCAATCTTCATAACATAAGGCTTAATGATTTATTCTCAACAATAATAGCTCAAAACATATATGGACTCTTATTTTGCCAAAGTCGATTCTCAAAACATTGGTTGTAAATGTTAAGCATGGAACATCAAATCACCTAAGCTAAGCATGACCCATCTAATCAAATAACACCCAATTTAATCAAATCATATTTCAATTAATTTTTAATGCAAAAGTCTTAAAAAGAATTAATAAAATTACCCATTTATGAAGCTCGGCCTCCTCCGTCGCCCCAGTGTTGGGGTTTAACTCATCATAGTAAAAATGCTCTCAAAATAATTCATTGATGCTCAAAAGTGTTTTACAATGAAGAGAAATACAAGAAATTGATGTAAAACAGAACTATGCGACCCACAGAAGACGTCCAGAATCAACGACAGAGCTGAGTTGCTGTTGTCGTTGAAGAACTACGACCCACAGTCGACAGTCGATGTTTCTGTTGATAAACGACTGCTGTGAGAGTCCGTTCTTCGTGTTCTTCAGGCGTGTTAATGGCAGCAGCAGCAGCAGCAGGTAACTTCTCTGCAACTCCTCCTGCGCCTCTCTGATCGCCTCCAAACCTCCCCAAACTCTCGACAAAACCTTTTCTAACTTCTCTACACCTCTTATATACTTCACAGCTCAAAGAAATCCCGATAGAATCTCTTTTTTTTTCTTCTCTGCCGTTGAAACAATAATCACCTCTGTCAGTGTTTGTACGCGTCTGTTAGCTATAAAATAGCCACCAAACTCTTCCTATGACTTGAACAGGACCAAATACATGATTATCCAGCGTAAAACTCTCCCAAAATCTCCACAAAATCTTTGAAAGTGCACAACAGGACACGTCTCTCTGTTTTAACTTTGATTGCTTCTCCCGGATATTCTAGCCCAATTAAGCCCATGAAATCATCCATACTAGAATTGTATATCCATATCACGTCCATCCCATGAGAATCAGTGATTGAATCTCATTAAAACTCGTCCGAAAATCCAACCCTAAATCTGTCTGGTGAAAGGAAATTTTCCCGCCAAAATTTGTTTTCAAACGGTGAAGGTGACCTCCCCCTTATCCAGTTCTGGTGTCCCTTTAGCACATGTCCGAATTGGGTTACCCCTTATCCATAGTGAGAGTCCGAATAACACTTTCCCCTTGGGTGCAAATAGTAATTTTTCTGGGATATTTCAACACTTTTTCAGGGTTCCTCCGGGGTATTTCTGGGGTGCTTCTGGTACGTTATCTACGGAGGTTCAAATGCCACATTTTGAGCCAATTTCGCCGCAAAAGCTTATTTCTCCAAAAACACCTACAAAGACATAAAATAACCAAATAAGTACAAAATCGAGCACTAACAATATAAACAATTGGGACAAATTAGACACATAAATGCGTCTATCAAATACCCCCAAACTTATTATTTGCTAGTCCCGAGCAAATCAAATAGAAAATAAAATCCTAACTCATCGCAGGCATCGTCGATTGCATTTAGCGTATGCAATAAGCCTTTAAACCCTAGGTGGCCCTAGTGGCGAGTTATGTCTCGGGGGGTTTACCAGAGGTGTACCCACAAAACCTGTACTCCAGACCTTAGCTATCTACGCAGAACCTTGGAAGGCACTAAAGAATCTCCTTGGTTGGCATACTTATTGACTACAGGAAGAAGTACCCTGATGCGAAATTCCAATTGTGTACACGAGTTTGCACTCAAGCATACTAAAATTCATATAAAGTGACAGAGCTCTACTCAGATAGTTGCACTATGGACATCATATTCGGAGTCAAAACTAATCACATGGATAGATCAAGAAGATGGATATAGAAAACATAGATGGTTTTGATGTTTACTAAGTGAACGCGTTTCCCATATCTGTCTGAAGGCCTCCGCCAAAATGAACCTATCCTAATGGATTGAGATACTAGTCTGACTAATATCAACACACTGGCATATACAAGGGTACCAGTGGTCGATAACCTAACTCTAGGTCAACACAACTGGCATATACAAGGGTACCAGTGGTCGACTTTATTGAATTTATTCCTTTTGGTCAAATGGTCTGGTCTCAATTTTTTCTTTTTTTTTTTTTTTTTTTTTTTTTTTCTTTTTGGTAACTACCATTTTTTTTTCATCTTTTTTTTTTTCATCTCTTTTTCTTTTTCAACTTTTTTTTTTTTTTTTTTTCATGGTATCTCAATCACTCTAATTCACCCTAGCATTGGTAACAACTTGAATCGTGGGCCCCACCTATCACTTAGAGAAACATAGTTTAAAAACAAAATAAAATAAAAATAGAAGTGAAAAGGACTCAACGAGATATGGTGAAACTATCATGTTATTTCTAACACCTGAGCTCTGTGCTTTTATGAATAGACTCTTTAGATGTTTCCATCTAATCAGATTGGTTCCTCAAACTCCTACAATCAAAATGCTTCCATCCACTTAGATTAGTTAGTGCAATCCTCAATAGGCATAAATTTCTAAGCTCTGGAGTTTATTTATTCATACTAAAAAGTTTCTCCCATACCCCCAAACTTAAACCTAACATTGTCCTCAATGTTCTAAAGATGAAATTAAAAGCATGAACAAGGAGAAACTGTTACCATTTGAAATGAAAGAGTTACGGAAGGATATTACCTGGTTGCATGAGATTGGGTTACCTCCCAAGAAGTGCTAAGTTTAAAGTCTTCAGCCAGACTAAGAAAAGATTAGTCAACTCGAACCGTATAACAGTCGGAATAACTGTGGGTCTTTAAACCAAAAAGAGCTGACAAAAGGAAACTGCAGTGAACCAAGAAATGTACAAGACTAGCATGCCCTTACCTAGTTTCCTGATTAAGATATCTATATCTAATTGTGGTTCAGGTTCAGGTTCTATAAAAGGGTCTAAATATATTTCTTTAGGCTGCAACTCCTCAAAATTGAGATCCGAATTATTAGGTCCTAGAGTCTGTAAGTACTTAAATAAGAACTTAGAAGCACAAAATAATAACCTAAATAATTGAGGATCCTCTAAGTCAATCAGGTTTGACTTACATAATTGACCACAGTGAGAGTAGTGGTCATTCTTAAGAAAATGTGTCGATTCTAATATCCTAAAGTAATTAGGTTTAGTCTCAGAACTTAATAATTGACACATTTGAAATTTATACGTTCCCACAATTGTTTGAAAAATATTTGGTGGGAAAACAAAGTCGATCTAGTATCATAGCCTGGTCTAACCTCATCAACCAGAGGATGGGTTTCTAACAACTGAACTTCCTTATGGACATCACTAGGTTCAGGAAAACGAGTATGAAAGTAATCTTGTAAAATGGTTGAGGCATTGATGTCAAGTCCTAAGTGTGGGGACTTTCTGAGAGTTAAAGGTAAGGCACTAGGGAAGTGATAATCACCCCCAAACTTAGAGTTTTCAGTTTCTCTAGATAGACCTCTAATTTTTCTTGAATTTCCGTATCTTCAGAGTCCTTAAAATATTCAAGAGATTCTTCTAAGTTATTATCAGGTAGTGCATCTTTACTCATCTCTACGGGTCTATCTTCTTCTTCCAAGACTATTGTTTCTAAGTCGCTAGACTCTAAAACAGTATTTTCGAAATGAACCCGTTCCTCTAAACCACTATCGGCTTCGTAATCAAAAGGAAAAACTACATCGTCTAAAACGGTGGTATCCCTAATCAAATCCTCGTCCTTTTGAATAGGTGAATAATCATAAAAATTATTTGGATTTGAAGTAGAAATAATATAATCACTATAAAGCTCAATTGGATTACTAGATTCCTGATTACTATGCCTACATGTTTCAGATTCTTCATCACTACTATCCTCATCATCATAATAGTACGAAGATGATTGAACCTTATCTAAATAAGTAGTGTTACCAATTATAACCTCGTTATCTTGATTATGTGAAAAAGTATCTTCATTCTCAAGGGTATTATTGGATACACTATATTGGCAATTCAAGTTATTTCGAGCAATACTTTCATTCGTCTCTAACTCAAGTCTACGTGTCGACTCAGCTATCCTCTCAAGGGTCTCTTCCAAAGAAAGTTCCCTTAGTGTAGGATCTAAGTTTTGAGTTAATCTATTGAGGATATCTTCTACAGATTCAGTTGTTGTTGCAGTTCTTTCGTCCATAACTACATTATTCACCTCATCTAATTTATACGTCGATTCAGCTAACTGACGTGATGACTTAGCTAAATTCCTGAGAGTCTCTTCTAGAGAAGGAATAGGAACTGAAGGATCATAATAAGGACTACTTTTCAAAAGTTTGATTGTATCCTCTAAAGACGAAGAACTAGTATTATAATCTTCTTGCTCGTATGACTGATGCGCGTGCGGATAGTAATTGGGCTCACCATGGTATGAACCATAACCTTGAAAAGGTTGCGTCCCCAGTCACTATTCTCACTATGGTCATAATACTGATGATGTCCATATTCAAATTCAGGTCGATATTCATTGTATTGGCTTCTATCATACCAGTTCGACATTCTTAATTGCAGGGGAATTCTACGCAATCACAAACAAGTCCGACTCGACCAAATCAAACCTATAGAATCTAGCAAACAAAAAGCATGATGGCTCCACTTAGATTGTTTTCTAGACCAGCTTCTATTCCTTCGAAAAGGAATTCGTTACAATTTGAGCACACCCCTCTGGAATCAATCCGAGCTAATGTAAGTTGAATCGAGGCGAGGGAAGCTCAGTGGAGCTTTGATACCCAAGGCCTCACCGCTATCACAAGGCGGCGCAGTCACGCATTCAACTCACAGAAACCATCATGAACTTTGAAATGTGCTTAAAGAGCAACCAATATTTTTCGAACGAGTTTCCTATTAAGCTCGTTACCCTATTGGTCTCGTTCTATTCAAAATTTTAGGCTTAGGTTCGCGTTTGGTTTCGTTTTCCTAAGGCGGGCAAGAAGGAAACGGTGATGAAATCCGAGTCCTTATCTTGTTTAGGCCAGGCCTTGCCCTTTACTAGGAAAATAAAGACAGTCCGGTTCGTCCTCAAACAATTATCACCTTAAGGCAGACAGTAACCCGCTTGCA
Organism: Papaver somniferum; assembly: GCF_003573695.1. Taxonomy (NCBI): domain Eukaryota; kingdom Viridiplantae; phylum Streptophyta; class Magnoliopsida; order Ranunculales; family Papaveraceae; genus Papaver; species Papaver somniferum. Next base: position 144,964,468 of record NC_039358.1, on the reverse strand, counting down.
GGAGATTCGCGGGTGTTTCGATTGGACTTACCTCCCGTACCAGACGGGCGATGAACCGTTGTCGTCGACTCGGGCCACGACTCCTATGACGTGTGCGAACCCGAGGGGCCGAGACGATATAGTAATCGTCGTCCTTCCCTGCAAACAGTTTGTATTTAATTTTTTTTTAATTTATAACCCTTCCGTAGGGTTTTAAAAATAATGTCCAAAGTCCAGAATAAAGTCCAAATAAAAAGTCCAAAATTACAAAAATTATGAAAAATAAAGCCTATTTACAAATTCTAAAAATAAATAAATAAAAGCTATATACAAAAAAAAATAATAATAAAAATTAAATCCTAAAAAAAAATTATGTCTTTTTCTTCTTCTCTTTTAGCTTTTAACTTTTAGCTTTAAGCTTTTTGTTCCCAAGTCCTTAGTATTCCACTTCGAACCTGTAAATCAAAGACACAAAAAGAAACGTAAAAAGGAACAAATAATAGTAAAAAAAATAAAAAATAATAAACCTAAAAACAAATCTATATACAAGTCCGCGTCGGCGGCGCCATTTTGTTAAAAGATTTTTTGGTGGTTGTAGTAATGATGATAAGGGGTATCGTTCAAACTCGAACTTGTGAAGGTAATGGATTTTTAGATTTAAAAATATATATACAAATATTGACAAATTGGTAGAGAGGTACTGGGACTAATGATTCGGCCAATCTTCATAACATAAGGCTTAATGATTTATTCTCAACAATAATAGCTCAAAACATATATGGACTCTTATTTTGCCAAAGTCGATTCTCAAAACATTGGTTGTAAATGTTAAGCATGGAACATCAAATCACCTAAGCTAAGCATGACCCATCTAATCAAATAACACCCAATTTAATCAAATCATATTTCAATTAATTTTTAATGCAAAAGTCTTAAAAAGAATTAATAAAATTACCCATTTATGAAGCTCGGCCTCCTCCGTCGCCCCAGTGTTGGGGTTTAACTCATCATAGTAAAAATGCTCTCAAAATAATTCATTGATGCTCAAAAGTGTTTTACAATGAAGAGAAATACAAGAAATTGATGTAAACAGAACTATGCGACCCACAGAAGACGTCCAGAATCAACGACAGAGCTGAGTTGCTGTTGTCGTTGAAGAACTACGACCCACAGGACAGTCGATGTTTCTGTTGATAAACGACTGCTGCTGAGAGTCCGTTCTTCGTGTTCTTCAGGCGTGTTAATGGCAGCAGCAGCAGCAGCAGGTAACTTCTCTGCAACTCCTCCTGCGCCTCTCTGATCGCCTCCAAACCTCCCCAAACTCTCGACAAAACCTTTTCTAACTTCTCTACACCTCTTATATACTTCACAGCTCAAAGAAATCCCGATAGAATCTCTTTTTTTTTCTTCTCTGCCGTTGAAACAATAATCACCTCTGTCAGTGTTTGTACGCGTCTGTTAGCTATAAAATAGCCACCAAACTCTTCCTATGACTTGAACAGGACCAAATACATGATTATCCAGCGTAAAACTCTCCCAAAATCTCCACAAAATCTTTGAAAGTGCACAACAGGACACGTCTCTCTGTTTTAACTTTGATTGCTTCTCCCGGATATTCTAGCCCAATTAAGCCCATGAAATCATCCATACTAGAATTGTATATCCATATCACGTCCATCCCATGAGAATCAGTGATTGAATCTCATTAAAACTCGTCCGAAAATCCAACCCTAAATCTGTCTGGTGAAAGGAAATTTTCCCGCCAAAATTTGTTTTCAAACGGTGAAGGTGACCTCCCCCTTATCCAGTTCTGGTGTCCCTTTAGCACATGTCCGAATTGGGTTACCCCTTATCCATAGTGAGAGTCCGAATAACACTTTCCCCTTGGGTGCAAATAGTAATTTTTCTGGGATATTTTCAACACTTTTTCAGGGTTCCTCCGGGGTATTTCTGGGGTGCTTCTGGTACGTTATCTACGGAGGTTCAAATGCCACATTTTGAGCCAATTTCGCCGCAAAAGCTTATTTCTCCAAAAACACCTACAAAGACATAAAATAACCAAATAAGTACAAAATCGAGCACTAACAATATAAACAATTGGGACAAATTAGACACATAAATGCGTCTATCACTCATCGTGCAGAGACTTGGTTAACTTTCCACCCACTACTTTGCTGACTCTTCCAACTGATTGCACGACTCGCTTACATTCTCATCGTGGGTGAACACACGTGTCGTAGACCGCCAGACCAAAACCCTAATTAATATCCCCCTATGTGACACGATTGAAATCTCGTGATTGTGGAGTCAGTTGCTGACTTTATGGGACGATGAGTCCATGTAGTGCTGAGTTGAACATGATTAGAAAATGTTCTGAAACTCGTGAATTTAATATGTCTGCTGGGACGAGGTATCGTTATAACCTAAGACAAGCAAACTGCGTTGCTGAATTGTTGAATATTGATAGTTGAACCAATATTCTTTTGATCTGAGCAAATATTGCTAGTCTGAGCGAATATTGCCAGTTTGAGTGAATGTTGCCGATTCGAGCGAATATTGCTAGTTTGAGCAAATATTGCTCGTTTGATGAATTATTGGTAGCAGGACCAAATAAAATATTAATTTAAATTACTGACTGTTGGGTCGAGCAAAATAAATGAGAATGTTGAATTACTGACTGCTGGGTCAAGCAAAATAAATGAGAATGTTAAATTACTGACTGCTGGGTCGAGCAAAATAAATGAGAATCAACATAAAATTATCAGTGTTTGAATCTGCTCAGAATCACGTTTCTGCAAAGCTCTGGATTCAAAATCCTAATTTTACCGAAATGATGATTTATTGCAAATCAACACAGGACCGGATACATGGGATGACGGGTTCACCATATAACACCCAGATGCTCAAATGAGCAAAAATACCAAAGTCTCTTGAGGACCAGTTGGTGAAATCATGATTAAATGCTGGTTTAACCATTTATTAAAATAATGCTCGTGTGAGCGACAAATAATAAAACATGGTGTAGAAAATATGAGGGACCCGCCAAGAGGTCATGGGACCGGCTCCTGGTGACCGTGGGACCAATAGATGGTCGTTTGAGACAACTTCCAATTGTTTGGAAAGAGTTTGAACCTAATATGAGCAACTGAGTAAATTAGGTTAAAATCATTAAAGCATGTGGGACCAGCTGTTTGCAAGCCTCAGGGTCACCCTTGGTCGGTCAAGGGGATGTGCCCGTGTCACCATGATTTCCGCGCTTCAATCCTGAGAATTTTGATATTTTCTGGTGCACGTTGGAGCAACATTTGGAGAAAATATGCAAAATCCATGGTTTTGCTGAAACTGGGAAAAGTACATGAGATGATGTAAATAATAAATAAAACATGAGATTTCAAGGTGTGGGACCGGCACGGCTAGGGCATGGCCAGCCGGCTGACAGACGCGGTCCCACATGCTTATCCCAGTTTTATGTGATTTTATGTGTTTTCTCTGATTTGAGGGAAATTTCATGAAACTGAAGAGTTTGGTGAAATTAGGGAACTCTCATGAGAGATAAAATAATAATAAAATAGGGAATGGGAGTGTGGGACCGGAATGGCTAAGGCATGGCCGGCCGGCCAATGGGCGCTGGTCCCAAGCCACTCTTCCCAATTTTATGTAGTTTTGATGATTTTAGCTAACTTTCATAAAATCAAAAGGATTTGTTGAAAACCAAGATATTTTGTTGAAATCAGGGAGTTTTCATGAAATCAGGAAACAAAATACCAAATAATAATAATATAATAATGGCATGTAGGACCGGCTAGAGCCCGGTCCCACAAATTTTCTCTAATTTTTGATATTTTGATAAAATCATGTGATTTTAGAGAAAATACATGAAATTAGGTAATTTTATGGAAAATTCATGAAATCAAGAGAATTTCCATAATTTAAGAGGAAAATAATAAAATAATGGGGACATGAGGTGTGGGACCGGTCACGGCCAAGGCACGGCCAGCTGGTGCTCGGTCCCGCAACACCTTTCCCTAATTTTATTATTTTTGATAAAATCATGTGATTTTAGAGGAAATACATGAAATTAGGTAATTTTATGGAAAATTCATGAAATCAAGGGAATTTTCATAATTTAAGAGGAAATAATAAAATAATGGGGACGTGAGGTGTGGGACCGGTCACGGCCAAGGCACGACCGGCTGGTGCTCGGTCCCGCAACACCTTTCCTAATTTTATTATTTTTGATAAAATCATGTGATTTTAGAGGAAATACATGAAATTAGGTAATTTTATGGAAAATTCATGAAATCAAGAGAAATTTCATAATTTAAGAGGAAATAATAAAATAATGGGGACGTGAGGTGTGGGACCGGCCACGGCCAAGGCATGGCCGGCTGGTGCTCGGTCCCGCAACACCTTTCCCTAATTTTTTTATTTTTGATAAAATCATGTGATTTTAGAGGAAATACATGAAATTAGGTAATTTTATGGAAAATTCATGAAATCAAGGGAATTTTCATAATTTAAGAGGAAAATAATAAAATAATGGGGACGTGAGGTGTGGCACCATCCACGGCCAAGGCACGGACGGCTGGTGCTCGGTCCTGCAACACCTTTCCCTAATTTTATTATTTTTGATAAAATCATGTGATTATAGAGGAAATACATGAAATTAGGTAATTTTCATGATTTTAGGGAAAAAATATGATAAAATATGAAATTGGACGCGGGACTGGTCACGGCATGACCGGCCGGTTGGTGAGCCCAGTCCCCTGGCGCCCCTGCTAATAATTTATTATTTTTCCTTCATATTTTGCATAGGTTCCTCATTCATTCGTATCTTTTGAAATGCTCGTTTGTGCATTCAAAATGTTGGTATGTGCATCGTTTGTTAAGTACACTTGCACCATTTTTGTCAGGGCTTATTCGATGCTTAGACGCCTGTCTCGTTGAGTATTTATCACTAACCCGTGGAATTCTGCTGGGAAGAACCACGAATTGAAGTGACGAAATATAACGAAGAATCGTAGAATATTGCTGGATATTCAGGTGATGGCTCGTAGAATATTGCTGGATATTCAGACGATTTAAGATACTTAATTGCCGGCTCTATACTAGAAGGGATTCCTGTCTAGGAGCATTAATTATCTGAGGGTTGAATAATATGAACTTGCTGGAGTATCATATTCCTCTTGCAAAGTCGGGGAAAATCTGATTACATCCCGAAGACGTTGTCGCTCTATACTAGCAGGCATGCTGTCTAGGAGCCGCCCAATATTTGGATTCTACACAGTACGAGATGTGCCATGGTCTCAGCTGAGAGACTACACATCTAAATCTTCCCTGAGAAACTTTCTCCATCAGAGGTGGCATGAGCTTTCATGCATAGAGACATGAGTCTCGATACTCATCCGATTGTCGGATCTGGAGTAATTACTGAAATTGCTCAGTATTCATGGGATATGTTGTGGTCTCAGCTGAGAGACTACACATCTACATGTACTCTGAAAGACAGCCTTCTCAGTCAGAGATTTATGGCATGAGCTTTCATACTTTAATGAGAGACATGAGCCTCAATACTCATCCGGTTGCCGAATCTGGAGTATAGTTTTACAATTCTACCCTTTCTCGAAAATCCACCATCTACATTAAATCCCCTGCTTAGTGAGGAACAGTCATGTTCCTCAGACAACATTGAATGGTGATTTTCCGGGTACAACAGAAATAAGTAATTGAACTTAGTCAGAGGATAAGACATTACCGGATTTCGACTGAATGAGCAGACCATGGTTTGAGCGAAAACCCCAGTGGCATAATAGAGCATCGTCCAGTGAACATAAATTGGTGTAGAACCACTGATTCGATGATGGAATCTTGGTTGGTTCAGGATTCACGGGCCCGACCCAAAAAATAAATCCTTGTTTTAGGAATAGACGCTTGTTCGTTCGTTAGTTTAAAGAACAAACAAAATAGACCTGAGTCTAATGATATAAAATTATGTCTATGAGCTTTCACGAAAACCAAAATTTTATTTTATATGTGAGATTTCACAAAGTGGAATAAACTCTCGTTTCAAAGGTGGATGCTCGTACGAGAGATAAGTTTTTTTTTTTGAATAGCCGTGCGTCTGTTAGTAATAAAATTTTGTTTATGAGCTTTCATGAAAATTTTATCTTCGAGCTTTCGGGAATCTTTGAAAATATACTCTCGCTTAAAAGACAGATGCTCGTGCGAGGGAGCAAAAATATATAGATATATTTTTCAAATTTACGTGAGTTTCACGTTAAATATATATATTTTGTAAAATCAATGTTTTGATTTTGAACAACAGTTGAAAGTAGACAATTATAAATGGTGAAATAATGTCTGTATGTGAGTTTTCAAAATTGTAGAATAGACGTCTGTCCAATTTTTGAAAAACCAGTGGATGTTAAATTCACGTGAGTTGTTCACGGTTCTATGAACATCAAGTCATGATTTTGAATAATGAATTTTGCTCGTCTTTGCAGGTTTGACGGAACGAGCAAGTTTTCGAAATTCTGACCTTATAATCACTACAGCTAGTGAAATTTGTAAATATGTAAGAGTTGGATTGTTACCATTTTTGCAGACGCTGATGTGAGCACCTTTGTTATGCTTTGATCTCACTGCTTTGATGAAATTTGCACCTTTGAATGATATTCTGAAGTAAAAATATCACATGGATGCCGCACCTACTTTGCAGAGATGTCAAACGGCGGTTATGAGACTCCTTCAGTTGATGAAGAGGAAGAAGCGGTGACTAAGAGCTCTCCAAATACGAACTTCTTCTTGGTCAAATATAAACCCGAAAAACGGCATCCAGGTTCGAGCACTGTAAAGTCCCATGTCTCTTTGGTGAGTTGTTAGCGCTCCTCACATCATGACTTTTTCTTGTCTGTGCAATTAGGATCACGAGACCAAGGTTTGTTATTCCTTTGCAGAACTTTGCTCCGTCAAGTATTGACGGTCTTCAATTTTGTGCTGCTGGGCAGACGGTTTCAGACTCGAGTGTTGAAGAAGAGGCCGAAGTAAGTATTTCTTCATATAACTTCGTAGATAAGATGCTCATTGTTGAGAATATGTCCAGGAGGATGTCTCCATGGAAGTAGAGTGTACTAGTTGTAGGATCCAAATATCGCACAACAGTAAGAGTTTGCGAGAATGTAGCATAGCCTGCGAAATTGTAATAAGAGCCTGAGAGAATGTAGCACCAGATCCGAAATTAGGGAAAATGTTAGATGTACATTAGCTGTCATCCACTATGTAAACACCTATATAAAGAGAAAGGCAAGAGAGAGAAAGAGGGAGACACTTTAGGAGAGGATTATTATTATGAGAGGATTTTCTATTGTGTAGTATTATCTCCTTCTTCTTCCCCAAAGAGAGCTCCAAATAATCATTAATGGAGTCTCAATTGTAATCCATATGTAATTACAAACAACCATAGTGAAGATCCCTAACCCCGTGGATGTAGATCATATTGATCGAACCACGTAAATCTTGTGTCTTATTTTCTATTTTCATTATCTTTATCTTTATTTTCATATCAAATAAGTTTAGATCTAGAAATTATAGTCATGATAATACAAGGGGTGTGTTGTAGGATTTCCTGCAACTACATTTTGGCGCTAGAAACAGGGAACGAGTAAAGGATTTATCCTTCCTGTAACTTGTTGGATCAAGAAAATTTCATGAAGATTAGCTAATGTTCATATTTTTCTAGATCTACAAAGTTTAGGTTCAAAAATGGAAATTTTATGGAAGAAATCACACTTTCAGGGAGTAAACATCATCAACAATTCAAAGACATGAAAAGAGGGAGAGAAAAAATTAGTTGTTGTTGTGAAATTTAAGGAAAAAATGGAAGTTTCAGTGGAAGATTTTCATGTTCAGGAGAAGAAGGCAAATGTGAAAGAAGTTAAGGAAGGACGAAGAAAAGATAAGAGGCAGATTCTACAATTTCTATCACAAATAGAAATTCGCACAGATGGTTCAAGGCTGAGCGAACAACAAATTGGTCACGGGTTCGAATTCGCAGAGACACATATTTTTCATTTTCTTCTAATTTGCATGGGAGAATAAAAGAATAAGGAAAAAAGTTATGCGTTAATTTCGCAGAGAGGTTCTTGCAAAATTGGTCCAGAAAGCAGTATGTGCGTTCGTGGTCGCAAGTTCGAATTCGCCTGCGAACATAGTTTTCTTCTTTTTTACAGAGAGCGAAGAAATGAATAATTTCGCAATATTGTTTCATTATTTTGCAAACAAGAGGCATCACAATTGGTCATCTGTGAAGTTAATGAGTTCATGGTCGTGTGATCAAGTCCCAACACCTGCGTATTTTTTCGCACAAATATTTCTTTGATTATTTCGTACAGAAGAGAGTTGATGATAATTTCGCAGAGATATTTTGCAAAGAAGAAGCTTGCACAGTTGGTTAGGAGGCATGAATTCAAGAAGCAGGTCGCGGGATCAATTCTTGCTTCTCGCATGTTTATTTTTGTTACACGAAATTTATACAGAAGTGCCTCTCACACAGTTGGAATTTGATTACTTCGCAAGAACTTTGATTACTTCGCAAGAGAGGCTTAGCACAGTTGGTATGGTGCGAGAAAATCCAAGAAGAAGGTCATGGGTTCAAGTCTCACTTCTCACACTTGTTTTTGCTCCGCGAAATTCATACATTTCAAGGCATTTATTCACTTCTTTGACAACAACAGCGACTCACATGAAAGATAAGTACCATTTCCTTGAACATTTTACTTTATACTAAGAACGAATAAAAATATTTTTGATTTGATTTACAAAAAGCGATTCAATCGCACAATTACAAAGATTTCAAGATCTCAGAGATTATAAAGATTACTAAGATTTCAAGATTACAAAGACTTCAAAATTACAAAGATTGCGAGATTTCAAAATTACAGAAAACTGAGAAAATTCAATTTATATGTTTCTCTAGAATACTTCTTTTGCATAGAATAAAAAGATTTTTGATTTGATTTACAAAATGCGAAACAATCACAGAATTACAAAGATTTCACAATTACAAAGATTTCAGAATTATAATGTATTAGAATTTCTCTTGAATATTTACTTTGCTTCAAATGATATGATATTATGAGAATGAAAGAATGGATGAAAGAAATGACAGAAATGAAAGAATGAATGAAAGAGATGACATAAATGAAAAGATGAATGAGAGAATAAAGAAACGGGAACATTTTGCAGAAACAAAGAGACGCGCAAATTTCGCAGAAACGCGAATAAAATTTCGTAGATAGGGGCGAACCTTTATGGCGTACACCCTAGTTCGCGAATAAAATTTCGCAAGAGGCAAATGAAAGACCTAAAGTACGTCATATAAGGGGGTACTTGTTGCATGGCTCAGGGAAAGGTTACACCGCCCCCGGAACCTGAGTCATGGAGATTTGGGGTCAATAAAGCCCATCCGGGAGAGGCACCTTGGATTCTCAGCCTAAGCATATGACTTAGGTTGGGCGACTAAGGTAATAAGGACTCTCTCAAGGAGTGCAGAATATGATCAAGGCGCCGAGGTACATGGTTGAGTCAATAGTGCCAGGGGCGTTTGAAGCGTCCTTGCCATTCTTGACAAGTCTTGGCTTGTACTGCACTCGGACCGAAGAAAACCCCACTTAGGGTGCAGTGTCGTAACCATAAGCCCTATAGGTAAAAGGGATAAGAGGGTGCGAAAACAACTGGTTGTTGTTAAGACCGGATGGGAGGAGCTAACCTTGTATGGTAGAAGTACGCCTCCTTGAAGGGGCAACCAGGGGGGAGATAAGGGTGGCACCCTCCATTAGGGAGATGATAAGTTTCTTAAGACGCAAATGTCATGAGGCTTTTTACTCGCAAGGGTATTAAGTCTTGTCATATTTGTGCAACAATCCTGAAGAGGCAATAATACTAGAGAAAAAGATAAGACGAGATCAATGGGTCATTACATGAAAGTGTGAAGACGTCCTGCGATTTCGTCGCAAGACGGCAATGTCATGGGGCTTTATTTTTGCAAGAATATTTAAGCCTGTCATATTATTACAACAATCTTGAAGAGGCAATAATATAAAAGAGAAAGTTAAGGCAAGATCAATGGGTTTTTGCATGAAAGTGCAAAGACATCCTGCGATTTTGTCGCAATGACAAGAGGTGGCAAAATAAGACCTTTAACTAGGAAGGCAAAATAAGACCACATAAGAAAATGAGTAAGCAAGTAAGCTTGCGAGAATGATTATATGTAAGCAAACAAGCTTGCGAATATGTACATGGAAATGAAACCGAGGCAGTGAAAATGCCGCAGACTTGATATTATGATAATACTGTTATGAGATACCAATAGTGCAGGAAAGAGGGAAGATGAAACACAAGTAAGAACTTGTGAGGAACAATAACTACACGAAGAAGAATGCATACACTAAAGAAAAAGGCAGAGAAATGAAGAATGGAAGCAATTTAAAGCTACATCAATTTTAGATGGCAAAATGAGCTAAGTAACACAAACCTTAACTATACATTGCAATAGATAAGCATTCTCATCATACAAGCATCATACTCGCATCATAAAAGCATTGCATAAGCATTTCATGGCATAAAAATCGCATACACATTTCATAACATAATCATCACATAAGCATTATGTTCGCATAAATACTTTACAAAACTGTACGGAATAATATTGCAGAATTTCGTAATAATATCGCAGAATTATTAAGAACTATTCATAATTTCGCAGAACTATTCAAAATTTCGCAGAGTTATTCAGAATTTCGCAGAATTGTTCAGAATTTCGCAGAATTGTTCAGAATTTCGCAGAATTGTTCAGAATTTCGCAGAATTGTTCAGAATTTCGCCGAATTATTCAGAATTTCGCAGAATGATTCAAAATTTCGTCAAATGTGTCAGAATTTTTCAGAATGTGATTATTCCGAACGATATGATTATTTCGCTCAATTATTTCACACAATTATAAGCAACTTGAAGAGATTATACTATCGCATGAGCACAACACATGAGACAGAGGCAAGATGAGAATGAAGAAACAATTCGCACGTTCAACATTTTCTCAAAGATTCTACCCTCATAGATAAAGAACAGAGGCAACTATGGATTACCAAGAAAACATTTTAGGTTCTTTATCTTCTCGGCAAGAATCACCAAAAATGGAGTAATAATTTCACATGAATAGAGGCAATACTTATTATTCTCATTCAAGGACGGATACTTCTTATATTTCGAGAATTGAATATTTCTTATACTTCATCAAGGATACTTCATGCTTCTTATACTTCTTCAAGGATACTTCATACTTCGCATACTTCAAAAGATGATACTTCTTATTTACTTCGCAACATTCCGGAACTTCACAAAAGAATAGAGACAAGTACGTACTTTTCAAGTCCAGTATTCTTTCGCTCGTTCCTTCATCAACAAAGATCAAAGACTACTCCAACAACACGTATCTCTGTCCAACAACTACAACAATGGATTTTTTCCTGAAGATCGCTTTTCAAGCAATATTCAAGAAAAAAGAGGCAAGATGTAGGATCCAAATATCGCACAACAGTAAGAGTTTGCGAAATTATAGAGAGAGTTTGCGAGAATGTAGCAGAGCCTGCGAAATTGTAATAAGAGCCTGAGAGAATGTAACACCAGATCCGAAATTAGGGAAAATGTTAGCTGTACATTAGCTATCATCCACTATGTAAACACGTATATAAAGAGAAAGGCAAGAGAGAGAAAGAGGGAGACACTTTAGGAGAGGATTATTATTATGAGAGGATTTTCTATTGTGTAGTATTATCTCCTTCTTCTTCCCCAAATAGAGCTCCAAATACTCATTAATGGAGTCTCAATTGTAATCCATATGTAATTACAAACAACCATAGTGAAGATCCCTAACCCCGTGGATGTAGATCATATTGATCGAACCACGTAAATCTTGTGTCTTATTTTCTATTTTCATTATCTTTATCTTTATTTTTATATCAAATAAGTTTAGATCTAGAAATTATAGTCATCATAATACAAGGGGTCTGTTGTAGGATTTCCTGCAATCACACTGGTGATGCTCGTTCGGAGAATGACGATAAAGAAAACTCCTAAAGCTCAAAACCGAATGAAAGTAATGTTATTGTTGACGTTGAGACAAGCAATTCTGGTTCTTTGAACGCTTCAGAGCCCACCCAAGTAAGTATTTCTCTTGCATCTTATCCATAGAAGCATAAACTTGTTGATTCATGAATGCATGAATGAGAATCCATGTGAATATATGAAAAGCTTTGCCGAAATACGTCACCAGAAAATTCAGAACTTAGCTGTTCAGCAAAAATGTTGTAGAATCTTCGTCCGATGTCAGATTTTCGCGATCCACCCATGTATCCTTAATCCCAGGAAATTTCCAAGCTTTATCAAATAAGCTTTTTAAGTTTTGAGCACGTCCAGGGCCTAAAAAAAAGGCAAAACAGTAAACTTCCAGGAGACTTTCAGACTGTACGTTGTCTAATATTTTGACCGCATCTCCTTGATCGTTCATCGGATTGTTATGAAATTTTGAAATGTGGTAGAGGACATCCATGCGAAGATAATGGTATATAACTCATCCTCAGATTCCTTGTAGATTGCTCCCAGTTAGTCATCTTGCACAGGGCAGAGTAAAGTCTCTTCAGACGAGCTTGCCGCAAAACGTATTTTCATGACTTTCATGCTATTTGCCCGTGCCTCGAGTGTATAATGATGAACCCTGATGATTTTGGACTGATTGTATAATGTATTTTTATGATCTCATTTGGTCTCATGTTTAAATTGCTCTAACCTCATGTAATCTTCGTATTAGGTGCCAAATACCGAAGTTGAGGATATTGAAACCAATAAGGATAACTCGAGCTGTTCTGGAGTTGTTGATGAAGAGACAACCATCCCTGCACTTCAAGGCCATGAGAAGGTTGTCACTGAAGTTATGGAAACTTCGATTGTTGCTGCTTCAGTGATAGAAGAAACCGAGCCACCAACAGAGAATACTCAAGAAACTGTTGCCCTGATTGTAGAGGATGCCCCAGTAACTGAGAATCGTGTAGTGGTGTATTAACACCCAAGTGCATGGGTTGTTTTGGTCCTCCATTCGATGCATCACTCCCATACCACGAACTGGTTGGTGGAGGATTTAATGCTATTGATTCATTTGAGATCAGGACCCTTTGATTGGTACATGAGCATGGTGCTTGCAGCCATCTTGTCTTTCTCAACCGTAAAACATCACGTCTGAAACCCTGGTCACAGGACCATAGCTGAGGTTGTTTTCGAGAGGGGATGATGTAATGACCATGGTTTCATGTCCCGACGGTAGCATCACTTTTATGATGAATGATTAGCACAAGAGAGTCTGGCGCCACGAGTCTTGGACTGTGAAAATGATCGTCATGATCAGCGGACCGTCAGTCCCCAGTATTTTGTAAAATCTCTCCTTTTCGTTTTCTCTTCTTCTAGCAAGACTTGGATAGAGGACCCAGGTAGAAAAATTGATGTGAAGACCTAGGTGGCCGAAGTTGGAGGTACCGTGATGAAGTAATTAGTGGAAAGGCCTGGTGGACCCCGCTCGACTGTGGAAGTCATGAATCCCGTCTAAGAATTGCTGCTTGTATGTTGTACGCTCTGGAAGCTGTAGGGACCTCATACAAGGTCGGAATTCGATGCTTTACCCCAACTTTTGAAGCTAAGAGGCTGAGTTATCTCATGATAAAAGAATAACTCAATTTGGAGTTGTAGAGATCAGCCAATGGAGCGTGCACATTTGTAATTTGTAATCCCGTACAAATTTTTCAGATTCCGTAGACCTGACGGTAAAGGCCATATCTTTCAGATCGTATGTCCGATTGATGCACCCTTTTGGTATATTGTAGAACAAACATAGACGAAAATCTTTCGTTGAGGAAGTATTGTCCCATTCCTCACCCATTGGTACTTTTTTGTAAACCCATGGCCCAAAGTGTGTTGTATCTCATTTGTAGAGGTGATGAGAACATCTTGTCGAAGACTTTGTATTGTGCCCACCAGTCGTGCAAGATTTGGGAATACTTTCATGTGAGCATGTTATCAGGTCTACACATCTTGATATGAATTATTAGTGCTTGGAGAAGTCCGCTTCGTCAAGTAATACTTCAGAGAACGGTTAGTTGATGAAGCATTGTCATGAGGATGTTGCTCCTGAGACCGTTGTTAATGCTGAGATCACGACTGAATTTTCTCCAGAAATTCTTGTTGATGCTGAGACCATGGATAAAGTTCCTCCAGATATCCTTGTTGATGCAGATACTATGGTCGGAGTTGCTCCCGAGACCAAAAAGGCTAGAACCATGATCATCGACATAATATTTGCTCCTCCATCCAGTGAGCCTCGCGAAGTGGCTTTGTTAGAGAATTGATGTTGTTGTGGTAGATAACATCAACATTTTTCATACTGGATGTGATTGGTGAACAGATAAAGTTCCTCAATCATGCAGGGGCTTGTGATGTAGTGAAATCCCGTTGATGAAGTTTCGCGAAATCACCTCAGGTTGCCCAGTGTATATTGAAGGAGTTAGTGACCTTCATGTATGAATGATGTTGCAAGACTTATCGATTGCAGTTTAGTTACACTTTTATCGTGGTGGTGTTGAATCAATGTGTCATCGTCGAGATATTTGTGTTGAAGCCAGACGCGCCACTATCGAAGGTGTACTCTTTTATTGGGAGTACAATTTGAAGGCTTCTTAGATGCTTGAGCGTTGAAGCGTATATTCCTTAAGCTTCGAACATCTTAGAGGTTTGATCATCTCGGACCTGGAGTATCTTATGTTGATTCAGCATCCCTTTTGTTGCAGTAGTGGGATTCGACACTTGTGCAGACATTAGAGCTTTCTGATTTTGTGGAACACATGGACTTGCAAGAGAAACGCCCAAAGTATTTTTTGCCGTGTTTGGACATCATCTCATAAATGAATGTTTCAGTGGTTGATTCGGAGAAACGTCAGATTCAACCACTTGGTAATATACTAATGTGGTGCAGCTACCATTCATAACGTCTTGTAGAGTTGCTAGCATAATTAAGTCCCCATGCTAGGATATCATGTGAGGAAATAAATGACATAGACATGGAATGTGACTTGCCTGAGTGCGTAACCTCTTGATGAATATCTATGCATATTTTGCAGGTTCTTGCTTCAACCTCGTCAAAGTTTGAAATTCCTCAAAGTACTCTGATGATGGAATGTCCGTCAAATCTTCTGGATCAGAACTTTATTCGTTGAAGAGATGTGTAACCAAAGGAGCTTTGTAAGTACCCATATTTTTAGCGTGGATCCACGCTCGTCTGAAGGATATGTCATATCTTGGATCTTCCTGATTATGTGAAACTTGGTTTCTGTCCAGGTTGAACTTATGTTCACTTTGAGAGTGATGCAGCCATAAGTATTTCCGAGCGCTCCTTCAAGGCATCTGATTGAGATGGGAGCATGAGTAGCTTCTTGTCGAGTGATGCCCTTGGATCCAATGGTTTTCAGTGGAATGTTGTTGACGGCGGTGCCAGCATCGATCAACGTTCTTCCAAATTCGTTTCTTCTGAGATTGACTGTGGTAAGCAGTCCCCAGTCGTACATCTCTTGATCTGCAGTAGGAGACTCAAAAATATTTCCGGAATAGACTTCTTGACACGATGTGGTTCTGTGAACATGTCTCTCATTTGTGCCTTCGAAAGATAAAGCAATTCACATTCGACGGATTGAACTGCCACTTTGATAGGTTGTTCAAAGAGTGTAAAGGTTCTGACTGGGAGAGAATTCTTGTGTACTCCTTCAGTCCCCAGTTGAAGCTATTGTGGATCAACCTTCTCTTTGAAAATGTGCTTCGAAACTCCGCAGTCGCTTGTGGGATGATTGACGAACCTTTGGAAGCGGCAGTAACGAGGACTTTCCATGTCTTCTTCAGTTGTTTATTTCTTGACATATGACAACTTGATTGCACCATCTTGGACCCAGACATCCAGGAGTTTGATCACCTCTTTAATGGAAAAAGGAAAGTCAGGTGCTTCTTGATCAGGAACTCTTGTGCGTTGGTCAGAGGCTAGTGCATCTTGCTCATCCTTCCTTTGTGCTTTTGAAGGAGCTGGGGTATGCTTGCGCAGCGGTTTGTCTTTCCATTTGCTCCCTTCTCGAACAGTGTTTGTGGAAGGCTGGAGGTTTTACTGCTTCTTGATCATACGTCTGCCATCTCGAGTGTCTCGCGTTTCTTCAGACTTTGTAGCTTTTGTTCTTTCCAGTAAAGCGGGCACAGTAGTTGCCGATCTCTTCGCCGCTTCATGAAGCTCTGAGAAGGTTTGGAAACAAAGATTTTCCAAGAAAGCTCTGTAGACCGGGATCATGCCGTTGATACACAAGTCTACCAGTTGCTGCTCCGTGACGTTTGGACAAAGACAATCCAAGGATTGAACTCTGAACCCTTTCACATAATCATCGGGATGTTCACTGCTCCTTTGAATCATCCTTCCTAGATCAGAGAGAGCGACTTGCTCTGACATGAAGAAGTATTTTCTGTGGAAAGCATTAATCATCTCTCCCCAATCGGTGATACTTCCTGGTGCGATGTTGTTGTACCAGGTGTATGCCCTGCCTTTCAAGGATTTTGAAAATTCCTCCAGACGGACGACATGGTTGTGCTCGTGTTCACCCAATAATTCCAGAAACCGATAAATATGTTTTTGAGTATTGCATGTTCCATCATAAAGAATGAATGTTGGTGCGGTATAACCTTTTGAAAGAGGAATCCTCTGTATGACAGTATGGAGGTTGGTGACGATGGACGGATGATGTCTTGTCTTTTCATCGATCCTTAAAAAAGCACTCCATATCTTCACGAGTGATGAAACTTGCAGATTCCGTTGCTGGAGAGTCATCTGCAGCTTTGCGGAATTCTTCATCGTGTACAACATGGATTGGAGAGACTTCAGGATCAGCGGTTGAAGATGTTTCTTTAACTTTTCCTTTCTCGCGCTGAGGCTGAGTTCGTTCAGACGCAATCTTGTCTGTGAGAGTTTTAATATAAACACACAACTGCTTCAGTGTTGCATCCACGTCAGTCTGAACCTTCATGAGATCAACTATGGTAGGTTGATTTCCTCTGGTTTCTTCAGGAGATCGACCGAAGAGTGGATTGTTGATGGCGCCAGTGCCGTCACTTGCAGGGGTGATCACTGGAGCACCATTGATTGGGGGAGTAGTAATAACATGTGGCATGACATTGCTGGATGGAGGAGTGGTATTAGCGGTACCACTGAAGCCTGCAATGTTGAGAGGAGTAGTACTTGCGATTGCAGTATCACTAGAAATTGCGATGTGAGAGTCGGGTGTTGAACCCGGATTGGTAACTGACCGGACCTAAGATCAACCATATTTGTGAGATTGTGAGATTGCAACCGAGAGAATGATCTCCCACTGTGGTCGCCAATCTGTAGATGGGGAAAAACGATTTGCTGGTTTTTACGGAATTGAAGAGTCGTCCGTGTGGAGACTCTGTGTACCGAGCAAAATGTTGAACCTCACACAGATGCACTGCAAGAAGGGAGTGCTTTAAGTTCGAGAGATCAATCTGTAAGACCCCGGACTAAACCAAGAACAATGGTCGTTCTAGAGTCAATTCGATCACAAGAGAGGATGAGTTGATCTGTAGGAGGGAAGCTGAGAAATGTGTGAGATCAATGGTGATCTGAGATTGTAGGTGTGTTGTGAATTCAATGTAAGAATGCTCTGAATGATTGAGTTTTTCCAAATTGAGAGTGATTTCTGTGAGTTCGTGTAGACGAAAGATTATCTGTATGAACTTTGATAAGAAATTGCTCGTTTAGGCGATTGTTGTTCGAGTGTTCGAAAACTCATGTCCTTTCAATCAGGATTCAGAGACATTTTATAATGCCGGAGTTGAAAACACCATGATCCCATGAAGTGTGACAGTTGCTGGAATCAGAGAGTGGGAAGTGGGAAATCGTTTTTAAAACCAATTACTCATCGTGCGTAGACGTGGTTAACTTTCCACCCACTACTTTGCTGACTCTTCCAACTGATTGCACGACTCGCTTACATTCTCATCGTGGGTGAACACACGTGCCGTAGACCGCCAGACCAAAACCCTAATTAATATCCCCCCATGTGACACGATTGAAATCTCGTGATTGTGGAGTCAGTTGCTGACTTTATGGGACGATGAGTCCATGTAGTGCTGAGTTGAACATGATTAGCAAATGTTCTGAAACTCTTGAATTTAATATGTCTGCTGAGACGAGGTATCATTATAACCTAAGAAGGGCAAACTGCGTTGCTGAATTGTTGAATATTGATAGTTGAACCAACATTCTTTTGATCTGAGCAAATATTGCTAGTCTGAGCGAATATTGCCAGTTTGAGTGAATGTTGCCGGTTCGAGCGAATATTGCTAGTTTGAGCAAATATTGCTCGTTTGATGAATTATTGGTAGCAGGACCAAATAAAATATTAATTTAAATTACTGACTGCTAGGTCGAGCAAAATAAATGAGAATGTTGATCATGGAATCAACATAAAATTATCAGTGTTTGAATCTGCTCAGAATCACGTTTCTGCAAAGCTCTGGATTCAAAACCCTAATTTTACCGAAATGATGATTTATTGCAAATCAACACAGGACCGGCTACATGGGATGACGGGTTCACCATATAACGCCCAGATGCTCAAATGAGCAAAAATACCAAAGTCTCTTGAGGACCAGTTGGTGAAATCATGATTAAATGCTGGTTTAACCATTTATTAAAATAATGCTCGTGTGAGCGACAAATAATAAAACATGGTGTAGAAAATATGAGGGACCCGCCAAGAGGTCATGGGACCGGCTCCTGGTGGCCGTGGGACCAATAGATGGTCGTTTGATCCAACTTCCAATTGTTTGGAAAGAGTTTGAACCTAATATGAGCAACTGGGTAAATTAGATTAAAATCATTAAAACATGTGGGACCAGCTGTTTGCAAGCCTCAGGGTCACCCTTGGTCGGTCAAGGGGATGTGCCCGTGTCACCATGATGTCCGTGCTTCAGTCTTGAGAATTTTGATATTTTCTGGTGCACGTTTGAGCAACATTTGGAGAAAATATGCAAAATCCATGGTTTTGCTGAAACTGGGAAAAGTACATGAGATGATGTAAATAATAAATAAAACATGAGATTTCAAGGTGTGGGACCGGCACGGCTAGGGCATGGCCAGCCGGCTGACAGACGAGGTCCCACATGCTTATCCCAGTTTGATGTGATTTTATGTGTTTTCTCTGATTTGAGGGAAATTTCATGAAACTGAAGAGTTTGGTGAAATTAGGGAACTCTCATGAGAGATAAAATAATAATAAAATAGGGAATGAGAGTGTGGGACCGGCATGGCTAAGGCATGGCCGGCCGGCCAATGGGCGCGGGTCCCAAGCCACTCTTCCCAATTTTACGTAGTTTTGATGATTTTAGCTAACTTTCATAAAATCAAAAGGATTTGTTGAAAACCAAGATATTTTGTTGAAATCAGGAAACAAAACACCAAATAATAATAATATAATAATGGCATATTGGACCGGGTAGGGCATGCCGGCCGGGTAGAGCACGGTCCCACAAATTTTCTCTAATTTTTGATATTTTGATAAAATCATGTGATTTTAGAGAAAATACATGAAATTAGGTAATTTTATGGAAAATTCATGAAATCAAGGGAATTTCCATAATTTAAGAGGAAAATAATAAAATAATGGGGACATGAGGTGTGGGACCGGTCACAGCCAAGGCACGGCCAGCTGGTGCTCGGTCCCGCAACACCTTTCCCTAATTTTATTATTTTTGATAAAATCATGTGATTTTAGAGGAAATACATGAAATTAGGTAATTTTATGGAAAATTCATGAAATCAAGGGAATTTTCATAATTTAAGAGGAAATAATAAAATAATGGGGACGTCAGGTATGGGACCGGTCACAGCCAAGGCACGACCGGCTGGTGCTCGGTCCCGCAACACCTTTCCCTAATTTTATTATTTTTCATAAAATCATGTGATTTTAGAGGAAATACATGAAATTAGGTAATTTTATGGAAAATTCATGAAATCAAGGGAATTTTCATAATTTAAGAGGAAATAATAAAATAATGGGGACGTGAGGTGTGGGACCGGCCACGGCCAAGGCCAAGGCATGGCCGGCTGGTGCTCGGTCCCGCAACACCTTTCCCTAATTTTTTTATTTTTGATAAAATCATGTGATTTTAGAGGAAATACATGAAATTAGGTAATTTTATGGAAAATTCATGAAATCAATTTCATAATTTAAGAGGAAAGTAATAAAATAATGGGGAAGTGAGGTGTGGTACCGGCCACGGCCAAGGCACGGCCGGCTGGTGCTCGGTCCCGCAACACCTTTCCCTAATTTTATTATTTTTGATAAAATCATGTGATTTTAGAGGAAATACATGAAATTAGGTAATTTTCATGATTTTAGGGAAAATTATGATAAAATATGAAATTGGACGCGGGACTGGTCACGGCATGACTGGACGGTTGGTGAGCCCAGTCCCCTGGCGCCCTGCTAATATTTTATTATTTTTCCTTCCTATTTTGCATAGGTTCCTCATTCATTCGTATCTTTTGAAATGCTCGTTTGTGCATTCAAAATGTTGGTCTGTGCATCGTTTGTTAAGTACACTTGCACCATTTTTGTCAGGGATTATTCGATGCTTAGACGCCTGTCTCGTTGAGTATTTATCACTAACCCGTGGAATTCTGCTGGGAAGAACCACGAATTGAAGTGACGAAATATAACGAAGAATCGTAGAATATTGCTGGATATTCAGGTGGTGGCTCGTAGAATATTGCTGGATATTCAGACGATTTAAGATAATTAATTACCGGCTCTATACTAGAAGGGCTTCCTGTCTAGGAGCATTAATTATCTGAGGGTTGAACAATATGAGCTTGTTGGAGTATCATATTCCTCTTGCATAGTCGGGGAAAATCTGATTACATCCCGAAGACGTTGTCGCTCTATACTAGC
Source organism: Papaver somniferum (assembly GCF_003573695.1). Lineage (NCBI taxonomy): Eukaryota > Viridiplantae > Streptophyta > Magnoliopsida > Ranunculales > Papaveraceae > Papaver > Papaver somniferum. The sequence goes on along the minus strand of NC_039358.1, from coordinate 144,943,394 downwards.
AGGCATGCTGTCTAGGAGCCGCCCAATCTTTAGATTCTACACAGTACGAGATGTGTCGTGGTCTCAGATGAGAGACTACACATCTAAATCTTCCCTGAGAAACTTTCTCCATCAGAGGTGGCATGACCTTTCATGCATAAAGACATGAGTCTTGATACTCATCCGATTGTCGGATCTGGAGTAATTGCTGAAATTACTCAATATTCATGGGATATGTCATGGTCTCAGTTGAGAGACTACACATCTACATGTACTCTGAAAGACAACCTTCTCAGTCAGAGATTTAGGGCATGACCTTTCATGCTTTAATGAGAGACATGAGCTTCAATACTCATCCGGTTGCCGAATCTGGAGTATAGTTTTACAATTCTACCCTTTGTCGAAAATCCACCATCTACATTAAGTCCCCTGCTTAGTGAGGAACAATCATGTTCCTCAGTCATCATTGAATGGTGATTTTCCGGGTACAACAGAAATAAGTAATTGAACTTAGTCAGAGGATAAGACATTACCGGATTTCGACTGAATGAGCAGACCATGGTTTGAGCGAAAACCCCAGTGGCATAATAGAGCATCGTCCATTGAACATAAATTGGTGTAGAATCGCTGATTAGATGATGGAATCTTGGTTGGTTCAGGATTCACGGGCCCGACCCAAAAAATAAATCCGTTTATTAGGAATAGACGCTTGTTCGTTCGTTAGTTTATGGAACAAACAAAATAGACCTGAGTCTAATGATATAAAATTATGTCTATGAGCTTTCACGAAAACCAAAATTTTATTTTATATGTGAGATAACAAAGTGGAATAAACTCTCGTTTCAAAGGTGGATGCTCGTACGAGAGATAATATTTTTTTTTGAATAGACGTGCGTCTGCTAGTAATAAAATTTTGTTTATGAGCTTTCATGAAAATTTTATCTTCGAGCTTTCGGGAATCTTTGAAAATATACTCTCGCTTAAAAGACAGATGCTCGTGCGAGGGAACAAAAATATATAGATGTATTTTTCAAATTTACGTGAGTTTCACGTTAAATATATATATTTTGTAAAATCAATATTTTGATTTTGAACAACAGTTGAAAGTAGACAATTATAAATGGTGAAATAATGTCTGTATGTGAGTTTTCAAAATTGTAGAATAGACGTCTGTCCAATTTTTGAAAAACCAGTGGATGTTAAATTCACGTGAGTTGTTCACGGTTCAATGAACATCAAGTCATGATTTTGAATAATGAATTTTGCTCGTCTTTGCAGGTTTGACGGAACGAGCAAGTTTTCGAAATTCTGACCTTATAATCACTACAGCTAGTGAAATTTGTAAATAGGTAAGAGTTGGATTGTTACCATTTTTGCAGACGCTGATGTGAGCACCTTTGTTATGCTTTAATCTCACTGCTTTGATGAAATTTGCACCTTTGAATGATATTCTGAAGTAAAAATATCACATGGATGCCGCACCTACTTTGCAGAGATGTCAAACGGCGGTTATGAGACTCCTTCAGTTGATGAAGAGGAAGAAGCGGTGACTAAGAGCTCTCCAAATACGAACTTCTTCTTGGTCAAATATAAACCCGAAAAACGGCATCCAGGTTCGAGCACTGTAAAGTCCCATGTCTCTTTGGTGAGTTGTTAGCGCTCCTCACATCATGAATTTTTCTTGTCCGTGCAATTAGGATCACGAGACCAAGGTTTATTATTCCTTTGCAGAACTTTGCTCCGTCAAGTATTGACAGTCTTCAATTCTGTGCTGCTGGGCAGACGGTTTCAGACTCGAGTGTTGAAGAAGAGGCCCAAGTAAGTATTTCTTCATATAACTTCGTAGATAAGATGCTCATTGTTGAGAATATGTCCAGGAGGATGTCTCCATGGAAGTAGAGAGTACTGGTTGTAGGATCCAAATATCGCACAACAGTAAGAGTTTGCGAAATTATAGAGAGAGTTTGCGAGAATGTAGCAAAGCCTGCGAAATTGTAATAAGAGCCTGAGAGAATGTAGCACCATATCCGAAATTAGGGAAAATGTTAGTTGTACATTAGCTGTCATCCACTATGTAAACACCTATATAAAGAGAAAGGCAAGAGAGAGAAAGAGGGAGACACTTTAGGAGAGGATTATTATTATGAGAGGATTTTCTATTGTGTAGTATTATCTCCTTCTTCTTCCCCAAAGAGAGCTCCAAATACTCATTAATGGAGTCTCAATTGTAATCCATATGTAATTACAAACAACCATAGTGAAGATCCCTAACCCCGTGGATGTAGATCATATTGATCGAACCACGTAAATCTTGTGTCTTATTTTCTATTTTCATTATCTTTATCTTTATTTTCATATCAAATAAGTTTAGATCTAGAAATTATAGTCATGATAATACAAGGTGTGTGTTGTAGGATTTCCTGCAACTACATTTTGGTGCTAGAAACAGGGAACGAGTAAAGGATTTATCCTTCCTGTAACTTGTTGGATCAAGAAAATTTCATGAAGATTAGTTACTGTTCATATTTTTCTAGATCTACAAAGTTTAGGTTCAAAAATGGAAATTTTATGGAAGAAATCACACTTTCAGGGAGTAAACATCATCAACAATTCAAAGACATGAAAAGAGGGAGAGAAAAAATTAGTTGTTGTTGTGAAATTTAAGGAAAAAATGGAAGTTTCAGTGGAAGATTTTCATGTTCAGGAGAAGAAGGCAAATGTGAAAGAAGTTAAGGAAGGACGAAGAAACGATAAGAGGCAGATGCTGCAATTTCTATCACAAATAAAAATTCGCACAAATGGTTCAAGGATGAGCGAACAACAAATAGGTCACGGGTTCGAATTCGCAGAGACACATATTTTTCATTTTCTTCTCATTTGCATGGGAGAATAAAAGAATAAGGAAAAAAGTTATGCGTTAATTTCGCAGAGAGGTTCTTGCAAAATTGGTTCAGAGAGCAGTATGTGCGTTCGTGGTCGCAAGTTCGAATTTGCCTGCGAACTTAGTTTTCTTCTTTTTTACAGAGAGCGAATAAATGAATAATTTCGCAATATTGTTTCATTATTTCACAAACAAGAGTTTGGTGAAATTAGGGAACTCTCATGACAGATAAAATAATAATAAAATAGGAAATGGGAGTGTGGGACCGGCATGGCTAAGGCATGGCCAGTCGGCCAATGGGCGCGGGTCCCAAGCCACTCTTCCCAATTTAATGTAGTTTCGATGATTTTAGCTAACTTTCATAAAATCAAAAGGATTTGTTGAAAACCAAGATATTTTGTTGAAATCAGGGAGTTTTCATAAAATCAGGAAACAAAACACCAAATAATAATATAATAATGGCATGTGGGACCGGCTAGGGCATGACCGGCCGGCTAGAGCCCGGTCCCACAAAGTTTCTCTAATTTTTGATATTTTGATAAAATCATGTGATTTTAGAGAAAATACATGAAATTAGGTAATTTTATGGAAAATTCATGAAATCAAGGGAATTTTCATAATTTAAGAGAAAAATAATGGGGACGTGAGGTGTGGCACCGGTCACGGCCAAGGCACGGCCGGCTGGTGCTCGGTCCCGCAACACCTTTCCTTAATTTTATTATTTTTGATAAAATCATGTGATTTTAGAGGAAATACATGAAATTAGGTAATTTTATGGAAAATTCATGAAATCAAGGGAATTTTCATAATTTAAGTGGAAATAATAAAATAATGGGGACGTGAGGTGTGGGACCGGTCACGGCCAAGGCACGGCCGGCTGGTGCTCGGTCCCGCAACACCTTTCCCTATTTAATTATATTTGATAAAATCATGTGATTTTAGAGGAAATACATGAAATTAGGTAATTTTATGGAAAATTCATGAAATCAAGAGAATTTTCATAATTTAAGAGAAAATAATAAAATAATGGGGACGTGAGGTGTGGGACCGGCCACGGCCAAGGCATGGCCGGCTGGTGCTCGGTCCCAAACACCTTTCCCTAATTTTATTATTTTTGATAAAATCATGTGATTTTAGAGGAAATACATGAAATTAGGTAATTTTATGGAAAATTCATGAAATCAAGGGAATTTTCATAATTTAAGAGGAAAATAATAAAATAATGGGGACGTGAGGTGTGGGACCGACCACGGCCAAGGCACGGTCGGCTGGTGCTCGGTCCCGCAACACCTATCCCTAATTTTATTATTTTTGATAAAATCATGTGATTTTAGAGGAAATACATGAAATTAGGTAATTTTCATGATTTTAGGGAAAATTATGATAAAATATGAAATTGGATGCGGGACTGGTCACGGCATGACCGACCGGTTGGTGAGCCCATTCCCCTGGGCCCCTGCTAATATTTTATTATTTTTCCTTCCTATTTTGCATAGGTTCCTCATTCATTCGTATCTTTTGAAATGCTCGTTTGTGCATTCAAATGCTGGTCTGTGCATCATTTGTTAAGTACACTTGCACCATTTTTCTCAGGGCTTATTCGATGCTTAGACGCCTGTCTCGTTGAGTATTTATCACTAACCCGTGGAATTCTGCTGGGAAGAACCACGAATTGAAGTGACGAATATAACGAAGAATCGTAGAATATTGCTGGATATTCATGCGATTAATTGACGATTCATAGAATATTGCTGGATATTCAGGTGATGGTTCGTAGAATATTGCTGGATATTCAGACGATTTAAGATAATTAATTGTCGGCTCTATACTAGAAGGGATTCCTGTCTAGGAGCATTAATTATCTGAGGGTTGAGCAATATGAACTTGCTGGAGTATCATATTCCTCTTGTATAGTCGGGAAAATCTGATTACATCCCGAAGACGTTGTCGCTCTATACTAGCACGCATGCTGTCTAGGAGCCGCCCAATCTTTCGATTCTACACAGTACGAAATGTGTCGTGGTCTCAGATGAGAGACTACACATCAAAATCTTCCCTGAGAAACTTTCTCCATCAGAGCTGGCATGAGCTTTCATGCATAGAGACATGAGTCTCGATACTCATCCGATTGTCAGATCTGGAGTAATTACTGAAATTGCTCAGTATTCATGGGATATGTCGTGGTCTCAGCTGAGAGACTACACATCTACATGTACTCTGAGAGACAGCCTTCTCAGTCAGAGATTTATGGCATGAGCTTTCATGCTTTAATGAGAGACATGAGCCTCAATACTCATCCGGTTTCCGAATATGGAGTATAGTTTTACAATTCTACCCTTTGTCGAAAATCCACCATCTACAGATTGCATCTAAATAAGATGATATATTTTTGCTTTCTTTTGGTCAAGAAATGTCTCTTTCGGAAATTTCATTAGGATCCCGTTCTTGTACCTTTGCCAATTTTACTGACAAAAAGGGGGAGAATTAATATGTAATTCACACTACAAATACATATGGTTATCGAATCATTATGTAAGGGGGAGTGGTTTCCATGTGAGATGGAGTATTGACTAAGGGGGAGTGATACATATCACCATAGTATTGTTGTTGAAGTTGTGATACAATTGAACTTTGACGCTGTGTAATGATACTATGACACTGTATAACAATGATTGAGAACTCTTGTTTTCTCGTTGTTATTGTAGAGACCCTCAAGCAACTCAACACTATTTGACTGGTCTAGCGATGATCAAGAGACGTTTTAGACGTTAATGACTCGATTAGTTAATATAGACTTTAATTAATAGAAATTAATCTAACAACGATCTAGAGACGAATCTAGTACCGTTGAATAGGTATCCAAAAGTTTGCGCAATGGACATCTCGAACGCGTCATTCAGTTACCGGATGAAGAATATTTTATCAGATAAGTATGGAGGGTGTAATTGTTTTTTTTTGCTTTGAACCGTCTGGATGCCCTTATCATTTACGTGGGTGCCTTTATCATTTCTCATTGGCCTTATCATAACCAAATCGAGAAAATGATTTCTCATTTTTTTTTTCTTCTTCTTCTTCCTTCTTTCTTCTTCTTTTTCCTGCCGATATCGGTTTTGAGAATTTGATCTTACTTTTGTGGGGGATCCTTATAAAACAAAGTAGATGGATGAATCAAGGGAGTATGTTATGATATTGAAGCTATTTGAAACTCTAGGAAGAAGGATAATCGGTAAGTTAAATCAGGGTTTTATAATTGATCGGATTTCATTTATGAATTTGATTTAATTCGTTGTCTTGTTAAAGGGTTTTGTTGTTAATCAGGATGGAAACTGTTGTATAAGGTTTAATTTTGTTTTGTTTAGGAATTGAGTTACGGTTTAGGTTTAGATGATTTGAAGGTGATGAATTAGAGTTCCTGAATCAGGTAGTTCTGATGGAGAGGATGAATTGGGCAGTAGTCTTTGGGTTTGAGTTATTGATTTAAGGTTTGGAATCTTATTTTGGATTGTTTGAATTTGAGACTATACTGTTTTGGTGATTAATCAAAGAACATGGGTTGGGTCTGTTCTTGAGGAGTTTGGAATTGGTTATTGTGATGTTTGATTTCTGTTACTTAAGGTGGCTGTTAATTTGGGTTTCTGGAAGAAGAATTAGGTTAATGAATTACAGTTGAGAACAAGGATTATGAAGAAGTGTAAGGTGTTGAGAGTGGTTGTTGTTATTTAAGAATCGAGTTGAGAAAGTTGTTATTGTGAAGCCTTAACATTGCAAGGATAAGGGTGATTGAATTTGGTTGTGCATGAACTGGTTTGGGAAGAAGTTTGGATAATAAATGAGTTATTAATGATGATGGTTCCGCAGCGCTGAAGTTTGGCTCTACATGTGAAATGAAAATGGAGTTAAGGATGGTGTGTGCTGAGAGGAAATGAAGTTACAGGACTGGTGTAGATCCATTGTGTTGGTTGTGACTGTGATTGTGCCGACAGAAGAAGTTTGATGGATAACTAAAGATGAGCTGTGACTGGGGTGACTGTAAAAGGAGACATAAAAGTATGAGATTCTGTTACATATGATGAAGAGACTAGGCGGAGGCGATGGTTATGAACTGGCACTGGTAATATGCTATGGAAGTTGAGATGGAGATGGTTTTGGAGTTGCTGTTGTGATTCAAGTAGGGTTGGATGTTGAACTAGTTGAAGGTTCCTTATAATGGGAACTGAAGGTGGTAGCATTAGGTAGAAGTGTTGAGCTGAACATATGTATGTGCAGTTTAGGGATGTTGGTTGTGAGCATGCGTGTTAATAGTGGAGGTGGTGTTGGAAATGAAATGGAATTGAAGATATTATTGAATCTGAAGTTAGTTAGATAAATGAAGATTGTTGGTATTGTTGTGGAGGTGGTCTGAATAAGATGTGGAGTGTGATGATATTTAACTGAAATGAATGATATGGGTTTGTTGATAACGATGGAACTGAAGTTGTAGTTGCAGACAATTGAAGATGTGGATTGGGTGTGGTTATATCTGATTTTAATTGAAGTTGTTGATGAAGTAGTAATGTAATCGATTGAGAATCAAGAATTAGAAATAGGGTTTGTATTTTGGGTTAAGCTGTAGGGTTGGAATGAGGGTTAGAAATGCATCACTTGAATCTTGGTCTGTTCTGTGTTGCACAGTGATTGTGCATTAGCATGTTTGGTCTGTGACTCTGTGCAATAACCAGTGTTAGGATTTTGTTACCAGTCACATGTCTGACTGATTTACCCTAGATGACTCAGTTTGACTAAGTTAACCCTTTGATCTTGACCGAGTTGATCTTGACCCGAGTTGACTCAGTGACGTAACTCATTGACCTGACCTTGGACCAATTGACTTTCCCTGACCTTTGACTTAGACGTTGACCGTTAATTGACCTCTCTGACTGTTATTGACCGCTAGTTGACTCAGGTGGACTGAGCCTTAAGTTAATGGGCTTGTTTAGTGGATTTGGGCTTAAGCATAGTTTTCCTATCTTGATGATTTGGACCACTTATGGTCCGAGTTAACCTTTGGTTCATTCTACAAAGTTGTAGATGTTCAGAAGAAATATCTATTGGACTATGAGACCAACCTAATTGGATTGGTAAACCTTAAATATGTTAAAGATAGATAATGAAAAGGTGTAGAACCATAAATGGGTTTAGAACCATTACGTAGTTCACTCAGCCTATAACTAGAGAATTGTATGAGATTATGTTATGAGCCTTGTGTGAGCCTTTTGGATAATATCTTAGAGTGGTTGTGTGATTAACAGTTAATCTTTATTAACAACGATCGATTCAAAGGATGAACCAGTGGATTGAGGTTCTCGAGGTAGGCATGGCTTGTCGTCAAATCAGGTGGGAACTTTGTAACCTTCTTGTAATCATTAAGCTTTGTTTTATCTGCGAGCATGATGAGACTTTAATTTCTGAGTGTATGATTGTGTATACTGTGATGTACCATTCATGTATATTTGAGTATGATGTATATGTTGTATCGGTATGTACGATGTTTGCCATGATGTCTTGTGTGTTGTATGCTTTGTGAGATTTCCCTGCGAGGAGTGTCTGTGTTTCCCCACGGCTCTTAGCTAAGTTAAGTAAGGCGGTAATTCATCCTTCGACAATATTATTTAGTAGGGAGGTAATTCATCCGTTTAAATATTATTATAACTATTTCATTAGTAGGGCGGTAATTCATCTGTTTTAATATTACTGCTTATTAATATAGTAGGGCGGTAACTCATCCGTTTGAATAGTATCTTAGTAGGGAGGTAATTCATCTATTATGATATTATATATACTATTTTATTTGAGGGAAATCACTCGTGTGCATATTATACATGTTTTGTCTAACTTACTGATCTTGATGGTAATATTCTGAATCATGGTTTGTATGGGCACTCTGTGTGGACGATGTTATTATTATTGATTAGGGTTTCTTTCGCGTTGTCTTCTCCAATGAGTTTAGCGAGGTTAGAGTGACACTTGCTTCGTGATGCATAAATTGTTGTATGATTAGTTTCTTCTTGTTTTCTTTCAATTTATATTTTTTAGTACTGTGAAGCATGTTAGTGATTACTTGAAAGTTATATGTTTCCATTGGGCACCCTTTTGGGATGATGTGCTCACTTGTTCCCACTTCAGTTTCAGTTTTCCGAAGAGATGGTGTACTTGAAGACATCCGCTTTCGTAGTTTAAACCGATAGCCGATTAAGAACGTTTCTTGTATCTTTCATATATATATGAGTTCTTGTTGTTTATAAAATAATACACATATATATTAATATCTTTGGGAGTTTCATCTATTAAATATCATAGAGCTTGGGAATTAGTTTTGTTTTACTTTATGTAATTATGTTCCTTAAGACCGACGATCTAGATGTTGTTACTTCAGGTTTAGGCTAGCTATAAACCTATCGGCTAAGCAGGTTTAAGATTAGGGGCGTGATAGTTATAGCTACGGATTTTCAACAACGATGATGTTGTACTTACAACCTTTGGGATCATTGAGTACTTGGAAGTTACGAAGATTTCGAGTAATGTTGAAGATTAGGCGTATGGAATAGGGGCTACAAAAGTTAATTTATTTCTTTTTTGTATTCCATATGTATTGATAGTTTGTCACTAAAATTGACAAAATGGGAGATTGTTAGAGCATTGCTCGGTCGAACTCGCATGCGTTACTATCTCAAGCATGTTTGTCAATGTTAGTTATCAAAACTATAAGTCTTGATTTCTAGTCTACTATAGCTAAGGTCTCAGACTAGGATAAAAAGTGTAGTTGAGCTCAATAACTCCATGGCAATCATCATACAAGACGAAGGACTACTCAAGGAACCAGTTGATCTTCATCTACTAAAAGGTATGTGGAGACTTGAACTTATCTATCACTCAAAAGTCTATTTATCTCCTATCTTGAGACAAAAGTCGTTTTGCTATATAGACTTAGATTATACATATTTGCTATTTCAAGCCGAGTTTATCTCGCCTATCTATTTCTCGAAATATGTGTTGGTAAGATTTCGCTTTAACCAAGTTCATCTTTACCTAGTGACGAAAGTCATGAAAAGTTTCAATCACTTTGAAAATTACTTACTTTGACGAAAAATAGTTTGTGAATAACAACTATAGAATATCAACGTCCTCTAAGAATGTTTCAATGATTGAAATGAGAGCTTAGATAATATAACCACTGAAGGATATAAGAATTGTTGTGAAAACACATATATGTATAAGTCCTTATTCCTTGAACCGAAGTTTGCGAACTTTGTTGATCAAGAGAACCGGCATGGTGACATGATCCAAGTTCGCGAACTCAGTCCGTGAACTCAGTCCGCGAACTGGCGGAAGTTCTCGTCCCGAAAATTTCTGCTGGAGTTTGTGAACTCCGTCCGGGAACTTAAGTCCGCGAACTTGAGTAGGTTACATCTAAAAACGAGGTTTGTGAACTTATTCTTATATAAACTAAGGAATGCAAATTGCAAACCGTGGCTATATAGTTCATGAACCGGTTCGAGTGAAACAAATCGTTTTTGCTTCGATTGTGTCTTGTGTAGTTACATAAGATTTCCTTGCAATTGAACAACTCTCTAACTAGTTAATTTGAGTCACTTGAACTAGTTATGGTGAAGAAGAATATGGTTGATATGAAAGTGATCATATGGCTAACCATTTGGTTGACTATTGTTGAACCAACAAATGTACAAGTTTGGGTACGGTTACACAAGCCTAGAAACGTGCATCTCATTTGTGTGTAACAAGCTAGTTTTCGATCTAACGGTTGACAGATATTAACTTGAATATAAATCAGGTTTTCATCTAACGGTGAATATTGAATGCTTTGTTACCAAGCTAACATTGATTGAAAACCCTGATTTGAAAGACTATATAGGGGAGAACTCTAGCAACTGGGAAACCTAATTCCCACACCTTCTGTGTGATACTAGTTGTGCTAAGCTAGAGTCGATTCTCCTTTAACCTTTGGTCTCTTATTCTAAACCAGGTTAACGACTTAAAGACTTCATTGGGATTGTGAAGCCAGACCGATACTACTTTCTCGTAGTTGTGTGATCTGATCTTGTTGTTTCTATCGTACGAGTATAATTGCAATAATTGGCTTGAGATTGATATCTATGATAGGAAAGATATAAAATTAATCACAAACACTTCGTCTCATCGTTTTTGATTCCACAATATATTTTTTCGCTGCGTCGATTAAGATTATTATGAGGTGATTGATAATACTAGGCTGTTCTTCGGGAATATAAGTCCGGTTTATCAATTGGTTCATGTTCACCTTGATTTATAAAAAGACGGAACAAAACTCGTAGGTATATTCGTCGGAGACGGATTTATCTATTACCGTAGACTTTTCTGTGTGATACTGATTTGTTTATTAAAGTCTTCGACTTTGGGTCGTAGCAACTCATACAGATTGTTAAGCGAAATATTGGGTGTGGTTGTTGTACCCCCGCTTTTTCAGGCAAGATTTTACTACTTCAAAAACTCGTGGTGGAAAACACGTATGAAGTATGTAATACTCTTATTCCTAAACCTATTAGGAATTATGCATATGTATGTCTTGAGTTACTTACATAATCCTTTGGTTGTCATATGATTGTATATCATTAAATTAAGTAACAATGATATAATGGCCTATGAGACAGGTTGTATCTTGAAAATGCATAAGATTCCTCTCAGAATTTTTCATTATATGAACCATGGCTATTGTGTTCTAAAAAAATCTGGAATCTTAAATATATTTGGGATAAGCTACCAAAGTATATATATGTACATTTTCAGAGCAAAGACTGTCAATGTATCGCTGTCTAGGATGCGTTTTTGGAAAATATGTAATCCTACAAGGAATGAGTTTTCAGTTGATAATTCTATTAAATATGTATTGCTTCATACACCTCACAACTGTTTTAATGAAGAAAGTGATCTTTTGGAATACTACAGGGTTTATGATTCTCATGGTATTTTTAACAAATATCATATTTTGTTCAAAATTATCTCTGTATACTCTAGTAGAAAATTCTTGAGTGAATTTCAAATGATATTATCAAATTTTGGTAATAAAAGAGTAAACAGACTTTTGGAAAAAAGCATGGAATCGATCCGAAATAAAGATCCAGTCCAAGAAAAACCGATTTTCCAAAAGAAAGACCTAGATATAAAATCGGAATTGTTTCCCCACAAGTCTCGGTTTCCGATTTTGATAAGATTTCCTAAAACTAGTTATTTCCGATTTTTAATATCAAATTCTTCCTATAAAAGATAATCTCTTGCTATGTGTTCAAACATATTGGGGAAGATTGGTCAAAATCCTAACTAGGGTTTTTCATATTTTCGAAAGTATGAGAAAGAGGAATTCAAGAGAAGAAAACACCGAAAGAGACAAGTGTGTCTTGAATCCATTTATTCCTCTCGGAGATATTGAGAAAATAAAGTATCCTCACTTGATCAAAGGAAAGCATGATCTTACAATTTTTGTAGATAATACATGTTTTGAAAGATATCAATCTTTGAAGGGAGTAAGCTTCACTGAAGAAAAGAGATTCGATCCAGATGTTTCAGAAATCAGTTATGTGAAGTTTGTTCAAGACCGAATATGGGGAAATTTGTTCGGATTTGAAAAATATTCACCTGATATAGTAAGAATCTTTTATGGTAATATTCACAATATTAATCATGAAAATCTTACTTTTATCATTTTAATTGGAAGTACTTTTCTTCGTGTCAACGGAAAGATGATATCTGAAATCGTGAAAGGGCATATGATTACAGGTTCTGAAATTGAGCACGATAATATTTCAAAAATCATTGGTAAAACTGTTGAATGGAAAAAGGGAAAGATGCTAACCAAAGACGTACCCTTACACTTAAGGATTTTCGGTAAACTTGTTGTAGCAACTCTCTTTGCTTGTACGAGAGATTCTTCTCTATGGAATAGAGAATTTGCTAAACTGATATACTACCTTCTTGAAGGAAAAAAACAAATTGATATTTGTGGAATAATTATCAATCAAATATCATTGAATCTCTCAATACCACAGGATTTCATAGAAATCTTGGATATCCCTGTCTCATCACCAAGTTGTGTGAAAGTGAATGGGGAACAACTTCAGAGATGTGAAAGATACTAAGACTGTCTCACAGGGAATTATCAACCGAATGAGTGGAACTCAAAAGGGATCTAGTATCTCATATGATCAAAGATACAACAATGGAGATCTCATGTTCCATATTTTACGCCTTGGGAGACAATTGGACTGTATCCAGAAACAGTTAGCGTTTGCCTATATAAATGATCCGGAAACCCTTGAAGGAATCCTAACGATCAATAATGAGTTTCTAAAAGGAGAACAAGAAGAAGACTCTGAAGAAGATTCTAATGAGTAAACAAATGAAGATTGATATGTCTTCAAGCAATTAAAATAGACTTCAGTTTTTTATTTCTCTCAATAATCGTAAAGTCTATTATGAATAAAACTATCTTATTATTTTTATATTTTATAATATTTCTTGTGATAGTTTTCGATTACATAGCATGTGCTTGAATGCTTTATTTTATTGCTATGTATGTTTATGAGATGTTTGATTTCGGTTTTATTACCTTGATATTCGGTCTCATAATGTGTGAACCCTTATGGTTTGGGTGACTTTTTGATTTAGAAGGATTAAGTTCTAGCTCATGTTGGTAGGCTTTATATAATTATCATGAGGGGTTCCTGTGAAAAAGTCACAATATGTTGAATCTTTTGGTTTATCATAAAAACATACGTGTTTTGGGGTTTTCAACTTTTGCATTGCATAGTTAAAAACGTTTTTCAACCTTTCTCTGGTAAAGGTTGCTCTTTGTTGTTATTCTTTTGTTTTGGAGGGAGGATGAAAATGTTAACGGGGGAGAGTTCTAAGTGAACTTGCGCTTAATGACATATCTTACGGGGAGAAGAGGATGCGGAATTCGAGGTAACAATCTTGTTAGTTAATTGTTTTCCTGTTTAAGAAAAGCATGATTTTATTTCATATCCTTATTCCTTTTGCTTAACAAAATTTCGGTACAATTGATGTTGATTCCATTATTTGTGTATGGATGTTTGATTATGATTCAATTGTTTCCAGTTAAGAAAAACTATTTTTATCTTTCGTTATTGTTTGGTATCAATTGTTTAGGCTTACAAAATTTCGGTGCAATTGCGGTGCTATAATGTCTATGTTTGTTTCAATTGCTTCTGGTTAAGATAAATGATTATGCAAGTTGATTTATTTGGTTTGTATGGATTGTTTATGGCTTAACAAAAGTGTTTCGGGATCATTTGTTTAGTCCAAGTGATTTCCGGAGAAGAGAAACTAAGTTTTTCGGATCTTAGTTAGACTTATAAAATGTGAAGGTTTCTCTTATTCAAGTCTAACCGAATGCCTTAACAAGAATTACTAGTTAACTAACCTAGTATTTGTCTTGTTTAAAAGTGAAAGGTCTAAGTTATTTTTTAGAATAATTAGAGCCTGATGAGAAAAACAAAGTTAATTCTGATCTTTATTTTGGTCTTATCGAACAAGCGATTGTATTTGTACAATCGTTTTAGCAAAAGAACTAAGGTGCTTAGTCGATTTTTGATGTGTTAAACTATTAGGGAAAATTGCTTCGGGTTGTTTCCTAGATAACATATTAAAACCAAATTTCTTGTAGTTTCGTTTTTGATATTGGTTATCTAAAATGGTGTCTAAAACCCTCGTGCTCAACTCTTATAGGTTTGCAAATTATCATCGTGAGATTTGTAAGATCCTTTCGGGTCGTCCTTTATTTTTTCGTTTCTTTGTCATTTTGTGACAAAAAGGGGGAGAAATATATGGAGTAAACAAGTGATATTGACTTGTTGTGAGTTGGTATTACTAAGGAAAAGGGCATTTGTGCTAAAAAGTTTATTCTAACGAAAATAGTGAAAGCATAGACTAAGGGCGAGTCACATACCATATGATATGTAGTTATGAGGAACTACATGAAAATAACAAAGATGTGCGGATTGAAAATCTACCTATCTTACCTTTAGGGGGAGTATTAGCTTTGTTATTATAATGTCAGCAACGTCATTTAAGGATTGAATTTAATGCATGTTTTGTGTTGTTGAACTTGGAATCAAGCGTATGTGTATAATGAATTTTTGTAATTTGTTTATCCATATGATGTAAGAGTTTTGTCACTAAAATTGACAAAGGGGAGATTGTTAGAGCATAGCTCGGTTGAACACACCAAGCGTTGGTATGTCAAGTTTGGTTGTCATATTTTAGTAAATCAAAACTCATTTAAATAGTCGCTTGATTATATACTAGAGTCAACTTCGTATAGGTTAGCTTGAAAGTGTTAGGATATGAGACTTACAAGTATTACATGAAGACTTGAAGAATGTGAAGAAGTATGGAGATACAACGACAACATCATCCTTCCTCTTGAGGTTAGTAAAATTTGACTTGAACTGTTTCATTCCCTAACGTATCTTTCAAGTCGTGCATATTGAAAACAGAACTGCGAAGTTGTGTATGAAAATCTAGTTAGACATAATATTAAGGAATATAATACGAGGTTTATCGCTTAACAATTAAACTTTGTATATAAGACATCGACATGATCATATGAATGCTATTGTGATTATGTATGGGTATGAGTGAAGATTTCATCCTAGGAAACAATGTTTTACATTCGTTTAAAGGAAGAAAGTTCATAAACTCCTTTTGTGAATCGAAAGGGAAATCTCTAGGCTTATTGGTATTGTTATTCATTGCAAATCTATTTTGAATTACCAATATGTGTGTTTAGTATAACCGCTCATAAACTTGTTTATGTATCTTGGTAAAACTATTCACAAGGCCTGACTTATGTATTGGTATGAATTTTATTAGTGAAACCGATCTTAAGTAATCACTCAAGATGGTATGATCGATGCCTTGTAAATAACAACTTTTATCTAGTCATTGGGGAACCGATCCTAGTAAGAGGTGCAATAAATTTGCAAGAGGGAATCGATCCTTGTAAGAGGTGCAACACGTTTTTAGTATATGGGGGAACCGATCCTATGAACATGTGCAACAAGTTTGTAGTTTTGGGGGAACCGATCCTATGGACATGTGCAACCGAATACATGTAGTTACCACAAGTTGTAGGGAACCGATCCTGATACCTAGTCAACTGAATTTTGGTGACTAACGAGACTATGTACAGTACTCACATGGAGGTAGAACATAACTTATTTTGGTAGAACTGTGAAACCCATAATTGGTGATTTGATAGGATAATCAATCACATAGTTCTTGGAATTCATACGAACCAATTCTAAACTTGTTTGGAAGTGTGGCAAATTGTTTCCAACTTTATAAGTATGAAAAAGGACTTGCAAATTAAAGATTTCGACATACTTTGAACATGTGCAATAACTCTTATCATTAATTGTTCAAAGATACTCCTTAATAGCTAAAGGAGAATCCCATGATTGAAATAAATTGAGAATCTTTTAATTAAGGTTTCTTAGTTTTTATATGCTATTTAATCTCCAACAATTAAATGCATATCTTTAGAAAATAATAATTAGTAATGTTCATTTACTAATTATAGATTTTTCTATTGGGATTTCGGTCAATATTTGGACAGTGCATTTCCAGGAATTATGAAAACCGATTTTGTGTTTATTGCATATATTTGAGAATATTCGGTTTTGGAAATTCCTTGGTGTCCAAAATTCCTTGTCTATAAATATTGAAGTTTGCATTTCAGGCAAACTAATCCTCAGAGCCAACAAAACTGCCTAGTTGTGTTGTTACTGGTGGAGTAGCCTATTCGGAGAGGAAAGTAAGTTAATTAGGCGAAATCTCTTACGACCGCTCAGTTTAAAGACTTCTTTGGGATTTAGAAGCTCTATTAGTACCGTTGGTGGGAAACTAGATAATTGCAGTTTATTATTAGTTTTCGATTGATCTGATTGACTAATGGTTGTTGAACTTTGATTGCACCTAGTTTGTTTATGCTTGAGAATCTTCTCTTCTGATATGAGATTCACTCAAACTAGATCGAAGTTTCGACGGAGATCTTTAGACTGTTTGTAGATCTAAAGACGTCTTGTGATAATCCAACGTTAACAGACTCCGTTCTGTGTGTGATTGATCACAAGAGATTCAAGTTGATTGTGTGCAGGTGCTGATTGAAGATTAAAGAAGATTTGAAGACAAGAAGACTTTCTGGGTTCATAATCATTGGTGTGCACAATACTTGTTTCGGCTGGAAAGGGATCCAACTATAATCAGTTTATCTTTGTGATAGATTGGATTGATTAGTTGAGTAGATCGGCATCAATACACTTCTTGGTGATTAATAGTATTGATTGCATAGTCTAACAATTACATCGGTAGTTGTTGAGAGATTGATCTAAGGACCCGACAAAGGAGTTTATTGGTTAATCGGAAGAGCCTTTGTCAGACTCATATCACGTTGTTTGAAAAGAGTTGTTACCGAACAGATTTGTTGTTCCTTTACTGTTTGGAATACGAACCAAAGGAATTGTTCCAACTGCGTGACTAATTAACAAGTTGGAGGCGCAGGGATACTGAGGAAACTAGGAGAACTATAGGTTTAGTTGCTTGATCTCAACTATACGAAGTTGGTTTGATTTTGTATAGCGGCTTAATTCTGAGAGTATTCAATTCTGGACTAGCTCCCGGGATTTTTCTGCATTTGCGGTTTACTCGTTAACAAAATCTTGCTGTGTCATTTACTTTGATTTTCCGCAATTATAATTGTTGTTATTATAATTTAAAGTAAATTACACAAACGTTAATTCCTATTTTACTTGATAGACAAACCCTAGAGTTTGGTTAAGTACGAACCTATTATCAAGTAAACATACTTCGTTGTTGTATTATCTCGATCTTGTATCCATAGTCAATCGCACAAGTTATCTTGTTGTCGTATTGTCTCGATCTCGTATCCATAGACGATCACACGAAGTGTGAACCGATTAGTTGCATTTTCTCGACTCGGTCTATAGACAATCACTTTCGAAGAAAGTACTTATAGGTGGAAAAGTTTTAGATTGAGGTATATTTGGGTACCCTCGTCTTTTCAATTGGTATCAGAGCAGACAAACAGGAGAATATCTAATAATACGTGTTTGGTGTGATCCAACCTATAAGAAATTGAATGTAATGGTCGATTCAGTTAACGTAACGGCAGGATTTGAGTACTTCAAGAACTCGTGGTGGAAAACACGTATGAAGTATGTAATACTCTTATTCCTAAACCTGTTAAGAATTATGCATATGTATGTCTTGAGTGACTTACATAATCCTTTGGATGTCATAGGATTGTATATCATTATATTAAGTAACAATGATACAATGGTCTATGAGACAGGCTGTATCTTGAAAATGCATAAGATTCCTCTCAGGATTTTTCATTATATGCACCATGGCTATTGTGTTCTAGAAAAATCTGGAATCTTAAATATATTTTGGATAAACTACCAAAGTATATATATGTACATTTTCAGAGCAAAGACTGTCAATGTATCGCCGTCTAGGATGCGTTTTTGGAAAATATGTAATCCTACAAGGAATGAGTTTTCAGTTAATAATTCTATTAACAATGGATTGCTTCATGCACCTCACAAATTTTTTAATGAAGCAAGTGATCTTTTGAAATACTACAGGGTTTATGATTCTCATGGTATTTTTTAACAAATATCATATTTTGTTCAACATTATCTCTGTATACTCTAGTAGAAAATTATTGAGTGAATTTCAAATGATATTATCAAATTCTGGTTATAAAAGAGTAAACGAACTTTTGGAAAACAAAACATGGAATCAATCCGAAATAAAGATCCAGTCCATGAAAAATCGATTTTCCAAAAGCAAGACATAGATATAAAATCAGAATTGTTTCCCACAAGTCTCGGTTTCCGATTTTGATAAGATTTCCTAAAACTAGTTATTTCCGATTTCCAATATCAATTCTTCCTATAAAAGATAATCTCTTGCTATGTGTTCAAACATATTGGGGAAGATTGGTCAAAATCGTAACTAGGGTTTTTCATATTTTCGCAAGTATGAGAAAGAGGAAATCAAGAGAAGAAAACACTGAAACAAACAAGTGTGTCTTGAATCCATTTATTCCTCCCGGAGATATTGAGAAAATCAAGTATCCTCACTTGATCAAAGGAAAGCATGATCTTACAAATTTTGTAGATAATACATGTTTTGAAAGATATCAATCTTTGAAGGGAGTAAGCTTCACTGAAGAAAAGAGATTTGATCCAGATGTTTCAAAAGTCAGTTATGTGAAGTTTGTTCAAGACCGAATTTGGGAAAATTTGTTCGGATTTGAAAAATATTCACCTGATATAGTAAGAATCTTTTACGGTAATATTCACAATTTTAATCATAAAAAGCTTACTTTTAGCACTTTGGTTGGAAGTACTTTTCTTCATATCAACAGAAAGATGATATCTGAAATCATAAATTACAGTGTGAAAGGGCATATGATTACAGGTTCTGAAATTGAGCACGATAATATTTCAAAACTCATCACTGGTAAAACTGTTGAATGGAAAAAGGGAAAGATGCTAACCAAAGACGTACCCTCACACTTAAGGATTTTCGGTAAACTTGCCGTAGAAACTCTCTTTGCTTGTACGGGAGATTCTTCTCTATGGAATAGAGAATTTGCTGAACTTATATACTACCTTCCAGAAGGCAAAAAACAAATTGATATTTGTGGAATAATTATCAATCAAATGATTAAAATCATGGAATCTCTCAATATCACAGGATTTCGTAGAAATCTTGGATATCCCTGTCTCATCACCAAGCTGTGTGAAAGTGCAATGGGGAACAACTTTAGAGATGAGAAAGATACCGAGACTGTCTCACATGGAATTATCAACCGAATGAGTGAAACTCAGAAGGGATCTAATATCTCATATGATCAAATCTACACCAATGGAGATCTAATGTTCCATATTTTACGTCTTGGGAGACAATTGGGTTGTATCCAGAAAAAATTAGCGTTTGCCTATAAAAATGATCCGGAAACCCGTGAAGGAATCCTAACGATCAATAATGAGTTTCTAAAAGGAGAACAAGAAGAAGACTCCGAAGAAGATTCTGATGAGCAAACAAATGAAGATTGATCTGTCTTCAAGCAATTAAAATATACTTCAGTTTTTGATTTCTTTCAATAATTGTAAAGTCTATTATGAATAAAACTATCTTATTATTATTATTATTATTATTATTTTATAATATTTCTTGTGATAGTTTTCGGTTACATAGTTTGTGCTTGAATGCTTTATTTTATTGCTATGTATGTTTATGAGATGTTTGATTTCGGTTTTATTACTTTGATATTCGATCTCATAATGTGTGAACCCTTATGGTTTGGGTGACTTTTTGATTTAGCGGGATTAAGTTCTAGCTCATGTTGGTAGGCTTTATATAATTATCATGAGGGGTTCCTGTGAAAAAGTCACAATATGTTGAATCTTTTGGTTTATCATAAAAACATACGTGTTTTGGGGTTTTCAACTTTTGCATTGCATAGTTAAAAACGTTTTTCAACCTTTCTCTAGTAAAAGTTTCTCTTTGTTGTTGTTCTTTTGTTTTTGTGGGAGGATGACAACGTTAATGGGGGGGGGGGGGGAGTTCTAAGTGAACTTGCGCTTAATGACATATCTTAAGGGGAGAAGAGGATGCGGAATTTGTGGTAACAATCTTGTTAGTTAATTGTTTTCCTGTTTAAGAAAAGCATGATTTTATTTCATATCCTTATTGCTTTTGCTTAACAAAATTTCGGTACAATTGGTGTTGATTCCATTATTTGTGTATGGATGTTTGATTGTGATTCAATTGTTTCCGATTAAGAAAAACTATTGTTATATTTCGTTATTGTTTGGTATCAATTGTTTAGACTTACAAAATTTCGGTGCAATTGTGGTGCTATAATGTCTATGTTTGTTTCAATTGCTTCCGGTTAAGATAAATGATTATGCAAGTTGATTTATTTGGTTTGTATGGATTGTTTATGGCTTAACAAAAGTGTTTTGGGATCATTTGTTTAGTCCAAGTGATTTCCGGATAAGAGAAACTAAGTTTTTCGGATCTTAGTTAGACTTATCAAATGTGAAGGTTTAGGTTATTCAAGTCTAACAGAATGCCTTAACAAGAATTATTAGTTAACTAACCTAGTATTTGTCTTGTTTACAAGTGAAAGGTCTAAGTTATTTTTGAGAATAATTAGAGCCTGATGAGAAAAATAAAGTTAATTCTGATCTTTATTTTGGTCTTATCGAACAAGCGATTGTATTTGTACAATCGGTTTAGCAAAGAACTAAGGTGCTTAGTCGATTTTTGATGTGCTAAACTATTAGGGAAATTTTCTTCGGGAAATTGTTTCCTAGATAACATGTTAAAACCAAATTACTTGTAGTTTCGGTTTTGATATTGGTTATCTAAAATGGTGTCTAAAACCCTCGTGCTAAACTCTTATAGGTTTGCAAATTCTCTTTGTGAGATTTGTAAGATCCTTTCGGTTTGTCCTTTATTTTTTCGTTTCTTTGTCATTTTTGTGACAAATAGGGGGAGAAATATATGGAGTAAACAAGTGATCTTGACTTGTTGTGAGTTGGTATCACTAAGGGAAAGAACATTTGTGCTAAAACATTTATTCTAACAAAAAGAGTGAAAGCATAGACTAAGGGGGAGTCACATACCATATGATATGTGGTTATGAGGAACTACATGAAAATAACAAAGACGTGCGGATTGAAAATCTACCTATCTTACCTTTACGGGGAATATTAGCTTTGTTATTATAATGTCAGCAACGACATCTAAGGATTGAATTTAATGCAGGTTTTGTGCTGTTGAACTTGGAATCAAGCGTATGTGTATAATGGATTTTTGTAATTTGTTTATCCACATGATGTAAGAGTTTTGTCACTAAAATTGACAAAGGGGGAGATTGTTAGAGCATAGATCGGTTGAACACACCAAGCGTTGGTATGTCAAGTTTGGTTGTCATATTTTAGTAAATCAAAACTCATTTAAAGAGTCGCTTGATTATATACTAGAGTCAACTTCGTATAGGTTAGCTTGAAAGTGTTAGGATATGAGACTTACAAGTATTACATGAAGACTTGAAGAATGTGAAGAAGTATGGAGCTAGAACGACAACATCATCCTTCCTACTGAGGTTAGTAATATTTTACTTGAACTGTTTCATCCCCTAATGTATCTTTCAAGTCGTGCATATTGAAAACATATCTAGTTAGATATGGTATTAAGGAATACAATATGAGGTTTATTGCTTAACCATTAAACTTTGTGTATAAGACATCGACATGATCATATGAATGCTATTATGATTTTATATGGGTATGACTGAAGATTTCATCCTAGGAAACAATGTTTTACATTCGTTTAAAGGAAGTAAGTTCATAAACTCGTTTTGTGAATCGAAAGGGAAATCGATAGGCTTATTGGTATTGTTAATCATTGCAAATCTATTTTGAGTTACCAATATGTGTGTTTAGTATAACCACTCATAAACTTGTTTATGTATCTTGGTAAAACTATTCACAAGGCCTGACTTATGTATTGGTATGACTTTTATTAGTGAAACCGATCTTAAGTAATCACTCAAGATGGTATGATCGATGCCTTGTAAATAACAACTTTTATCTAGTTATTGGGGAACCGATCCTAGTAAGAGGTGCAACAAATTTGCAAGAGGGAATCGATCCTTGTAAGAGGTGCGACACGTTTATAGTAGATGGGGGAACCGATCCTATGAACATGTGCAACAAGTTTGTAGTTTTGGGGGAACCGATCATATGGACATGTGCAACCGAATACAGGTAGTTACCATAAGTTGTGGGAAGCCGATCCTAGTACCTAGTCAACCGAATTTTGGTAACTAGCGTGACTATGCACAATACTCACATGGAGGTAGAACCAAACTTGTTTTGGTAGAACCATGAAACCCATAATTGGTGATTTGATAGGATAATCAATCACATAGTTCTTGGAATTCAGACGAACCAATTCTAATTTTGTTTGGAAGTGTGGCAAATCGTTTCCAAGATTGTAAGCATGAAAAAGGACTTGCAAAGTAAAGATGTCGACATACTTTGAACATGTGCAGTAACTCTTATCATTAATTGGTCAAAGATATTCTTTAATAGCTAAATGAGAATCCTAGAATCGAAATAAATTGAGAATCTTTTAATTAAGGTTTCTTAGTTTTTAACGCTATTTAATCTCCAACAATTAAATGTATATCTTTAGAAAATAATAATTAGTAATGTTACTGATTTTAGATTTTTCTATTGGGATTTCAGTCAATATTTGGACAGTGCATTTCCAGGAATTATGAAAACCGATGTTGTGTTTATTGCATATCTTTGAGAATATTCGGTTTTGGAAATTCCTTGGTGTCCAAACTTCCTTGTCTATAAATATTGAAGTTTGCATTTCTAGCAAACTAATCCTCTGAGCCAGAAAAACTACCTAGTTGTTTTGTTACTGGTGGAGCCGCCTATTCTGAGTGGAAAGTAACCTAATTAGGTGAAATCTCTTACGGCCGCCCAGTTTAAAGACTTCTTTGGGATTGAGAAGCTCTATTAGTACCGTTGGTGGGAAACTAGATAATTGCAGTTTATTATTAGTTTTCGATTGATTTGATTGACTGACGGTTGTTGAACTTTGATTGCACCTAGTTTGTTTATGCTTGAGAATATTCTCTTGTGATACAAGATTCACTCAAACAAGATCGAAGTTTCGACGGGGATCTTTAGACTGTTTGTAGATCTAAAGACGTCTTGTGATAATCCAACATTAACAGACTCCGGTCTGTATGTGATTGATCACAAGAGATTCAAGTTGATTGTGTGCAGGTGTTGATTGAGATTAAAGAAGATTTGAAGAGAAGAATACTTTTTGGATTCATAATTTTTGTGTGCACAATACTTGTTTCGGATGGAAAGGAATCCAACTATAATCGGTTTATCTTTGTGATAGATTGGATTGATTAGTATAGTAGATCGACATCAATACACTTCTTGGTGATTAATAGTATTGATTGCATAGTCTAACAATTACTTCGGTAGTTGTTGAGAGTTTGATCTAAGGAACCGACAAAGGATTTTATTGGTTAAACAGAAGAGCCTTTGTCAGACTCATATCATGTTGTTTGAAAAGAGTTGTTGCCCAACAGATTTGTTGTTCCTTTACTGTTTGAAATACGAACCAAAGGAATTGTTCCAAGTGCGTGACTTATTAACAAGTTGGAGGCGCTGGGATACTGAGGAAACTAGGTGAACTATAGGTTTAGTTTCTTGGTCTCAACTATACGAAGTTGGTTTGATTTTGTATAGTGGCTAAATTCTGAGAGTATTCAATTCGGGACTAGGTCCCGGGGTTTTTCTGCATTTGCGGTTTCCTCGTTAACAAAACCTTGCAGTGTCATTTACTTTTATTTTCCGCAGTTATAATTGTTGTTATTATAATTTAAAGTAAATTACACAAACGTTAATTCTTATTTTACTTGATAGACAATCCCTAGAGTTTGGTGAAGTCCGAACCTATTATCAAGTAAACATACTTCGTTGTTGTATTGTCTCGATCTTGTATTTATAGTCAATCGCACAAGTTATCTTGTTGTCGTATTGTCTCGATATCGTATCCATAGACGATCACACGAAGTGTGAGCCGATTAGTTGTATTGTCTCGAGTCAGTCTTTAGACAATCACTTTCGGAGAAAGGACTTATAGGTGAAAAACTTTTAGATTGAGGTATATTTCGGTACCTTCGTCTTTTCAAAGTTAGTTAGAGTTATTTGACTTAGATACACGAGCATTTTCTAGGTGGCAGCGCCTTCTTGGTATAATGATGGGAATCTTGAAATCCCAATCCATAAATGGTTTGATAGCAACGGTGCTTAGGCTTAGTAGTTATCCTACAACATTTAACCCATGCCACGTCATCGATCAACGTCGAAGCCTAGTGGGGATCCAAGATTCAAAGTAAAAACTCCAAACCATTTGACGTCATATGCCAACATATTAGGCGTCTCAACAAATTTTCCACAAACACCAAACCATTGGTCGCTTGACCGAGTCAATACGGTCAAAACGACTAATGGTTTGGATTCAGATGCCCACTCATTAGTCATCCCAGATTTACTCCAAAAAACGAACATGAGAGAAGTTCTTCATTCTCTTTTATTTCATTCTTCTTCCTCACACGAACATACGATTTTTCATGCAGAAATTGATGGGTTCTTAGGCCGTTTTTGCTGCATAGTCTTAAAGGGTTCGATATAGTTGTTGTGGAGGTTTTACCTGGGGTGCTTTGGTCGATTTTCATCAATAAACTAACTCAAGGTACGAGAAGAACTTTTGATTGATTTTTATTGATCTTATGATTTCGATTTAGTTTCTGAATGAATTTATTGAGTTGAATATGATATTATATAGCAGTAGCTCAGGGTTTCAATTGGAGATGTTGATTGAGTTGAAACTTTGTAAAATGAGGTTAAGGTTTAATTTGGGCACAATTTTTGTGGAACTTGAGTGATAGTTTCGCTATGATACTTGATTTAGGAAATTGATATGATTCATATGATTAAAATTGTAATTTGATATATATACATAAACATGATTCATTTGGATATTTTTGGCGTTTTTTTTCCCATGAGTTTGAGGATTAGTTCTATTTGTGTTGTTTTGCTATTGCTCGGTTGTTAGGGTCACTCTCCTGAGACACTACTCGGTTGTTAGGGTCACTCACCGGTTTAAATTCTTGTTGCAGCGTGCTCAGTGCATCCGCGGTTCATGCGGAAGTGACTTAGGCTTAGATTTGGTGATTATATAGGATCACTATACTATTATTGATGGTGGTTTTTCAAATAGGGCTAAAATTGTAAAACCCTGTATTTAATGCGCTGACGCGCTGCAGGGGTATAAAGCCATTTAAGAAACGATGAGTGCAAAAAACCTCTTCACTCATTGAGCAATTCAATATGTATGGAATTCATTCAGAATGGTGCAACAATCCCGAATATTATATGAATTTTCCTAGTAGCATTATCCATTTAATGCATTGTGTGCTATGTATTTTCCTACGCTATGTTCCGCAAGAGAACCCTCAATGTTGGCATGACATGACGATTAATGTTCACTCTCAACAGAGTAGCATGAATCTCCCGAAGTGTCAGTATTGAAGTCTGCATGAAAGTACTCACACAGGATGCATCGTTCTATGACAAAGAGATCTTCGTATCGACGCGCTTTTAAGAAGCTAGCTCGATCGAACTCGTTTAAATTCCTCAAAGTAAAATCCATACTGTCTATATCAGTCTCAAAAAACGATCACGACCACTCAATTTGGTCGCATGATCCAACAAGTGTAGCCTACTCCTAACAGAGCTAGGTAATCACCGTGGTGACCACCAGCGGGCCCACTAGTACCCTAGTCGATCGAGTCCCACTAGGTGAATTCCTAAGCACTACGAACGTCAACCCTTATGGGTGTTCGCGCTGTTAAGAAACTATCTCAAACGAGCTAAGACCGTTAAAAAAGGTCTTTAATGCATCATGGCCGTCCAACTTAGCCAACCTAGTTGGACGGCTAAGATCTTCACTGGAATGATCAAATAGGCGCCTACATGCACATTGGCGGCCCGAATTTCCCCCTGCTAAATCGACCTGCCCACGACAAGTTCATAGAGCAGCAAATCGTTTTCCCAAATTAAGGCAAACACGCTTGTTTCCAAAACCCTAATTAGGGTGCGGCGGTAAGAAACTGTCGCAAATCGATCGTGTCCGTTCAACTTGGCCAGCCTAATTGGACGGCTTAGATCACGTTTTATTCGATCAAGGAGGTGCACATAAGATCACTGTCGGCCCAACAGTGTCCCCGTTTGATCGACTTACCTGTGGGAAGTCAATGAGGCAGCAAATCGCTTGATCGAGCTAGGATGGACGCGGCTTTCCTGAAACCCTAATTCTTATTTGCGGCAGTACGCTACTGTCGCAAATCGATCGTGACCACTCGTTTTCTCCAGCCAAATCGAGTGGCTTAGATCTGATTTTAGATGACCCAGGAGATGTCAACACGTTCACTGGAAGCTCTTCTTCACATATGGCCAATCATCCTACTCGAATCAGCGCACATCGCTTGGGTTCGATCAGCTAAAACAAGGTGGCCGCGCGGCCACCAAACCCTAAATCAGCAACAGCTGATAGCTATCTCAAAGCCACCTCGTCCGTCCGTCTTCGCCGGCTTGGACAGACGGTTTAGATTGAGTATTAAGCGATCTGTGGAGTGTGGCAATGATCACCGACCACCCCCTTTCCGCAAGGAATAATCGGCCAAGCTTTGACTTACCCGTGCGTCTCCGGACGATCTCCCAAAAACAGACCCTCGCGCTGCTTCAACAATAACCATCAACTGCCGCAAATATTCTCGACCACTCAACTTGGACGACCGATTTGAGCGATCCAGATCTAATTTAGATCGACCGGTAGGATTTTAGAATGGCTACCATCTGCAACTCGCCTACAGGGAGCGATCGACTAAGAAATAGCTCATCCCTAGAGCTACCAAAGGATCGCCCAAACGTGTTCGGTCACGCTCTTATTTTAAGACGATCGACTAGCGACTACCTTAGACGAGCTTTAAAACAACGATGCTTCATCGACTATTTTGAGCTGCTTAAAAGCGATGCTTTACGTGCATCGAGTACATACGATATCTGATATCAGCTTCACAAAAAACTTAGTTGTTTAACCTAATAGAATCACGTGCTATTCTTTGCGGCAAGTCCCACTACTTGACCCACTTACTCGATCAAACGTGTCACAAACTGGGGGATGCTCACTGGGGTATTGGTATGGCGGGTTACAGCGTGCGGCGTGCAACGCGCCCATTACGAGAAAGTGTTAGGAAAAGACGGACGGTCAGCAGTAATGAGAGTAGTGGGTGAAAGAGTGACCGATTTTCCCTCATAGTGGAAACATGACGATCACCACCACCTACACAACCCCACTACTCCATTACTCAATCTCCTCCACTTCCTACGAGATCAAAGGTTTGCGCTCAATGACTTGTATAAATAGGTTTCATCCTATTTCAACAACAACACGAACAACGCAAGTGTTAACACAAGTATCCAGAAACCTTCAAGAGCTGATAGCTTCCATTCTGCAAGCCAGTTCAACATTCTGATACAAGTCATAAACAACCACACCTTCATAATTCAACATTCTGATCTCAAACACCTTCTTCGCTTCCCTCCCTAAGATCAACCCTTCTCCTTCACTTTGTGACCGAATTAAACCTGGAACGACCATTTCTTGGTTTAGGCCAGAGTCTTACAGATTGATCTCTCGAATCTAAAGTACTCCCATGCAGTGCATTGTTTAGGGTTTTAATTCGTTTCTCATCAACACACCCAAAATTACCAAAAACAGCAGAACCAGTTTTTACCCTCAAACAATTGGCGACCACAGTGGGAGGTTGATCTCTCGGTTGCAAAAAATCTATTTCAATCTTCCTAAATTGAGAACGGGTAGATCTTAGTTCTAAAAATCAGTCATTAACCTGATTTCATTCCAATCAACAATCTCAATTTAAAACTCAGTCCTTAACCTGATTTTATTCCAATCACCAATCTTGATTTCCGCTCCGTGATGTATCCCTACCAGTTGAATTCTCCGAAAATCACAAGTAGTCAGAATCCAATCACTATGGAAGACATGGCCAGGATGTTAGAAGATGTTCTCGCGAATCAAGCTAACATCGCCGAGCAGCAAGACGAGATGCTTCATATTCTAAGGAATGTAAACCGATTGTGGGAAGAATCGACAAGCGTCCACCCAGCGAATGATATCAAACGATGCAGACATCAGACATGAGCATAAAGGAAACAATCCACAATATTCAACCAACAAAAAGGATCCGAAACAGTTTCACGGGTAAACGACTCGCCAAGAGAGTCATGGTACCGGCGAGACAAAAGATAAGCACCCAGCTTACGAAGATTTGTTAAAAAAATCTGTATCAAGAGACCCTCGCAGAAGTCCAGAGGGTTGTTCAACAATGCGCAACCTCAACTGCTCATACTCTGCCAGAAGCACCTGAAGAAGAAGAAATTAACCAAGGTCTTCAAGAAAATAAAGATTGCACTAATGAACGGTGCTTAGTTCCACCACCTCATAGTGCTACTGTTACCGATGCAGAGCCCTTGAGAAAAGTTACGCGTCTACAAGATCGCCGAGCTAAATGGTCTACGTTTGCGTCAACATACGCTCGCGTCTATATTATGCCTTTGAAACGAGCTTCGTACCAAAGTCCGCGGGAGTTCTCACAACGGCAGCCGTTAACACAAGAGAAACCAGATCTGGAATACCCGCACTTCCCATTTCCAACAAGGAAGATTCTGGAATTACTAGAAGTTTGGGTGCGAGACGGAGAAGTTCAATTACCTCCCTATGGCGTCCTCCAAATGATCAAGAGATGACGGACCCGAGGTGTAGATGGGGAAAAATCATTTGCTGGTTTTTAAGGAATTGAGGAGACGACCGTACGGAGGAGACTCCTCGAACCGAGCGAAATGTTAAACCTCACACAGATGCACCGCTGCAAAGGGGGTGCTTTAGATTCGAGAGATCAATTTGTAGTACTCCGGCCTAAATCAAGACAATGACCGTTCCAGAGTAAATTCGGTCACAAGAGAGGATGGGTTGATCTGTAGGAGGAAGCTGAGAAATGTGTGGAATCAATGGTAATCAAAGATTGTGGGTGTGTGAATTCCGAATACGATAAGCTCTGAGTGATTGAAATTGCTCAATTGAGAGTAGTTTCTCAATTGATGAGTTGATGATCTCGTGTTGTCGATGAGACGTGAGATTGATGATACTGATGATGTTTCAATCATGATTCAGAGACTTATTTATATTGCTGGAATTGTAGACACCATGATTCTATGAAGTGTGACAATTGACGGAATCAAGGAGTGGGGAAGTGGAGATCGTGTTTGAAACCAGTTGCACGTGTGGAGACTTGGTCGATTTTCCACCCACTACCTCGTGAATTCCTTCAAATGATTGCACGACTTGCTCACATTCCATCGTGTGTTTGAACACACGTGCCGTAGACCGCCAGACCAAAACCTTAAGTGATATCCCCCCAAGTGACACGATTGACGTCTCGTGGTTTGTTAGTCAATTGATGACTTCGTGGTTTGATGGGACGATGAGTCCATGTAGTCGTTGAGTTGAACATGATTTTCTGAAACTCGTGAATTGAACATGTCATGAGACAGAGGTATAGTTCTTACGATGAAGTGAGCAAGTATTGCTCATTCGATGGATCGTTGAATATTGATTGTTGAACCAATATTCCTTGGTTTGAACAAATATTTATCATCTGAGCAAGTGTTGCTCATGTGATGAATTGTTGAATATTCTTCAAGTAATTGCTAATCTTTCCGTCGGCGATAAATGACTCTCCCTTCTACGTCTCGATCGGTCGTGAAGTTTGTCCCTGGAGTTGAGACTTGATCATTATAGCGTTTAGTCGGTGTAGTAGGTGACTTGATCATTTTAGCAGCCGAGGACGACGGATCGTTATCAGCCTTCTCGATAGTCTTCCAGCTTGGAAGTGGAGTACTGCGAATCCTGCTTGGAGGTTCCGGGACGCCTTTTTGAGACTCAAGGAACTCAGTACCATAGACGGGAGCATAAGGAGATGATGAAGCCGGAATGCAAACGATCTTGTTGTCGAGCAGGGCCTTCATGCATTGATGGTATGTTGAAGGAACCACCTTGTTATCATGGAGCCATGGGCGTCCCAGTATTATGTGGTAGTCAGGTTCTTGCTCGATCACATGAAACTTTGCTTTCGATCGAATCGGCCCCACCCTCAAATCTATGTATGCATATCCATATGTATGGCTTTGACTTCCTTCAAATCATGTCATTATGATGGGATAGCGAACGATTTTACCTTGTGGGAATCTGGCCATCCTGAGAGTCTTCATAGTGACAATGTTGGTGGAAGCACCGGTGTCAACAAGAGCTCTTCTAAATTCGGTGCCTTTAATGAAACCAGTGACATACAATGCTCGGTTGTGTCCTTCATCCGTCATGCGATCTTCTTCTCCAAAAGTGATGTTGTCGATCGAATGTCCAGGCACTAGGGAGACTTCTTCAACTGATGGTGTTGGTGGCTTTATTTGTACGCTGGATGATATCTGGTTAAGTGCTGAAAATATGTCTGTGCGCTGATCCCTGGAGAAGTGCAGGAGTTCGCATAGATTTTCAATCAAATGTGTGACCTCTTGTTCCACCGGCTTCTCGTATGTGGTGAAGCTGTTGATTTGAGGGTCAGATGACATCTCAGTCCCCGGTGTTGAGGCTTATGGAGCGGAGATATTGCCTAACTCGGATGTCAATATGATGAGAAAGTCGAGGATGTGGTTTATCGTCTCCTTCATCAGGTCCATGTTCCTGGTATGGACCTCTAGGATTTGAGCCAACTCTGCCAAAGTCGGGATCCCTCTGCCCTCCATGCCGCCAGGTGTAACATGAGGAATGTTTCCGTTTGAAATATTATGATCTGAATTAGTTGAATTAGTCCTAAGAACAACCATCTTGTGAGACTGTGAGATTGCAACCGAGAGAATGATCTCCCACTGTGGTCTCCAATCTGTAGATGGGGAAAAACGATTTGCTGGTTTTTAAGGAATTGAGGAGACGACCATACGGAGGAAACTCCTCGAACCGAGCGAAATGTTAAACCTCACACAGATGCACCGCTGCAAAGGGGGTGCTTTATATTCAAGAGATCAATCTGTAGTACTCCGGCCTAAATCAAGACAACGACCGTTCCAGAGTAAATTCGGTCACAAGAGAGGATGGGTTGATCTGTAGGAGGTAAGCTGAGAAATGTGTGGAATCAATGGTAATCAAAGATTGTGGGTGTGTGAATTCCGAATACCATAAGCTCTGAGTGATTGAAATTTCTCAATTGAGAGTAGATGCTCAATTGATGAGTTGATGATCTCGTGTTGTCGATGAGACGTGAGATTGATGATACTGATGATGTTTCAATCATGATTCAGAGACTTATTTATATTACTGGAATTGTAGACACCATGATTCCATGAAGTGTGACAGTTGACGGAATCAAGGAGTGGGGAAGTGGAGATCGTGTTTGAAACCAGTTGCACGTGTGGAGACTTGGTCGATTTTCCACCCACTACCTCGTGAATTTCTTCAACTGATTGCACGACTTGCTCACATTCCATCGTGTGTTTGAACACACGTGCCGTAGACCGCCAGACCAAAACCCTAAGTGATATCCCCCCAAGTGACACGATTGACGTCTCGTGGTTTGTTAGTCAATTGATGACTTCGTGGTTTGATGGGACGATGAGTCCATGTAGTCATTGAGTTGAACATGATGTTCTGAAACTCGTGAATTAAACATGTCATGAGACAGAGGTATAGTTCTTACGATGAAGTGAGCAAGTATTTCTCATTCGATGGATCGTTGAATATTGATTGTTGATTCAATATTCCTTGGTGTGAAA
This sequence comes from Papaver somniferum, assembly GCF_003573695.1. Lineage (NCBI taxonomy): Eukaryota > Viridiplantae > Streptophyta > Magnoliopsida > Ranunculales > Papaveraceae > Papaver > Papaver somniferum. The sequence goes on along the minus strand of NC_039358.1, from coordinate 144,910,871 downwards.
AAATATTTATCATATGAGCAAGTGTTGATCATGTGATGAATTGTTGAATATTTGATCGTCTGAGCATGTGTTGCTCATCTGATGGATTATTGGCAGCGTACCAAAAATATTAATTAGAATATTGGTCGTTGAACCGAGAATAATTAATAAAATTAATGACCATGAGGTCGTCGTAAAATTATTAAGGTTGGAATATGGAATGATGATCCTTGGATTCAGAAACCCTAATTTGATCAATTGATGATCAATTCATGGTTCGTCAGAATTTCAACCATGGGACGAAGGAGGGAGCGACTACATGGACCGTGGGCCAACCATGTAGTGTCCATATGCTCACGTGAGCAAATACAAATAACTCATGAAGAGTTGACGATTTTTTGGTGAAAGAATGATCAAATGCTGATTTAATAATTTATTCGAAAATGCTCGTCTGAGCGTTAGGTGAGAAAACCTAATTAATTATGACGAGGCGAGGGACCGACCATGGAGTCATGAAATCGTCCCTGGGTTGTCCTGTGACCGCCTGACGATCACTTCATGAAAATCCAAAGTGTTTGGGAGAGTTTTGGACCTAATACGAGCAATTGTGCAAATTAGGTCAAAACTGTGAAAATTGATGGGACCAGCTTCCGTGAGCCAAAGAGCCAATCTTGGTCGGTCAAGATAGCATGCTCGTGTCCCCAAGGCGTCTGCGTCTCAGTCCTGAGAATTTTGAAATTTTCTGGCGTGCAATTGAGCATCCATTCGAGAAAATATGCCAAAATTAGGGTTTCGACGAAACTGAGGAAAACACCATGAGATGATGAAAAATAATTATAAAATAAGGAATGAGGAGGCGTGGGACTGCCGTGGTCAAGGAATGGTCGGCCGGTCGTGACCACGGTCCCGTGCTGCCTTTTCCTTAATTTTATAATATTTTGATGATTTTATGAAAAATTCATGAATTTTGAGAAATTTGATGAATTTTGGGAGTTTCCATGAATTGAAGGAGTTTTCATGAGTTCAAGGAAGCAAAAAATATTAAAATAATAAAACAAGGGCGTGTGGGACCGTGGAAGGCATGGCCGGCCGGCTAGGGCCCGGTCCCACGAGTTTTCCTAATTTTTTAATATTTTTAGGTATTTTGATGATTTGAGGGAATTTTTCCTAAATTGAGAGAAATACCATGAAATCAAGGAATTTGATGAATTCAAGGAAAACTAATAATAAAATAATAAAATAAAGTGGCGTGTGTGGGACCGTCTAGTGCATGGTCGTCCGGCCAAGGCCCGGTCCCACAAGTTTTCATAATTTATTTTATTTTATTATTATTTGATGATTTGTGCAAAAATACCATGAAATCAAGGAGTTTTTTCATGAAATTAGAGAAATAATAATAATAATAAAATAATAAGGAACCGTGGGTGTGGGGCCGGTTGGGACCAAGGCATGGCCGGTGTGCCAATGGTCACGCCCCACACTCCTTTCCTTAATTTTATATTATTTTTTATGGATTTATGGAAGTACCATGAAACCGAGGAGTTTCCTCAAGACGAAGGAGATTTGATAAAATGAGAGAATTTTCATCAAATCATGGAAAATAATAAAAATGCATTAAAAATATAAAACTGGCGTGGGATTGACCACGACACGGTCGGTCGGTCGTGTGTCCGTGCTCCCAGCACCCTGGTCAATATTTTTAATTATTTATTATTTTCTTCTCTATTTTGCATAGGTTCATCGTTTCGTTGTATTTTTGAAATACTCGTTCGTGCGGTGACTGTTAGTGTATCACCGTTGAATACACCTTCACCATTTGAATCGAGGCTTACTTAGAGGTAGCTCAGACGCCCTGTTATTGATTATTTATTACTAATTGTGGAATTCAGTGGAGAATAATTCACAAAACTGAGTAATAAGATGTTTATTATTAATTCATAGGATCAGCTGAGGATTCGACTACGAATTCAGAATAATAAAGTGAGCATTACCATTCCATGGGATCGTAGATTCGACCATAGAATCAGAGTAATTAAGGTTTATCTATTACCATTTATGAGACCAGTTGTGGATTCGATCATGAAATCGAAGTAATGAGATAATATAGTTATTGTTATTCTATGAGATCAAGCTGTGGATTCGATCATAGAATCAGAACAATTGTTATTGTCATTCCATGGGACCAGTCGTGGATTCGACCATGGAATAAGAGCGATTATAATTAGGAATAACTAACTTTGTGGCTCTATACTAGCAGAGCAAGCTGTCTAGGAGCATTAATTATCCTGATACGAGCTTGCCGGTAAGTCATATCCTTTATATAGTCAGGGTAAACTTGTTGTTTGTTCCTGAAGACGTTATCGCTCTATACTAGCAGAGCAAGCTGTCTAGGAGCCGTCCATCTCATGATGCTATATAGAAATAATCACTGAAAGTATTCAGTATTCATGAGATATGCCGTTGTCCAGTCGTGAGAATACATATCTACATGTACTCTGAGAGAAAGTACTCTCCGTTGAGAATTCGATGAGAGACCCGTGTCTCGATACTCACGTCTGATTGTTGAATCAGAGCTTCGTATAATTATGAGTTTACGAATTTAGCCTTTGTCGAAAATCCACCATCTACACGAGGTACTGCCACTGCCACAGATTCATTCATCGCTTCAGTGAATGCAATGGGCTGAAGCATATTCTCCAAAGAAAGATTAACTCAGGAGAGTTACCCCCTTTCTCCGAAGATTAACGTGCGCAATTTCATCGAAGTGATCGAGCCAACTACGGGTTTCTCGAGGCGCGCCATAACAACTTGGATTCGAAGCGATCACCCTTGGAGAATTCAAGTCTCGTTCAACCGAGATCTTGTGAACAAGTAAGTTTTGTTAAACAATTTTACATTTTAAAAGCCTGCCGGGGACTTGACGCATGCATCCCACATCGAGGAAGGAAGTCAATGATACAATTGTTCTTAGACACTACATTATCTTCCTTTTACATGTTTCTTTTTTTATGAAACATTTGCAATTTTTACGAGATACTTAGAATGATCGAATTCAAAACCAGAATGCCAGCTTTCAGCCGATTCAAACATAATTCCTTTCAGAAAGTCATTCATAAAATCATCTCAAAAATAAACCAATTCAAAAACTTAATCACCTACTAGTTCAAAAACCATAAAATCAAACTGTGAAAGGAATTCCTTACATCACTAAAGACACCTAAAAGGGAAATATAAAAGAAAATGCGCAAGTATTCAAGGGAAGTCTTTCAGCAACAACTCGTTCTTTTTGGAAAGAGTGCCTTTCATTTTGCGGAGAACAGCCTGCTTTAGCTTCAATTCAAAGGATAGCCTCTCGATCTCCTCCTCTTGCCGAGCAATGAGGTCCATGGAGGGAACTTCGTTTGTTTCATCTTGCAGCTTCTGGATTTTAGAAAACCCTTTATAGAACCAGGAAGCATTGAATTCAAACTTCATAAACACATCTCAGTGGAACTCCCAGTTTGAAACCACCTCCTCAGAAACAGTGCACTCAGTCACGCTGCTCATGACATGAACGGAAGATAAATCTTCTTCGACACGTCGGACCAACAGGCAATACAACCTTTAACCTTCTGTAAGCGGTTTCACTAAAGCAACAAGAAAAAAACCACCGAGATACAACATCATGCGCGTCCAAAATCGCCCACTTCAACTCCAGTACCACATGCACGACTGCCACAATGACAAAACAACGTCCGAGATATTACATATATGGCTCGACGGCAAAAACATCTATGAGGGACGCTGTCAGAATTTCGTCTCCCGTAGAAGAAGTAGTTGGGTCACCAAAGGAGGTTGCGCCTGGGACTTAAGAGGTACACACAGACTCTCCATGTCAAGAGCTTCATCATATTTGCAGAACCTATTAGTTAAGCCATTCGCATGAGGGAACTTCCCTACTCCTCAAAGACACGATCCAAAGATGATAAAGTCAAAGGAGCATCGCTAGAGACTGCGTAGTACTACCCATCTCAAAGATGCTGAATTTGGAGAGACGCAAGCCCGCTGTCATTATGATTCCAAGATGCCCAAAGACGTAGACGTATTCGAGGGAGCAGATGTATTGTTTAAAGACCAGAGATATGCCTGGATGTCTATGAAACGCAACGTAGACGCAAAGACAGCCTCATGATCAACAACTCGTACTGTCCTCATCAACATTGGGTTCAACTCCATCTCTCTCCCAAATTATTTCTTCAGAGACCCAGCGTGACAACATCTATCAAGTTGAAATCTCATATATGAAGACTGCCAAGTTCGTGCAAGTATCTACCATGCCTCTCCCTACCAGTCTCTTCTGATCATAGCTGCTGCCAAGAATCGCTATTGCTCGCCAGAGCTTCACCATAGCAACAACCACTACGGACAGAGGTAATCCGAACTTCTGCATATTTTACTTTACCATGGAGAAGTAATAGAGTCACCAGTACGGAGGCGAGATGGTGATATCTTTATTATGGTAAACCCACCGACCATACAAGATAGAGCCATGTAACTCACGCTTGGGGACTGAGACTCAACATAAAATTCCTTCACCGTCAGTCAAGATTTCTTCAACACAAGAGAGACGGTCAATCAAGAAGCATGTAGTTTGCAAGGGAAAATCAGACTGAAGGAGAAGCCGCTTCAACGCTCTCTCCATAAGAAGCCGCTTCAATGCATGCTCTCTCCTGAAGCTGCTTCAACGCTCTCTCCATAAGAAGGCGCTTCAACGCTCTCTTCTGAAGCCGCTTCAACGTACGCTCTCTCCTGAAGGTGATTCAACGCTCTCTCCATAAGAAGGCGCTTCAACGCTCTCTCCTGAAGCCGCTTCAACGCTCTCTCCAGAAGAAGCCGCTTCAACGCACACTCTCTCCTGAAGCCGTTTCAATGCTCTCTCCAGAAGAAGCCACTTCAACGCTCTCTCTCAAAGATGCTTCAACACTCTCCCCCGAAGCCGCTTCAGCGCTCTCTTCAGAGGCCGAATGCACTCCAACACCTTACCAGCAAATGCAATGGAAGTACGTCTTTCAAGAGAAAATAAGCTCTGGATAATTACACCTGGGGACTGCCAGGATGCCTTCACGTCCCTCAACCGGTTTATTTATGATATCAGCATCATCACTGTTGAAGCTTTACGAGCCGTAGAAAATTCTCAACATGAAGACGTACATGTTCATTAAAGACTCCAAAAGTACAAATCGGAGATGGTTTCACGTATCCAGCCACGCCATCGAATATGAAGTTTAACTGGGAACTGCTCATCGCATCCCATTCCATACAACCATCCAAGATTCAGAAGATGGTTCAAAGGATGTCCCTTAGAACGAAGTCCTTGAAGATTTGATAGCAGCACGTCGGCAACAGAATGCATTTCAGAACGTTTACTTCACTCAAAGACTACGGAATATTTTGCCCATACAAGCATTCCAAGCATTTCACCATCGCAATCAGAAGGGAAAGAATGAGCCTATGAGATAAAGGGTCAGAATGAACGCAATTCCATTCCAGTCAATGTTCAGGAGTTTAAAGAAGATTGTGACTCAGCAGTACGGACTCCGAGCAACTTAAGTCAAGGACTCTCGCAATCGAGCCAATGGAGTTTAGCAAATTTCGAAATCTACCTGGAGGCAATTGACGTATAATAGGAGGACGATCACTGCAAGCCTTGATACTTCGTTAAGCGTATCTTGCTCAAAGACCTAGTCGGCCTCTATCCTGGTAACATCTGTCTACCTTGCCTCATACGTTTTATATTTAACCGTCATCATCCATTGCTTACCCCGCAACAATGTCACTGTTACGTGCTAAGCAGGGGGACTTAATGTTGATGGTGGTTTTTCGAATAGGGATAAAATTGTAAAACCCTGTATTTAATGCGCTGACGCCCTGCAAGGGTATAAAGTCATTTAAGAAGTGATGAGTGCAAAAAACCTCTTCACTCATTGAGCAATTCAATATGTATGGAATTCATTCAGAATGGTGCAACAATCCTGAATATTCTATGAATTTTCCTAGTAGCATTATCCATTTAATGCATTGTGTGCCTTGTATTTTCCTACGCTATGTTCCGCAAGAGAACCCTCAATGTGGGCATGACATGACGATTAATGTTCGCTCTCAGTAGAGTAACATGAATCTCCCGAAGTGTCAGTATTGAAGTCTGCATGAAAGTACTCACACATGCTGCATCGTTCTCTGACAAAGAGATCTTCGTATCGACGCGCTTTTAAGAAGCTAGCTCGATCGAACTCGTTTAAATTCCTCAAAAAACGATCACGACCACACAATTTTGCCGCATGACCAACAAGTGTAGCCTACTCCTAACAGAGCTAGGAAATCACTGTGGTGACCACCAGCGGGCCCACTAGTACTCTAGTCGATCGAGTCCCACTAGGTGAATCCCTAAGCACTACGAACGTCAACCCTTATGGGTGTTCGCGCTGTTAAGAAACTAGCTCAAACGAGCTAAGACCGTTAAAAAAGGTATTTAATGCATCATGGCCGTCCAACTTAGCCAACCTAGTTGGACGGCTAAGATCTTCACTGGAATGATCAAAGAGGCGCCTAAATGCACATTGGCGGCCCGAATTTCCCCCTGCTAAATCGACTTGCCCACGACAAGTTCATAGAGCAGCAAATCATTTTCCCAAATTAAGGCAAACGCGCTTGTTTCCAAAACCCTAATTAGGGTGCGACGGTAAGAAACTGTCGCAAATCGATCGTGTCCGTCCAACTTGGACAGGCTAATTGCGTTTCAGACGATCAAAGAGGTGCACATAAGATCACCGTCGGCCCAACATTGTCCCCGTTCGATCGACTTACCTGTGGGAAGTCAATGAGGCACCAAATCGCTTGATCGAGCTAGGGTGGACGCGGCTTTCCTGAAACCCTAATTCTTATTTGCGGAAGTACGCTACTGTCGCAAATCGATCGTGACCACTCGTTTTCGCCAGCCAAATCGAGTGGCTTAGATCTGATTTTAGATGACCCAGGAGATGTCAACACGCTCACTGGAAGCTCTTCTTCACATATGGCCAATCGTCCTACTCGAATCAGCGCACGACGCTTGGGTTCGATTAGTGAAAACAGGATGGTCGCGCAGCCACCAAGCCCTAAATCAGCGACAGCTGATAGCTATCTCAAAGCCATCTCGTCCGTCCGTCTTCGCCGACTTGGCCGGACGGCTTAGATTGAGTATTAAGCGATCTATGGGGCGTGGAAATGATCATCGACCACCCCCCTTCCGCAAGGAATAATCGTCCAAGATGTGCCTTGCCCGTGTGGCTCCGGACGATCGCCCAAAAACGGACCCTCGTGCTGCTTCAACAATAGCCATTAACGGTCGCAAATCTTCTCGACCACTCAACTTGGCCGGCCGATTTGATATCCAGATCTAATTTAGATCGACCGGTAGGATTTTAGAATGGCTACCATATGCCACTCACCTACAGGGAGCGATCGACTAAGCAATATCTCATCCCTGGAGCTACCAAACGATCGCCCAAACGTGTCTGGTCACGCTCTTCTTTTAAGACGATCGACTCGCGACTAACTTAGACGAGCTTTAAAACAACGATGCTTCATCGACTATTTTGAGCTGCTTAAAAGCGATGCTTTACGTGCATCGAGTACATACGATATCTTATATCAGCTTCACAAACAACTTAGTTGTTTAACCTAATAGCGTCACGTGCTATTCTTTACGGAAAGTCCCACGACTTGACCCACTTACTCGAGACATCAAACGTGTCACAAACTGGGGGATGCTCACTGGGGTATTGGCCTGACGGTTTACAGCGTGCGGCGTGCAATACGCCCATTACGAGAAAGTGTTAGGAAAAGACGGACGATCAGCAGTAATGAGAGTAGTGGGTGAAAGAGTGACCAATTTTCCCTCATAGTGGAAACGTGACGATCACCACCACCTACACAACCCCACTACTCCATTACTCAATCTCCTCAACTTCCTACGAGATCAAAATTTTATGCTCAATGACTTGTCTAAATAGGCTTTCAGCCTATTTCAACAATAACACGAACAACGCAAGCGTTAACACAAGTATCCATAAACCTTCAAGAGCTGATAGCTTCCATTATGCAAGCCAGTTCAACATTCTGATACAAGTCATAAACAGCCACACCTTCAAAATTCAGCATTCTGATCTCAAACACCTTCTTCGCTTCCCTCCCTAAGATCAACCCTTCTCATTCACTTTGTGAATGAACTGAATCTAGAATGACCATTTCTTGATTTAGGCCAGAGTCTTACAGATTAATCTCTCGAATCTAAAGTACTCCCGTGCAGTGCATCATTTAGGGTTTTAATTCGTTTCTCATCAACACACCCAAAATTACCAAAAACAACAGAACCAGTTTTTACCCTCAAACAACTATCTTGTGTCATAATTTGAAATTAATGAAATAAATAAAACCTTATATAAATTCACTAAAATTAATACTCCCCGTTGGACGTTGTCTCCAAAAAAATATCTGTTGCTAATGACGATGATTGTTATGTTCCAACAAACACAAACATTCATAAAGTTGATAGACACTCAATTCAAAAAGTAATTTGTTTATTTAGGATTTATATCCGTTCTCTTCGACAGGTAAAAAAGTGTGAAAGATAACTCAGAGAAGCGATTTAAAGCGACTAACATGCCGGAGTTTTTTGTTGGGTCATTCAACCAACTTGCAAAAACGGATGAGCCTTACACATCAATGCTACAACGCTGACTGTTGCACTGGGAAGAGATGACGGTTGAATAACCTGTAGAGAGAAATAAATGTCGCAGTGCATTCCTTTTAAATTCACTTGTTCATCTTCCAAACAACACACGCTAACTAAAAGATTTGCCTCTTCAACCACTTGCATCTCCGCTGGAAATATCAGTTCATCCCGCCTTAGGGTTTCTGTAAGCAAAAAACACTTATAATTCCTTTGTATACCACATAAGAAGATGTTGCTATTACAAATGCTTGGGTGGGTGTTGTTACTCTCTGTGAGGTTTGAATTCAGTTAGTTATGTCTAATAGGGTTTGGACCCAGATATTCAATAAACTATACATAAGAATTCAATAATATTCATCGAAGAACGAATGAAACTATAAAGGGTAAGCTTGGTGTAATAAAAAAATGAGTGAGAAAATACGTACGGATCCAAAAAGAAATTTATATTGCAAATAAATGATCTCCTCTATGGACAGTTGAGAGACTTGTAAGTGATTTATTTTTCTAAGTCAACCCGTTAATCGTATTCTTCATAAAAAAACACTTACCCACTTTTAACTTGTTTTTGTAGGAGCAATATGCAAACATGAAATACGTTCAGGATACTGGGAGAAATTTCAGGTTTTACGAAAGCTACGTAATCATGAAGAAAAACTTTCCGGAACTTAACACGATACAACCACTACGTGATCCTCCTTAACATGGAGACGAAGATTAACACAACTGCACCGACGTTATTGGTTTTGTGGGCCTCTATATAAACCTTCACGAGACAACAATCGTCTGTTAGGATCACCTAACAGTTTAAAGGCTTGTTGCACATGCTAAGTGCATCCGTGTTGCCTGCGAAAGTGATCTACGTTTAGAATTTGGTAATCATTCGATGTATTATTAATGTGGCTTTCTGAAATTAATACAATCATTTAAACATGTTAGTTCAGCTCGGTTACGTTGATTCCCCTAGATGAGTCTTTAAATATCGACCACAACACCAATGTTATCAACGATAGCATGACTTAAAACGTAAGGGTGTAAACTGAGTGTAGAATAAAAAAATGCCAAATAAATATAAAAAGGTGACGCCAAATGATAAGGCGTTCATAGTAGACGCCAAATGGAAGGTCGTCTGACGACTAATGGTTAGGCGTCCCTCTGCATCCTTGAGAGAATATTCTCCTATACACCTAACCATTTGGCATTTTTGGAATGCCAAACCATTAGGTGTCCCGATGTTGATTCCATATTACACTCAACAGAACTGATGGGCGTTGTTTGATTCAAGGGGTAAATGCCATGCTTTTCCCCTTGAAAGTTGAATGTTGGGTCTCCATTAGAGTAAGCCTTAGAGTTTCTCTTTTGGTCATGATGAAAACACCGTCTTTTTTGAAGTTTACTCCGTGGACCTCAAAAACATACACAATTACAGTATTCCTCTCAGCATCATTCACTATAACAACAATATTCATGTATTCATATCTATTAAAGTTTCTAGTAACAAAACTTAATTTCTATTTAGTCGGACCGACAACATATCTATAATTGTCTTCCTTATTTAGTT